>NC_072388.2:34499665-34814527 GCF_028885625.2 Pongo pygmaeus
GTTTGCAAAATGTTTTAAATAAAGCGATTTGACAGAAGATTTAATAAGGTGATAGAAAAAATGGGGGGTCCTGTTGTCAAGAGTGGTGATTCTAGATGAGGCAGGAAAAGTTACGGATAGAAGAAAAAGTTCGTGATTTACTGTTTCTTCCAGTGACCTCAGCAATGTGTGTTAGAGAATAGGTTAGACAGGCAGCAATAATTATCTAACTTGCAGCTTCTCAAAACCCGGAAAATAAGGCAAGGTCTGGTGGCTCATACCTGTAACCCAGTCCTTTGGGAGGCAAAGGCAGGAGGATCTCTTGAGGCCAGGAGTTCAAGACAAGGCTGGGTAACATCGAGAGACCCTCTCTCTACCAAAAATAAGAAATTGGCCAGGATTGTCATGCGTGCCTGTAGTCCCAGCGACCCCAGAGACTGAGGTGGGAGGATCACCTGAGCCTGGGAGGTTGAGTCATGATTGCACCATTGCACTCCATCCTGGAAGACAGAGCAAGACCCCATTTCAAAAAAAAAAAAAAGAAAAACCTAGAAAGAAATCTATTCTAAATTGAAGTAACCAAGGAGCAGAGCCATAATCCACAGAGAGAGACACAGGTTCAACAGAGGCTATGGAAAAGGAATTCCAAGCAACTTCTCATATTCCAGGAATGCAGCTGAGGCCTGGGGAGCCAAAAGGCTGCTCTCAGAGGCAAGCACATTCCAGGTGTCACCTTAGGATTCCACTCAGGACCGTGATGGCCCTGGGAGGGAGGGGAATGGGCTTTGCAGACTGAGACTTGACTGCATGACATCTACATCTTCAATGTTATTCTACACTGTTTAATCGGTGTAATAAATGGAACTTCCAATATTACAATATTCTAATATTCTTCGAATATTACAATATTCTTCGAATATTACAATATTCTAATATTCTAAGTTCCATTATTTTGCCAATTAAAAAAACTGTGTGTTAAGAGTGCTTTTGTATTTCAGGGGTTCCTGAGGACACTGAGAAAGGGAACTATATCATATGGCAATATTCCATAAAATAAATTATGTGGAGATAGTATAAAAATTTGCAAGGATACAGACACAAGGCATGTAATTATTACAAATACATAAAGAATGTATGACTACTTTTAGATATAATCACCTAATAAATTTCAACATTTCCTTATTAAATATCTATTGTGTTTGTATAAATTGTATCATTTAAAAATAGATGTGAAATAGTACTTAACAATAAAAGGTTTGTAATAAGGTTTTTGGAATCAGAATAAAGAAAAACTTTTGTCCTACTGAGGATAAGTTGTTCAATACAGTGAAGTCACATGCACATGTCTTGTTTTGGATTTACTTTCTCCCAGTTCTTACAATATCACCAAATAACAAAAAATTTCTACTTACGACTTTACTTTCCTATACGTTGTCAGTTGAATTATTTTTCTGTATATTTCCACAGTGTGATAAATATTTTTCAGGTTTAGAAAAGAGTCATTTAAAGCTGTTAAAATTTAAAAAGAAGTCTATTCGTAGCATATACTTAGTCTAATTGCCTTAAGACTCTTCTGGGACATGTAGCAATGAAAAATGGTGGATGGATAATGGTGTACGTCTTTTCAGCAGGATAGTCTTACAGGATAGTGGTAAAAAACAGGCAAAGAGACATACACCAAATTTTTTTTTTTTATCAAGAAGCAGCTGCAGATTTATTGCTTTTAAATATGTAAATTTTAATTAAATCATATGTACAAAGATAGTATAAATTTTTTCATTCTTCTCCTGGCCATGGACACTAGAACTCTACATTCTCCAGCCTTTGGACTCTGGGACCGGCACCAGTGGCCCCGCAGGTTCACAGGCCTTTGGTCTGAGACCCAGAGTTACACCATCAGCTTCCCTGGTTCTCAGGCCTCCAGACTTGGACTGAGCCGTGCTAACAGACTTCCTGGTTCTCTAGCCTGCAAATGGCCTATTGTGGGACTTCACAGTCTCTATAATTGTGTGAGCCAATTCCTCTAATAAATTCCTTCTCATATATCTATATCCTGTTGGTTGTGACTCTCTGGAGAACCAATAGGATTCTGACTAATAATATATTTGTAACTTGCAACTTAATTTGGTTGAAAGATAGTCATTGCAGATTTGTAATAGCCGGGAATTTAAAATAATCTAATGTCCATTCACAGGCTAATTATAGAACCATATATACATCACAATCTCATTTTTATAAAAATCATGTAGTTTTATAAACAGAAATAACTGAAAAGCTATTTGTCAATCTGTTAATGATGTCACTATAGAGTGGGACTGTGGGAGATGTGCTTTTCTGCCAGTGTATTTTTCAATTATTTGAATCTTTTAAAAAGTTTTATACTACTTTTATAATCAATAAAAATCATGCACATACTCAGTTTGGGAACTTAAATTGCCTTGACTACTTTCTGAATAGGAAATAATAAAAAGCAAATAGTTCATTCTTACGTGTAGAACTGGGTAGTGCATGGCAGTAATCAAAACAATCCAAAGGCAAAATGACATATGTCAAAGACTGGTGCTTATCTTGAGTGGTGGCATGATAGGTGAATTTTGTTAATAATATTTTTGCTTTGTGCTTTTCTGTGTTTTCCCAGTATTCTGTATCAAGCACGTAATGTTTTGCAATTAGCAGGAAAGCTAGAGTGTAAATGTTGCAGATGCAAGCAGAAAATGAGAAAGCTTTCAAATAAGACTACCCTCTTCTCTGTGCTAACCTCTCTTAACCAGGGCTACATCCTCCAAAAATATAAAAGCATTAACTTGACCTTCAGCAGCCCTTGTTGTACAGTTACACTTTTTCTAGCTCCTACCTGCTAAAATAATCTTTCAACCCACAATGAGAGATTAGAACCTCAGGTAAACAGACCTGGCTGGATCTGATTCAGGAAGAATCCAGGAACCCTCTTTGCTTAATAAGTCACCATGGTATGGCTGTTAGAGTGAGGCTGTATTATGCTTTGCCGGCAATTGCCGGCTAATTGAGCCTCATCTTTTTTTTTTTTTTTTTTTGAGACAGAGTCTCACTTACTCTGTCACTCAGGCTGGAGTCTGGAGTGCAGTCGTGCGATCTCAGCTCACTGCAGCCTCCTCCTCCTGGGTTCAAGAGATTGTCCTGCCTCAGCTGCCTGAGTAGCTGGGACTACAGCTGTGCATCACCACACCAGGATAATTTTTGTATTTTTAGTAGAGACAGGGTTTCACCATGTTGGCCAGGCTGGTCTCAAACTCCTGACCTCAAGTGATCCACCCACCTTGGCCTCCCAAAGTGCTGGGATTACAGGCGTGAGGCATCGCACCCGTCCTTAACTGCAATCTTAAAGAGAGAAACCAGGAAAGACAATTCTCAAACGGAACTTAAACTCTCATCCCCTCCATGGGTTTATCAGTGTGGGCAGTACAAAGGGTGGTTGGTCAGTCAGAGCCAGTACGAAGGTGATTAGTCAAAACGATTTTCTGAGTGATTGTCTGAGAGAACGACCAAGCCACCTCCAAGGCTGCGATCCTACTTGGGGATCAAGAGTATTAAGCGCCATGGAAGCCCAAGCTGCAGTGTGCACTGTTTGCCATCTCTCCTGGAGCAGGCACCATTCATATATGTGTTAAAAGCAAGCTGGTCACTGTGCTAAAGCTGACGGCTCTAGTGTTTGAAGAACACCTATCTCATGACTTACACAAGTTGGGGGGGCGGGGAAAGAGTTCCTCAGTAGAAGACAAAAGGAAGTGCTGTAAGTTCAAGTCAATGAGGAAAAGGAGACTGGAAGTTAGTGTTCAGAAGAGGGTGGTGATGAGGAGAAGTCTTCTCTTAGGGAGTAAGTCTGAGCTTCCCTGATCTGTGTAGGTGGTGCCTTGAGGTGCTGAGGGGGATCAGAATGATTCCTTCTCCTGAGCAGTGTTGGTGAGAGATGCCTAAAGGTAGAGAGAGAAGCAGCCTCTTGAAAATTGGTGTACCCAGGCAGAAAATTCTTGCTCCTCTATGTCAGTGATTCCCCCACCCGCACCCCAGCATTTAATTTTGAAAACTTCAAATATACAGAAGGTTAAAAAAAATTGTGGTAAACTGTCATATACTCACCATCTAGGTCCTACCATTAACATTTGTGTGTGTGTGTAAAAATCTCCAACCCCCATCCATCTTATTTTTTATGCATTTCAAAGTACGTTTTCGCATTGAATACATATGGACACCGCAGGAACAACAGACACAGGGACCTGCTTGAGGTTGGAGGGAGGAGGGTGAAGACAGAAAAACTACCTGTCGGGTAACTGTGCTTATTACCCGGGTGGCAAAATAATCTATACACCAAACCCCCATGACATGCAATTTACCTATATAACAAACCTGCACATTATCCCTCAACCTAAAATAAAAGATTTAGAAAAAAAAGAAAATAGAAGGTTGCCATGGGGAGGAGAAAACGAGGAGTTGTTAACAGGCATGCAATTGTAGTTTAGAAGATGAAAATGTTCCAGAGATATGTGGTGATGCCTGCACAACAATATGAACGTACTTAATACCACTGAACTGTACATTTAAAAATGATTAATATAGTAAATTCTGTTACACTTTACCACAGTAAAAAAGTTAAAAACAAACAAAAGTAGGTTTTAGACATCAGTGCATTTCTTAAATAGTTCAGTATGTACATCATAGAGTTGAATATTGATTTACTTTTTTCTTTTATGGTAAAATTTTCAAAGAACGAAGTGAGTCTCTTGAACTTAGGAATTTGAGACCATCCTGGGCAACATGGTGAAACCCTGTCTCTACCAAAAATACAAAAAATTAGACAGGTGTGGTGGCACATGCCTGTGGTTCTGGCTACTCAGGAGGCTGAGGCAGGAGAATTGCTTGAGCCTGGGAGACAGAGGTTGCAGTGAGCTAAGATTGAGCCACTGCGCTCCAGCCTGGGTAACAGAGTGAGACCCTGTTTCAAAAAAATAGACACAGACAATTACAAAAACCCAATGAAGTTCTCTTATACCCCTTCCCAGTTAATTCCCACCTCCTCCCCACCAGAGGAAACTACTGTTCTAATTTTTTTCTACCACAGAACAGTTCTGCTTGTTCTAGAACTTCATGCAAATGGAATCATATAATATATACTCTCAAATAAGGCTTTTTTTCTCTCAGTATGTTTTTGAGATTCATCCCTGTTGTTGCATATATCAATAATTCATCCCTTTTTATTGCAAGCACTCCCATTGAATAAATATAAGACAGTTTGTTGATTCATTCTGCTATTGGCAAATACAGGAGTTTTCAGTTTGGGGCTATCATGAATAAAGCTGCTATAGACATTCTTGTACAAATCTTCGTGTAAATGAAAAGAAATGTTTTCATTTCTCGAGTAATTACTTGGGAGTGGGATTGCTGAGTTATAGGGTAGGTGTATGTTAGTTTTATAAAAACTTTGCAGCCCTTTTTGCAAAGTGCTTATACCATTTCATACACTCACTCCTGATATACGAGAATTCCAGTGATTCTATGTCCTCACCAGCATTTAGTGTCGTTGGTCCTTTTCAATTTTAGCCATTCTGGAAGGTGTGTTGTGATGGTTCATTGTGATTTGAATCCACATTTTCTAGGCCAGTGGTTTTCCAATTTTGGCGTGCTACAACACATCTGGGGTGCTTGTTAAAGTATAGACTCCTAGGCCCCAACTAGACAGTGTTTGTGTGTTTATTAGTATTTGTGTTATATTTTTATTTGTTAAAGCTGGTAACCTAAACCCCAACACAGTTTTGAATTCAGAAGGTCTGGTGGGGTTGAGGGGAACAGGTATCTGCCTCTTAACTAGCTCCCTGGAGATTCTGCTGAATGTAGTTCAATAGACCAGCCCTGAGAAACTGGCCCTCTGGGGGTTGCAAACTGATATTTGATATCGGTGTGCATTCACTTTTACCTGGCAACTAGAATTGGTCCAATTTCTTCCAATGGTGGTTAATGGGTACTTTTCATGCTTAATAAAAGCTTTATTGCTACTATTTTAATCTTCAAAAATTGGAGACTTCAGGGATGAATATATTGTCTCATGTAGAACAAAAGAATCTAGATTTTCTGAACCAAATTCCAAAAGAAAGATGTTTCAGGAAACTGTGCCAAAAAAAATCCATATTTTTCAGGTATCTACAATCAGCATATTATTCTCAAAAGCTATTTTATGGGTCAGAGATGAAGAAGCTGATTACCATAATCTTATTTCCATGAATGGGTTAATGTATTTGATAGTTTTATCTAATTCCAGTAGTTTTATAGGCCTGCATAGCCTAATGGCAACTGGTAGGAAAAAGATTGAAAATATGTAGGCATTTTATTACCGTAATGGGTGCTAGGAGGGAGGGAAAAAAGGACAAAGCTGCTATTAACCTAAAGCAACAATAAATATATGTTATACACAAGCTCAGCCAAAGGAAAGACATGAACAATGAAAATACTAATAGTAATATTGAATTTGTTCAGTACCTTTTTATCAAGAACTCCAAGGCAATTGTGAGTGATGGCTCCCTAAATCTCGCATCTCTGTAAGTTAGGCAGGGTGGGGAATGACACCACATTTTTTTCCAGTGGAGAATTAAAGGGATACAATCTTTAATATAACGATAGGTACAAAGAACAGAACTGAAGGCAAGAATGGAAGTAAAGAGGATCCCAGGGCTCGTAACTTCCTTGTGTGTGTTACAGTACTCAAGCCTGGTTGTTCAGTCATTCTCAGAACACATCTTGGGTTGCATGATATGTACCACACAAACACAGACAGGATTCAGCTGGGCACAGGTGAAAAAACAGCACTGGTCTACATTTGAAAAATGTTGACAGTCAAAATGCTTCTCTTGAATTCTCGAGTTCCTATTTTTTCGTTAAAGAATGTGGCTAAAGAGGAAAGAGTACTATTAATATATAAGGAGAGCAAAGCAAAAGCATTCTCATGTCGCTTCTCGGGGCTTTACAGATAAATAATTAAACACAAAGCCCAAACTCCCCATTTCTGCCTTCAGTGATTTTTTTTTTTCCCCTTCTTCCTGCACTGAACACGTGTATCTCTTTAAGGATTGGTCTGGCCTGATGGGTAACCTGTCCCGCTGAAGGTTGGACATCAACACCACTGCCTTTGCTAAGGCTGGCTGTCAGCTTGCTTCTTGGAGCCTCTTCAGCTCTCAGACATCTGTAGCTCTGGGCTGGTTAGAGCTGAACATTCCACCCAGAAGAATGATCTCTAGATCTTGGAAAAGAGAAACCCCATTAGGTGTTTGGTTTCAATAGGAAGCTGTTTTTCAAATTTGCTGTTTTAGAGGGCATCTTTGGAAATGTTTGCCATAATTCTTCAAATTTCATTTGACAGATGGGGAAGTTTAAAGATAAACGTGATCTTGCTCCTTTGAAAACCTTGGCAATTCCTATTCTTCCAGTAGGAATCTCTAGCTCTTTTCTCTTACCTCATCTCTGTAATTGTTCCTACCTACGCTCCTCTTTCTTTCTCTTGTATCAAACTTATACCTCTTTATTCTCTTAATTTAGGCAGTGTATCCAACTAAGTTTAGGAAATATCATGTGAGCTCTGGGCCATGCTATTTCCAAGTAGAATTAGACATATTGGATCTCTGTCTTCATCTGAAAGCCCTTTTGGCCTTTTTTTTTTTTCCATCCTTTAATCATCCTTGTTGCTCAGTATCGAACCTATCTCAGTTCCCCATGACCCCCTTAAGAGAAAGAGACTAGAAAGAGATTGTGTCTCCTTTGTCAGGGTCTGGTTTTCAACATCATATATTAGCAATGCTTTTGGTTCAGAGGTCACCAGATGTACAGTCAATTTCCGCTAAAATGGAAAATGTTAAGATACAGGCCAGCATCTCCTTCCCCTCTATCTCACAAATTTTGACTTGCTGCCTATTTTTTGACCATTTAACCCTTTAAGAAGGAACACCAGGTAAGCGCTTTCATGCTCAATTATCTTTGACTTTCAATCTAAAATGAACCATTTACTGAACAGGGAGAGAAACATGAAAAGCAAATGCTATTAATGAATTATAGACTTCAGAAGCTGCACAGTACTTGTGCATTTTGCTCTGTAGTGAAGGAACCTATAAAATTGTACACACATTAGGAGGAAAGTTGCCACCCAGCATGCGTTAACGGCATAACTTCCAGTAATGTAAAGTAGGGACCTTGATTCTTAGGGCACATTTTGTTATCCTTTCTTTCTTAATAGGACAAGGTTTAAAAATATGCTACTGTGCATACACAATAGCTGCTTTTCACTTATGCTGTTATCTGTGCAGAAATTATTCTCTCAGGCAAGAGATTAAAATAAATACATAACAACTTTTTAGAATTGCTAATCCAAGTAAACTTCTCAGAGAAAATTCAGCCTTTGAAGAAGGCATCTTAAACCTTGATATAAACAAACATTAATAAAATGTACTTCTTCCTACAATGGACAATGATGACAATGAGATAGATATATGATTTGTTTTTTCCTTAGGAAGCCATATTTGCTTTACTGCTTTAGATTGTACCGGTAAGGTTGAATTTGTGTGTTTTAAACCAAAACAGGGTTAAATCAGGATGTTTTGAGTCCAGTGGCTAATAGGATGGAAAGTAAAACGGGTGGGTATAGGCTGGTGCTATTGGAAATAAGTTCTCAGAGTCCTGAGGCTGGCACTGGATCCTCATTCAGTCTTGTGGCCTTGGACAAGTTGCTGTTTTGTGGGGTTGGGAGGAGGAAGAGGATACTTTGTGCAAGGAACAGTGCTAGAAATGCTACTTGCCTTCATTTTAACCTTGACTTCTCATTTTCTGAAAGGAGGCGGCACAGGCTCAAAGAACTTCTGAATTAATCATTTGCTTTGCTAAGACAGAAATAGTCAATGCTTGACTTGTCTGTGTTTTTCACTCCATTACGTTGCTCCTCTCCTGCAGACTCCTTCCATTGCTCCTCTCCTGCAGACTCCTTCCATGTTCTGTTGGTGTCTCCAGGCTTTGCCCAAAGGAATCTCCAAGCAGGCTTATTCACTGGGAAGTTGGTACTCTACCTCTAAAGCCCAGATTCAGAGTTCTTATGTGTGTAATTTCTTTTTTCTCTCTCCTCTGGTCCCTATCCCAGACTCAAATTACCATCTAGTCATTCTTTTCCTGATACCACCTTGTCCTGCTTTTCTTTTTCTTCTGATCTTTATGGCTTCACACAAAAGGAACTCTTTACAACCTATGCCCTGATGTCCACTTGGGGGGGCTCCATCCCCTATTTAAAATCACAAATCTGAAGGGCGGCAGAAACTATCAAGGTAGTTTTTAGGTCCGTGTCAAAAAGTCATATAAGATGGTAAAGAAATTCTAGAACTGAATGTGACCTGAGAGAAGATGAAGTCATCACTCATTTTACAAATGAGGAAACTGAGGTCCTGATTTGCCCAAGATCATAACATGACTCAACAGCAGGGCTGAGCTCCTCTGCCTCCCACTCTGGGACTCCTTCTACCACATCAAGCAGGGACGAGTTCAAGGGTTAAAGACAGCTATAATCTCCCTTTGAAAAAGCCCAATACTATGTGTCCATTTACAAATTGTAAAACTGGAACTCCACATTAGCATAGTATCCTGAAATTTGTCCTGGCTTTCGCACTGCTACAGGTATTGGCCCTTGGATGCAAAAAATAAATAAATAAATAAATAAATAAAATTTTTTTTGCAAGAAGAACGTGTTGCCCAGAAGTACATGGAGTCACATAATTTGCTGCATGTTGTTCTTCCCTTATAAAATGTCTTTGCCTGGGCTCACTCGCCTGATCATAGAATCCAAACCAAATTATTTTCCCCGGGGATACCATACCATGTGTATCCATCATTGTGCCACTCACACATGTCTTCTAGCCCAGTAGTTCTCAAACTTTGGTGTTCCTAAGAATCATCTGGATGACTTCATTCAAGCACAGATGATTAGGCCCCAATCCCAGAGTTTCTGATTCAATAGGGCTTTTGTAGGGCCTGATAATTTGTTTTTCTAGTAAGTTCCCAGATGCTGCTGTAGCTGCTGGTCCAGGGCATAACTTGAGAACTACTGTTCTACCTCAACAGCCTTCCTGCAAGCCCTCAGCTCAGAAGCAATGCTAGACCATTTTGTTTTAAAGGAGTGACCACTAATTGATCCAGAAGTGGACATCTGACAGAGAGATTAGCCAATGAGCAGCAAGAGGAGAAGAGCATGTAGAAGCCAAGAGAAGAACGATAGAGTACAGAGGGGAGGGGGGAGGGGGAAGGGGAAGGGGGAGGGGGAAGGGAAGGGAGGGGGGAAGGGGGAGGGGAAGGGAGGGGAGGGGGAAGGGGAGGGAGGGGGGAAGGGGGAGGGGAAGGGAGGGGAGGGGGAAGGGGAGGGGGAGGGGGAGGGGAAGGGGGAAGAGGGGAAGGGGAAGGGGGAAGAGGGGAAGGGGAAGGGGGAAGGGGGGAAGGGGAGGGGGAGGGGAAGGGGAGGGGGAAGGGGAGGGGGAAGGGGAGGGGGAGGGGAAGGGGGGGAGGGGAGGGGAAGAAAAAAGAGAACATGAACTCTGAATTTCACAGCGATAAGCAGCAGGTAGAGCACTACCTCCGGAGCAGCCTTAAGTGATTGTCTTTATGAACCTTTTCCTTTCAGGTAGCCTGAGGGGCTTTCATGGAATGAAATGAACCGTCTCTACATAGAGATAATTATGGTCATTTTTCAGAACAACGGTGTTAGCTTTATGAGCTGCGTAGAGTTGGAGTTATTAGAACCCAGCTAGGGCTGGAGATTCTTTAGGGAATCTTTTTAACTTTTACTCTAAAAGAGGTAGAAGTGCTAAAAGTGCCAAGAGTGACAATTCCAGGATTTGTATATAGGAAGGGATTAGGGGCCATAGCCTGAACAGATCTGGAGCAACCAGGACTTGCCTTGAAGGTATATTTGTCTAAAAAGAGACAAGTTTTATTTAAATCATTTGCCTAATAGGTGTGGCTTAGAGGTAATGATGGAAATGACAGGAAACCTTCACATTGCCCCTGGTTTTTAGTAAGAAAATCAGCTTCAAATACCTGTATCCCATCACTAGCCTTTTGCCTCAGCCATGACTGTTACTACAGAGCCTCTGCTTCCACCACACGCCCAGGGTCCTTTCACTTCAGAGGGCCTGCACAGGCTCTCTGTCAGGTGCCTCTTTTGAAGGCAAACCATATGATTGGCTATGTTGTTGTTGAGGACTTCATTTGTAATGGATCTTTAGCGGTGTACATAATATAAAAGGCCCTTGGATATCCTAGAGAGATTCTTTGTTTTTCTTACTAACACAGGGATAACCAGACTGTTATAATCAGATTCCACCATTGATGGTGGTCTTGAATCTGAGGATCGTCATTGAAGAGTTGGTGTAAATTTCATTTTGAATATATTTAGAAATAATTATTTACCTTACAGTGTTATTGTTGATTCTCATATGGAGAAATACTGACTTTTAATGTCAATAAGATTTGTTTTAAAAGACTCAACAGTCAATACTGGTATGGGTATGGTGAGATTTTCATTTTCACATTTTTCTTACTATATATTATGTATATAGTGATATGATTATTCAGGAAAGCAGCTTGGCAATATATACATAAATCACGCACTTTAAATTTTCTATTCTTTTGCTTAAGTAGTTTCACTTTCAGAAATCCATCCTAAGGAAGTAAACAGTAATGCAGACAAAGATCCATGTCAAAGACATTCCCCACAGCCTTATTGACAATAGTCGTGGTGAACTCAGTGGATCAGGCTCAGTCAGCATCCTCCAACCTTGCTCTTGCTGGCCCCTCTGTTCTGCAGAGGCTGGAAAGCTAAAACCTATACCACCCTACATATAGAATCCATCTGCAAATTAGGTTACCCCCACTAGATGCACTCATATGAAATTTAGGAGGTAAAAGTGAAGCAGAGGACATCTTCCTATTGACTGAGGTTTTTCTTGTTTTTTTTTTTTTTTCTGATGACAAACGTGGTGGTGGCAATGCTGGGTTTTCCTGAAGAAGCAGTCCAGTGTCCATCACTTTTTTGGGGAGTATCAAGAGAGGCCTTAGCAGTGGTAGCAATGGCCCTGCTTCTTGGCTCACAGCTATGTATGGCAGTGTGTTCTTGAAGTCAGCAGTCTCAGCAAGGGTCTCTGGCTGCCCCACGTCTATCACTTCTGATGCAGCCTAGCATCTACTCTTTCAAACCATTTATTAGATCGGTGCAAAAGTAACTGTGGTTTTTGCCATTACTCTCAACAGCAAAAGCCGCGATTACTTTTGCAACAACCTATACAATTTTGTCAGCTTGTTAGTCCCTGGATTAAATGTCTTTCTGCCTAACCTAGGTAGGGAGCCGTCTGTCTCCCGACTCTTTGTGAGGCCTGACTGAAATCTCCAGCAACAATAAAAGATGAAATATTTTGTAGTGCATCTCTGTGATGCGCTAGATTTTGTAGACATTAAAAATAATGTTTTGGAAGGAAATGTAATGACGTGAATGTTTATATCATGGGAAGAAAAGAAAAAACTGGGAGGAAATTGATTCTAACATCTTAATGGTATTTATCTTTGGATAGTGGGGATATAAATGATTTTTTACTATATTTGTTGTACTTTATTCTTCAAAAGTTTTGAAATATACTTTATTGCTTTTGTAATCACAGGAAATAATAAAGGCCAGAGATTTTTCAAAGTATTTGCTAATTCATAATGATATACATTTTTAAAATGTTGAATCTAATTATTGGCTAAGTTTATTTAAAAGCCATCATTTGAAATTTTTTGCATATTTGCCTTGTAGCAATCATTTTTTTCTCTTCCGATTTACTCATTGCATTTGCTTATTATGACCGTGCTATGATACATTTCACTGTTACATGAAAATAGGTGTTTGGTTGGTGCCCAAAATAATTTCACATACACGTATTCAAAAGCATTCTCTTTTGCTATCTTGTAGAAAGCATATTATTTTAAAATAGCTATGTAATAACTAATAGAAGGTACTAGTGTTCAACTTGGTAAAGACAGAATCAGCTGAAACTCCCAGTTAGATCAACATCACAACCTTGATATACAGACTAACACTGATTGGGAGGAAGTTATGTCTATTATGCTTTCACTCCTAATCTCAGCTTTAGATAGAGTATTGTGATCATGATGTACTAGATGTTAAAGTTCTGATTAGTTTGTTAGATTCATAGATTTTAATCTTAAAATGTTGTCTTACACATTACTCTGCCCCATTTAAACCATATCCAACAAATGAAAACCCACCCTGTTGAACACCGACAATGAAGAAGTTTCTACATTCTTGGGGAATTTGTTTCTATTTCAGCTCTGAAAAAAATTTTTTAATCTAAATTCAATTTCTGACCTAAGGAAACTAAAGAGCATCTGCACAGCAAAAGAAACTATCAACAGAGTACACAGACAACCTAGAGAATGGGAGAAGATGTTCACAAACTATGTGTCAGTCAAAGGTGTAATATCTAGAATCTATACAGGAACTTAACAAGCAAAAAATAACCCCATTAAAAAGTGGGCAAAAGACATGAAGAGACACTTCTCAAAAGAAGACATACAAGTGGCCAATAAACATGAAAAATGCTCAACATCACTAATCAGAGAAATGCAAGTCAAAACCACAATGACATACCATCTCACTTAGAATGGCTATTTTTAAAATGTCTTAAAAAAACAATAGCTGCTGGCAAAGCTACAGAAAAAAGGGAACACTTACACACTGTTGGTGGGAATGTAAATTAATTCAGCTGCCGTGGAAAGCAGTTTAGAGATTTCTCAAAGAACTCAAGACAGAACTACCATTTGACCCAGCAATCCCCTTCCTGGGTAAATACCCAAAAGAAAATAAATTGTTCGACCAAAGAGACACATGCCCTCATGTGTTCATTGTAGCACTATTCACAGTAGCAAAGACATGGAATCAACCTAGCTGCCCATTGATGGTGGATTTGATAAAGAAAATGTGGTACATTCACACCATGGAATACTACACAACCATAAAAAGAAGAAAATCATGTCCCTCGCAGCAACATGGATGTGGCTGAACGCCGTTATCTTAAGTGACCTAACATAAACAGAAAACCAAATATCACATATTCTCACTTATAAGTGGGAGCTAAGCATTGGTTATGCATAGACATAAAGATGGGAACAAAAGACACTGGGGACTACTAGAAGGGGAGGGGGAAGGGACAGAGGGGAGCAAGGGCTGAAAAACTACATATTAGGTTCGATGCTCACTACCTAGGTGATAGGATCATTTATACCCCAAACCTCAGCATCATGCAATATAGCCGTGTAACAAACCTGCACATGTACCCCATGAATCTAAAATAAAAGTTAAAATTAAATAAATGAATTCCATTTCTTATTCTACCATTTCAGCTTATTTCTTTCTGATCCAGCCTTAATATTGATAGATAACAATGGTCTAAATGTAAAAGTTTATTATAAATTACCCTTTGATTTTTTAACATCCCAGGCAAGGGAATCTCAGTTTATTATCAGTCTTTTGACATTTTCACCCCACTTTCCCCCCAAAATCCATGGGGGCATGCTTCTGTTGTATCCAGTCCCCAATAAAGAAATATATAAATGTATGAATATATAAAAATAAAAGTATACAAGTCCTCCACGAGGACTTGACAAAATCACCCTAAGCTCTATAGATTAGAAGAGAAGATGATCATAGCTCTTTTGTCTTCTTCCCTGGAGATGAAATAGGGGAAGGGTATGACAAGGGAGAAAGTAAGATTTCTAAATAGACCAGAAAAGGAGCTATTCTTGATGGGATAGAGGAAAAGAAACCAAGTCATATCCATAGCTAGACTATTGTTCTTTTGGATTAAAAAATTGTACCCTGTAAACACATTCATTACCATAGCTTTCTATTCTCCATAGTGGAGGCTTAACTCCTACGATTAAAAATAATGGCACATGTTGCAATTTTACTTAGAGTGGGGAATTCCATGCAGCCGTATTTCCTCCTGGCACTATATCACAGAACCTCTTTGGTGTTGGTTTCCTGTAGGCATCTCATAAGTATTTTGACCCTTTACAAACAGATGCCAACAAAACTGAAATGCAAAGAAAGGAAAAATCATGTTGTTTGGGATAATCGAGGAAGGTATCATGGAGAAGAGGGATTTGAGTTGGGCTCTAGGTGACTGAGTATGATTTGATTGCTAAAAAGTGGAGAAGATGGTGACTTGCATAAGCAAGTCAATCATATTCTCTGCCATCACTGGCAATGCTCAGCTAATAACCAGTCTCTAGCCCACATCCTGCCAGTTGTGTATGTGAAGACCATGTCAAAGTTTATTGGTGAAGGATTTCAACCAAATCTTTCCATTTGACTAATTAAATTGCTAGCTTCTTTAATTTTTCTAATATAACTTTTAGAATATCTTATTTTGTTGATATGAAGGGGAAAACACCTTTTTAATGTGGAAACACAATCTCATAATTTTACTGTATTATCTATCTAATGAGATCCTATTTTTCTCCTGTACCCTTCTCACAAAATCAGATTGTGCTGACTATGTATGAATGAAAATCCCACTAAATACTTTGGAGCCATTAGTATAGAAATGAGCAAACTGGGATTGTATGGAGATGAAATATATCCCCTAGAGAAAAATAATGAAACAAGGGGAACAAATACAGCTGAAGCTGCCATATGTCAAGAAATGATTCTGTGACACACCATGTGGTGATGAGGATAAGCACTGGCTGCCAATTTGTACAGAGGAAAGCATGAAATTGATGTCAGATAAAGACTGATCTACGAGTCTGGAGAGGTAAAAAAAAACTATAGGCTTAATTCAGAGCACAGAGATGGTCCGGATTACAAATACCACCTGACAGAATAATTTGGTAACTAAATGATGAGACTGGCATTTCTTTTATATAATCTCCATTCCTCTTACTTCCAACAAGAGTTAGTGCAGCATGCCCTTCTGGAATTTTGTTATTAATTCCAGGACAAATATGTCAGAAGAATTCAGAAACTGAGATAGGAGGGAAATAGGGCCTCTTCAGTGTATTTTCTGAAATGCATGGAACCTTATGTTATCTGAACTGTGGTTTCTGTTTTATATTTCAAGGTACAGACGGTCTATTTGGCAGCATTGGTAATTTGCAGTGACAGCTAAAAATACAGCTGGAAAAAGTAAATAGGAAAAGTACTTAATGTTTGTGGCAAATGGAAGCTAAATCATCCTTTCAATGAAACCACCACAATTTCACGTTTTTGAAGGAACAAACACAATGCACTCTAAACTCAGACAAATGAGTTTATCTAGGGAAAATCGTAAGCAAACAGCAAAACCCTGATGTTGTTTATTTCTTGTAGACTAAGCAAATTATTCCCTATAAACAAGTTAAATCTTGCCTTTAACAAGAACTTAGGGCACTTGGGGTTCATTCCTCACCCTTGAGGTCAACATCAGGTATCCCTCCAAATCTCTCTTGGTGCCACTGTCAGTCACAATTTGGGGGTGGATAAACTACTGTTTCTGACTAATAAAGAGGGTCTCATGAATTTTTGTTTTTCTGAATGAGGGAAATCCAGCAGGAGAATACAGTCAAATTTGGAAAGGACAGACATAGTTGCATATTTCCATTGGCGTTCTCTCCTCTTCATTTCTGTCCAAGAATGCTGTCAGCAGAATCCCATCATAGTCTCTGCAGGTGCAACTCCATGCAGCACCAGGTATCTCTGTTCTCTTTGTTTTATGATCAGGGAGAAAGGATGAGAACTCACCAGAGAGCATATATTATTACAACAGATTTTAATATCAGTTTATTTCAGTTCTGCAAGTGCTTTCTTCTTAAATATTCTACTCTTCCACTCTCCCTCACCCCTAACTCCTTAAGGCCCCACTCTCACAAACTTTTCATATAGAACTATAGTTGAATTTACAAATGTGGTGGAAGAAAGGGGCTTGACCAATAGATTTAGGGCATCCATCATCTGCAAGACTAGTACCTAGCATATAGGAGGTGCTCAAAAAACATTTGTTGAATGAATAAACCTTATGTGTAAGATACATGAAAAATGCCCCAGAGGAGCCAGACATTGAACTTCTGGGTTTTGGTACCTAATGTTATTCTGAAGCTCATGTTTCAAATAGGGACCTGCAGCCTCCATTTTTTTTGGTGGGGGGACAGGATTTCATTAAGTCGCCCAGGCTGGAGTGCAGTGGCACAATCACACCTCACTGCAGCCTCAACCTCCCAGGGCTCAATTGATTCTCCGACCTCAGCCTCCTGAGTAGCTGGACTACAGGCACACTGCCACCACACCTGGCTAATTTTTGTATATTTTGTAGAGACAGGGTTTTGCTGTGTTACACAGGCTGGTCTCCAACTCCTGGGCTCAAGCTATCCACCCACCTCAGCTTCCCAAAGTGCTAGGATTACAGGCCAAATTTCTTAGACTAGCTTTGTGGGCAGCGCACAACTTATTAGAGTAGGAACATCATTTTTGGTAGTAAATACCAGCTATTAGTATAGCCTAATGCAAGGCTTCTCAGAAACTTAAGGAACAGACGTAACTGATGTTCTTTTAATCAGTCTACCATCTAAGTGTCTGCCAGCTAGAGCATTATTTTTAGGCTTGGGCATGTTACACATATTTATTGGCAAAGACAATTTATTTACATTTTTGTCTTCTTACCATTATGCATTGTGGTTTGCAAGGCAGTAAATTTAAGTGAGAAATGAGTAAAATAATAAATACAAGTTTAAACATCCTCAACAAAATACTAGCAAACCAAATTCAACAGCACATTAAAAGGCTCATATACCATGACGAAGTGGGTTTGATCCCTGGGTTGCAAGAATGGTTCAACATATGACACCAATTAATGTGATACACCACATTAACAGAATGAAGGATGAAAATCATTATCAACTCAATGAATGCATAAAAAAGCATTTGATAAAATTCAAAGCCATTTCATGTTAAAAACTCAACAAACGAGGAATCAAACTATAATTATACTCAATGGCAAAAAAAGCTTTTCCCCTGAGATTAGAAGCAAGGCAAAGATGCCCACTCTCACCACTGTATTCATAATATTAGAAGTTCTGGTCAGAGCAATTAGATTAAAAAAAGAAATAAAAGACACCCAAGGTCAAAAAGGAAGAGGTAAAATTTACCTATTTGCAGATGACATGATCTTATATATAGAAAACCCTAAAGACTTCACCAAAAAAAAAAGAAAAAAAAAACTGTTAAAATTAGTGAATGAATTTGGTAAAGTAGTAGGATACAAAATCAACAGACAAAAATTAGTTACATTTCTGTATGCTAGCAACAAACTATCTGAAAAGGAAATTAGGAAAACAGTCCCATTTATAATAACATCAAACTTAAGAATAAAGTTGACTAAGGTAGTGATAGACTTATACACTGAAAACTATAAAACACTGATGAAAGAAATTAAAGACATAAACAAATGGAAAGACATTCTGTGCTCGTGGATTGGAAGACTTAATATAGTTAAAAATGTCCATACTACCCAAAGTAATCTATAAATTGAAAGCAATCCTTATCAAAATCCCAATGAAATTTTTTTACGGAAATAGAAAAAATGATTCTAAAATTCATATGGAACTGCAAAAGACTCTGAATAGCCAAAACAATCTTAAGAAGGAAAAACAAAGCTGAATTCCTGATTTCAAAATATATTACAAAGCAATAGTAATTAAAACAGTGTGGAACTGGCATACAGACAGACATATAAACCAACGGAACCAAATAAAAGCCCAGAAATAAATCCATGCTTATAGAGTCAATTGATCTTTGACAAGGGTCCCAACAATACAATGGGGGAAGGATGGTCTGTTTAACAAATGGTGTTGGGAAAACCAGATATCCACATGAAAAGGAATGAAATTGAACACTTATATTACACTGTACACAAGCTCAAAAACTCAAATATTAGACGTGAAAGTGTAAAACTAGAAGAAAACATAGTGGGAAAGTTACATGCCCTTGGTCTTGGCAATGACTTCATGAATATCACACCAAAAGCACAGACAAAAAATGCAAAAATAGACAAGTAGGACTATATCAAATTAAAATGCTTCTTCACAGCAAAGGAAACAATCCACAGAATAAAAAGGCAACATACAGAATGACAGAAAATATTCACAAATCATATTTCAGATAAAGGGTTAATTTCTAAAACATAAGGAACTCTTTATAACTCAACAGCAAGCTCAAACTAACTTGTTAGCAAAACAAAAAACAACACACCCACAAAAAAACAAACAAAAAACAAAAAACAACCTGCTTTAAAAATGGGCTAAGGACTTGAAGAGATATTGTTCCGAAAAAGTTATTCAAATGGCCAAAGTTATATGAAAATATGCTCAATGCCACTTATGCAAATCAAACGACAATGAGATATCACTTCATACATGTTAGAATGGCTCTTATCAAGAGACAGAAGTGTTGGCAAGGATACAGAGAAACTGGAACCCTTGTACACTTGGTGATAACTCAAAATGGTGCAGTCAGTATGGGAAACAGTATGGAGGTTCCTCAAAAATTTAAATATAGAACTGCCATATGATCCAGCAATCCCACTTCTGGGTATTTATCCAAAAGAATTGAAATGAGGATCTTGAAGAGATATTAACATTTCCATGTTCATTACAGCACTATTCACAAATAGCCAAGAGGTGAAAACAATCTAAATGTCCTTTGATGGATGAATGGATAAAGAAAATGTTATGTATATACAGTGGAATATTATTCAGCCATAAACAAAGGAAATCCTATGATATGCTATAATAGCACATGGCCGAACCTGAGGACATTATTTTATGCTAAGCGAAATAAGCCAGAAGGAGAAATATTGTATGCTTCAGTTTATATGAGGTATCTAAAACAGTCAAACTCATAGAAACAGAGCAGAATGGTGGTTGCCGGGGAAGTGGGGAGAAAGAAATGGGAAATTGCTAATCAATGGGTATAAAGTTTCAGTAATGCAAGATAAATAAGTGCTAGAGATCTGCTGTACAACATTGTGCCTATAGTGTTGCACACTTAAACATATGTTAAGAGGGTAGATCTCATGTTGTTTGTACAATGAAATTTTTTAAAAATTAAAAAAGCAGCAAAATAAATGAACTGTATATAGATGAAAAATATTCTAGTTCTCAAACTCCTGGGTAAAAGGTTAAAATGCTGTGTCCAGGGCCTTAGCCCTGGATTCTGCATTTTAACAAATCCAAGCATCTGACGCAGAAGCATGTTAAGAAGCACTGATGTGCATGAAAGGGCCTTGTAAAACATATGCAAAAGAAAAGTCTAAGTTGTTAGTAAACTTTGCATAGTGATAGCCGACATTCATTCATCAGCTTCTGTGCCTCAGACCCATGATCTAGGTCACCATATTACCCCATTTTCCAGATGAGGAAACTGAGACATAGAAAACAGTAAATGGCAGAGCCACGACTCAGTACAAGGTGGTCTGATGCACCATCCACTCTCTTGACCACAGATTATCTCTTCTACTACTAGTTGCCTTCAACAAGCAGATACTTCAGAAGCTGTAGCTTGATGCTTCTTGGGAATTCTTCATAGCACTGCCACCTCTGTTATTATTCAGTTTTCAATATATTTATAGATGGAAAGATTTCAATGAATGAGAAACAAAGTTGGGATGTAAGAACCCTTAGGGGCACAGACATGCATGTCCACAACACATTGCAAGCTTCCTGGTTGTAGGATGAGCCCTGGGCAGGTGAAAATGTAGGTCTGACCCAGTCTAATACTTTTACATTCTTTGATTTATAAGTTGATTAAAGTTTTCGCCAACTCAGGAGGAAAAAATCACTAGAGTAGAATGTTATTCAAATTGTTTGGTATTAGGTGACTTGGTATGTTAGCGCTACTGAAGCAAATATAGACAAGACATTGGTTGATTGGCAGGATTTTGACTAGATTAATCAGACATTTGAGCATTATGAAAAACAATCATTTTTCTTTAACAATTATTGCCTTCTAAATGAATAAGCTAATATGAAAGTAACAAGTGAGACCTCACTAGAGGCTGAGATAGCTAACATAAATATGTAAGTTATGGTACAGACAAAAAGAATGCTAAAAATTTAGACATTTAAAAACATTTTATCAATTTAGAATTTCCTGTTTAATAAGTTTTATAAAACAGTAAAGTATGTGGATTACTTAAAGAGACTCGCTTCTGTCTCCCTTACTTCTTGATGTATTTTTTTCCTCTTTCTTTCTCCCTCTCTCTTTTTTATCTCTGTAATTGCTGGCACTTCTTTAATGTAGAAAATAGGCTCATTCATCTTGTCTTCTAATGAGCTTTATACAGTATAAGAAAACGTAAAGTCTGGAAAGGGGTGTTAATGTTGGATCCTAAGAGCCCCAGCATTTGTACTTTTGACTCTATCATCTTTTATCATGTAACAAAAGACATAAGCCAACAAAGTGTGCTATCTATAGAAAATACTTGTAACTGTTTTGTTAACCCAAGAGTTGACCCCTTTACATGTAATTTCAGGCTCAGAATCAGATCAAAGGCCCCAGTTTGCGTTATGTGTGCACTGTGACCTCTTCCATGGTCTCTGAGTTCCCTGAAGGAGAGGTCTAGGTCTTTCTCATTGTCATCTCTTCATGCCCAGCAAGCTGGGCAGTGTTTGAGGATGAATTGCTTGTACTATGAGGATCTTGGGAGATTTGGGCAACATATTTGCTGGTGAACTGGCACTTCGGCACCTGTGTTGTTATCTTTTTACAGAGTCAGTGTGGTTTGCTGGAAAGGACACTAGATAGGAAGTCAGGAGCTAGGAGTTCTTTCTTTGCCTATGTGACCTTAAGAAGTCCTCTTAATCCCTTCAGGGTAGTGTCCTCATAAAGTGTAATACTTGGGCTAAATAGTGTTCTTTAGTCTCTTCCAGCTTTAAAATTTATGTTTAAATAGAAGAAAATGTGACTATGATTTTTTGTCTTTTCATTTTGAAATAATTTTGAACCTACAGAAAAGTTGAAAGAATTGTACAAAACTGCTCCTGTTTACCTTCACTCAAATTCATCAGTTAAGATTTGCTCACATTCTCTCTCTCCACACTCACACACAAAATTTTTGTTCCGAAACATTTACGAGTTGTAGATGTTGTGCCCCTTTACTCCCAAGTACTTCAGAATGCATTTCCTAAGTACAATGATGTTTTCTTACATCACCAAGATGTATTTATCAAATTCAGGAGAGTAAATACTGATTCAATACTATTATCTAATAGCCCATATTTAAATTGTGCCAGTTGTCCCAATGTTTTCCATATCAATTTTTCCCCTGCTCCAAGACTCAATCCAAGATTACACATTGCATTTAATAGTTGTCATGCCTATTTAGTCTCTTTTGTCCTGAGCAACTTTGAGATTTTTGAAAATTACAGGGCAATTTTTTTGTAGAAAGTCTATTAATTTGAGTTTGCCTGATGTTTCTTCATAAGATTCCAGTTATACCTTTTTATCAGGAATATGACATTAAGTGAGATTGCGTTCTTCTCAGTGCATCACATCAAGAGGCACATAGGTTATGTTAAAAAAAAGTTAATGCAAATTTTATGGGGGAAACATTTTCCATTCTCGCTGGATTTGAGCTCTGTCTGCAAGACCATAAACAAATGGAAATTACCCAGGTATTGGAATTCTCTAGATTAAGTAAACTGACTGCCTGTATATTTTAGTTTCTATCTAAATAATTTTTATTTTGTGTTAGAAATCCTTTAAATAATAATTCCTGCACTCAACTAAAGAAACCTTAGTAAGTTTGAAAAGTATTTGAAAAGCATGATGAAGAGAATTCACATCCCATGTGATAACATGATGGGTTTTTTTTCTGTAAGAAAGAAATCCTAAAGGATCATCTTGCTAACATTATGCCGGGCAGGATTATGAAGGCTAAAGAGAAAAAGAGGGTCAAATAATAGAACAATAACAAAAACACAGCTCTCCTGACCTTTACTTCAATACTTTTTTTACTACATTGTTGCTCCCATGAATCACTATCTGGAAGCAAATCTGGCTTTAAAAAAAAAAAATAAAGAAGGCAGTTAGTCAATGACTATATGTCTTATGCCTAGTGTTCCATTATTGGAACGCTGAGCATGTGGGAGTTATTTATATCCTACTGCTCAAGGTCATCACCAAGGTCTGATTAGAAAAACTGAAAAATTGCAACCTCAGGCATAAATTGCTTAACATATTTCATAGCACCCTCAGAATAGCACCATGGACCAGTTGCAGTGATGATGTCCCAGTAAAAATAAAAATAATCACCTTGGATTCATTGGGCCACTTTGGGACACTGTAGTGTTACTGCAGAGCAGTAGATGGCACTGTTAATATACATTGATTTTAGTATAAAATCTGGAAAAGGGAAGTAGTATTCCAGAGATTTACTATGTGGTTGTTCCAACTAAAGTAGTGATACTTCACTTATTTGGTGAAGTCCTATCAAGTCTGTGGTTATTATGATACTTATATTCATCTCCCCTAACCTAACTGTGGAGTTAGGTTATGATACTTATTTTCATCTCCTGTAACTGTGGAGGTTTTGCTTTTTGGCTTCTCCCCCCTCCTCACATACAAATAATGCAACTTATACATTTGGCTCCAAGAATTTAGTACTTCATTTGGTACTGGTAAGTCATTTATTATTTACCTTACAATTAATATTAGAGACCTGGGAGGATACAGGGTCTAATAATTTTATGTATTTCTTAGCTAAAGAAATATTCTTGGGAACGTTTCATACTTTTGACCTGTTTGTATGTTTATATAGAAAGTTTTAATGCACCCAATTTTTCTGATATTTGATTTAGTTGCTGAAAATAAGTCAATGGTTATTTTACTTTTCATTTAGATAAAAAATCATGAAGATCTGTTTCATATTTCATGACATCACTGTTTATTTGGAATGAGTGGGCAAGATATTTTATAACTCATGTACAAGAAACCTAAAAAGAAATCTGGAAATAGCAACATCTCCATACTCCTTAATGAATTCAGGCCTTGATTATTTGCATTGAATGCAAACCTTTGCTGGCTGATCACATCTTTTAAACACCTCACTTAAATTATGCAGATAAAAATTACATTCTGTCCCTTTATTTAAAAAAAAACCTTGAAGAAATGATTAAAACTATGTTTAACCAAATGCTTCAGATGAGAAAAATCATAAATAATGAAATGATATTTAAATTTGCTTTTTTAAAAAATAAAATCATTTAGTTTTCCATCTCAGGGTGAGAGAAGTTACACCTTCTAGAACCATGACATCATATGAAATGTTGACATCTATTATCAACCTAATTAACTATTTGCTGTTCAAATTGTGGTGAAAGTACATTGAGACTTCTTTTGTACTCTTATCGCTTGTTTAATACCAAATTGCCTGGCATCTGTGTATCAAGGCTTTGATCTAATACTCTATCAGTTGTTGGCTCAGGCACAAGAGACTGCAGAGTACACAAAGCTGTCACTGCAGACTCCAGGGAAAAAGAGGCTGTTGATATACAGTCCTGATTAGCCAAGTCAGTCAATATTTGCATGACGCAATGATAATGCCTTCTTTATGTTAGATTGTTATTTCACTGAAGCAAGTAGGAAACTTCCTTTTCAAGAGCTCGATATATTTTTCAGAAATTCTTTTTTCCCTCTCAGGTACATATATGGCATTTTCTTTCATCTCTCTCCATTTCCTCTCCTGCCTTCAACGTTTGATCACACACAAATGCAACATAATGACACATTCTTGAGGAGTCCATTGTTTTTAGGATTTATATGTGAAGGAATTTTGTTAAAGTTATTATCTTACCTATATCAAAATATCAGAATCAGAACTACCTCTTTCATTTTTGTGTGCTTTAAAAGTTGGTTGTTTTATTCCTATTTTCTATTCTCTAACCTTCAGTTACTTGATTTGTAAACTCCACACACTGGTATCTTGATTCTACTTTCTAGCATAGACTTTAGGCTAGCACATCTTTTAACATTACTCAAATGTTAGGAGACATGAATCTTACAATATTCATATTTCAATGGAGGCAATAGAAAACTATATTGAGCTCACATCAAAAGTTGAACATTTCTCCATTCACTTTATTTCATATTATTTTAGAATTGTTGGCCTTTGCAATGCGGATTTGGTATTTATAAGATTCTGTTTATACTTAGCAAAATTTCTAATCACATTCTATTATCCGAGACGCTCTTTCTCTCTCCAACCCTCTTTCCACTCTTATCTTTTAATATATGAAAGGAAATTGATGGTGATAAACAACCAGACTGGTATCTCCTTTAAAGTCATTCAGTCATCATTTATGAGCCAAGGATTGCGTTATTTGCTGGAGGTGACAAAAACAGCAAGACACTGTCTCTGCACTCTGAGGGAGAAAAAAACCATAGAAGTTGGCGGGAGCCAGATCAGAGAGGGCCTTACAAAGAAGTTTGGGTTTTATCTTAAAATAGTATGGTGTTACAGCATTTTAAAATAAGAGAACCATGATTGGATTTATGATTTGGAAAGGCAAGGCTGCAAGATAAAGGACAGGGCAGAAGGGTGAGACTAGAAGTAGGAAGAATATAATTAGGAGACTGTATCAACAATTAGACAAAGCTAAATGTTCTTCACCTTTTGGGGCCTCAGATCCCTTTTTAGAATCACATATGTATATACACACATATAATTCACATATATCAGATGGTTCACAGATCTCTTAAAGTGTGTGAATTCCAGGTAAGAACCCTTTGAATAAATGATAAGGGCATTAATCAATGCACTAGCAGTGGAGATAGGGAATATCACAGATACGAGAGGTATAACAAAGAATCTATAGTATATATTGGCAGATTGAATATGAGAGGTGAGAGATGGCAGAGTCTCAGATGGCTTCCAAGACTCTAGTTACCTATGGTGACTGGGTAGATGGTAGCGCTTTCATCAAGGCAAAGAATAGAAAGAAACGTGTTGAGATTGTTGGAAAGCCTGTGGAATATTCTGGTGGAGGCATAGGACTCTAGAGTTCAGTAGAGGTGTCTGGGCTGAAAGTATTGATTTAGAATCTTGAGCCTGTAAGCAGCCATAGATTGAGTTCACCTAATGAGATAATGTAGAATAAGAAAGAGAAGGGCAGGCCATAATCCTTGAGGAACACCAGCTTTGAAGGCTCCATCAAAGAAAGAGGAGTGAACAAAGTAGACAGAGTTATAAAGAAAAACAAGAGTGAAGAGCCTTGGACTCCAAAAGAAGAAATAATATCCAGGAAGGCATGGGCCACAACATCAAGTATTTCAAGGACAAATACCTCAAATATTTCTTTGCATGTGACAATTAGGTAGTTATCGATGATTCCCACCAGAAGAGTTTCAATAGAATTGGGCTGAGGTGAAGGTGATAAGCCACACTGCTGAAAGTTAAAGAGTGAGTGGGAGATGAGAAAGTGGCTACGGAATATTCAAGGACATTGTGATGGTAAGATGAGTGATTGAACTAAAATAGATATATACACACATATATCCGTATTATATGTATATATGTGTATGTGTATATATATGTATATACTCTCTATCTATAGATACATAGATCTATATAGATATCTATATAGATCTCGAGATCTATATAGATATCTATATAGATATAAGGGCATATAATGATATATATAGATCTATAGATCTATATAGATATCTATAGATCTATATATCTGTATATAGAGAGTGAGTGTGTGAGTGTGTTGCTGGGTCAAAATACATGTACATTTTTAATGTGGATAGATATATATGATTGCCTCCCCCTAAAAGGTTATATTCATTCATTGCTATAATTCTTTATAGGAGTATCCTGTTTTCTACTCCATGGATAGATATATACTATTGCCTCCCTCTAAAAGATTATATCCATTCACTTCTATAATTCTGTATAGGAGTATCTGATTTTCTACCCCAACAGCTATATATTAACATGCCTTCCAAGTTTTTCTTGTCTGATGGCAAAAACTCTTTAATTTGCTTTCTGATTATTCACAAGTTTGCACATCTTCTTATATGTAATTTTTAGCTATTCATATTTCTTTATCCGTGTCTTGTTTATAATCTTCGTCCATTTTCCTATTGAGTTTGCTATTTCATTGATTTGGAAGAACTCTTTACAAATATTTTTCACCTGAAGATGTTAAAAGCATTTTCTTCCAGCCTGTGTTGTGTGTTTTAATTTTATTTATGGTGTCTTTATCACAACCATATATGTCAATCTTTACCTTTATAAAAATGTAAAATATTTTCATTTTATTCCAGTGTTTAATAGATTACATATGGCTTTGTTTCATCTGAAATTTGTGTGAGACATAATATAGAGCACAAACTTTATTCTTGTGAAATAGTTACTTGATTTTGCCAATACCATGCATTAAATATCCACTCTTCCTGGTGGTTTGAAATACCGCTTTTATTATAAACCAAATTCTATATATACGGGGGTCTGTTTTCAGATTTTATGTTTGTTCCATTAGTATGTTTGCCTATTCCTGCACTATGTTTACACTGCTTTTAAAAATAGAGCTTCATAGGATGTTTGATATCTGGTAGGATAAATACTCTTTTTCCTTCTCTCCTGCTCCTGGTCTGGGCTGTGTTTCCCTCTGGTTTTGTTCTTGTCAATACTCTCCCCTTTGATTTTCTATCTTCTAGGATTCCTTAGAGTCTCTTGTCTGCTGATGAAATTTTTATTTTCTAATATGTTCATTAAATTTATTATTTTAAAATATCTGTCTTTTCATGGGTTGGAGCCAGGAGTAGATGCATGTGTTTTGTCTGCCATCTCGATACACTTCCTCAGAGGGATGCTTATAAAATAATCTACATGTGGCCAGTTGGTTGTCACCTTACAAAGCAAACAACATACAGCTGTGTGAGGATTGTTAAGTAACCATTCTGTATTCTGGAAATCTTTTAATGATCAAAAACATTTTGATGTATAATATATTTTATAGGCCTCATTGTAAAGAAATGAATGTTGATACCCTAAAGTGCTGATTCAATATCTCTCAAAGTGTTTTCCCTTCAAATTAGTGTTTGTCTGTTTATATTCTGTGCTTGTCTCACCTTGGGGATGATTTCTTAAAACAAATTATTAGGCACATTCTGGCAATAAGAAATTTCCTAAATATGATGTTTAACATTGGTGCCTAGAAATCATAAGCAGTTCAATTGACTGTATTTTGTTATTTTTTTCTTTTGAATAGGGAAAGGGTAGAAGAACCTGTTTTCTTCAAAGATGAAATTTTCCATTAAAGGAAGCTATTATATTTCCATATCAGTACACTTATTTTATATCCAACCTCTCTAGGGGTGACTGCCTGTTCAGCAGGAAAGCCCTAAAGCTCATCTAATGATTGGGTTGATACATTTCACTGAAAAATTGAGACTAACTTTCTTACTGACTGTGAAATATAGAAACCTGAGTCATCATTACCATAAACTCATAGCAGATCTATAGTTACCTTTGAAATAAAAGGGGATTACAGGACATTCTTGTTTTGATGGTGGGCTCCAGTTTCTCATCCTCAAAAATTTGGTTCTCATATTAAAATACAAAAATTATGCCATATGAAGTGAGCATCCAAAGATTTCTAAATAAAACATGTACTGAAATTAGTAAAAATTTCTCACAGGGTTATATGGGATTAACAGCGATTTCACAAATGGGAATAGCTTTTTAATTCTTTCTACTTATTTACCTATTTATTTGGAAGTATGGTGTTACAAACTAGGGAGCGGCTAAGACTGGCTAAGCAATCATGCTGGAAATTATTGCATTGCTCAGCAAAATATCCTAAAAATAAAAGTATGCCTTACTTTTATGTCCAGGAACTTTTTATTATTTCTGACTTAGAAAATGTTATTTCTAAATTTTTAATGCTAGTTATAGTTCTTTCTTTTGGTCACCATAAGGCTTTCTAGCACTTTCCTCAAAGGAAGGGAAATTAAATAAATGGGTATAACTCAGTCCACTTTGGCGAGAACTTGTTTGTGAGCTAGAGTTTGGAGACAGAATAAATTGGACTATTTGCTAAAATGGGGTTTTAGGATTATTCAAGAGGAAACAATTTCATGTATGGCTTTTCACTCTGGTTAGTCTTTGATTGTAGATCCTACATTTATTACTGAGTAGTCAGTATGCTTACAACTGGGCATCCCAATGGCTAGGAGATAATGTGAGTCTCTGGACAAACACTCCTGCTGAGCCAGAAATGCTGTCAGAATTTCCTCAAAGAATGATCTCAGTGTTTGTCTTTATTCTGATTTCAATCACACGGTGATTTGTCAGGGCTTTATAAATGCAATTTAATCCTGTTAAGTTTCCAAGGAGGGGTGAACATGCAACAAAATGAATTAACTAGGCCAATCATAATCAAACACTGCAGAAAGCCAGGCAGAACCCACCATATGGCAAGGGTGTACAGATCTCATCCTGCCTGGGAAAACTTGACACTCTGCCTGGTGCAGGGGTTGGGATGGTAACTGAGGGAGGTAAGGAGGTAGGATATCCCTCAGGAGCATCACTCCTCTCAGGAGATCTGTTCCTATGACTTTCAACAAAGCACCACCGAATTGTCATTGTATTTTGTGAGTAGCTAAATTCTTCTGGGAATTAAGGAAAAAATTTGAAGTTGCCATGAAGGTAGCCTCTTCCCAATTACACCTTGGCTAAAGGTAGCACTCTGATTCTCTGAAGATAATTGGTCCATCTAATAAAATCACATTGAATCTGGAGCAATCCTGAGTGTTTTCTAAGCTCAAGCTAAGAAATGCTGCTTTCAAGGGGCAGCAGTACAGCGTTAAGAACGTGGTACGGCCCTGTGGGCTGGTTTTGCTACTGATTACTTATGTGACCTTGGGTGAGTGACTTAACTTCAATGAGCTTTTGTTTTTTTTGTTTTTTTTTTCATGTGTAAAATGCAGATAATACCCTCATGGTGTTGATGTTGAAATTAAGGGATATAATGAAAGTAAAGTGCTTAGTACACTGCATGGCATGTGGTAAATGCTCCATAAACATTAACGTTATTGTTATCAGTATAAGCAGGCAAAAATACCAAAACTTTTCTTCATGCAACAAATATTTATTGTGCATTTATTATATGCCAAACTTGCCAAATACTGGAGAATATTTGAAAAAATACCTTATTCAGTGACCAAAATAAGAATCTGCATCTCTGTTGTTGGCTATAGATGGCAATTTCTGCTTCCTGGCCTTACTTCTTTAAAGAAAAAAATTTCCCACGCGTTACTCACTTAGATCAACCCATTCCCACATTTTTTTAGTGTTGAAGGCTAATATATTTTAGTAATGCTTCAATGAACTGTGGTAGCAACAAATAAAGAAATTGACTTCTGTCCCAAAATATGGGAAGTAGAGTTGTAATCAGGATTACAGAAAAAAAGAAAGGGGTCAGTATTACATGCTGCTAAAATGCTTTTGCGTGGATTATTGTTTTATTTGGACCTCCTCCACCCTTTAAATCTGATACATGCTAAGATTTTCATGGGCACAGCCACCTCCTAATATATGGTTTTGCTTCTCTGTAAGCATGGAATCCCCTCTGCAGTTATGTTTGCTTGTGCATCTCCGGCAGCTGGAGGACGAATCACATCAGGCTGATGAGTGTGTCACGCTCTTCATCCCCCAAGTGAGTGCACTCCCAGGCCCGCCTTTCTGGAAAATGTTCTTTGGTGCAGGGTGGATGGTGGGCCAGGGAATTGTCTGGGCTTCCCATTAATCTCAGAGGATGGGAGGGTAATCCCTTCACAAATATGGGAATGGGGGCTGCTCTGAGGCTGGCAAATAATAAACAATGAGGGTTTCTTTTTTTTCTTTTTAATCCTGGATTCCTCCAGCCCTCCTCTCTGTAGTCCTCAGCAATAACTTAGCCCTTGTCTTCCTCTCTGAAGGATTTAAATGGAATGACCTTAATTCTCGCTTTGTTTGCACTCTATCTCTTAAGGAGCTGCAATGAAGACCAAGACAAACAGTAGATTAACAGTGCTACCTTTTATAAGGCTGATTAGTTCCTAAAATATGCTGAAAGGAAACAAAACCAAAAAGAAAAAAGAGTAGAAAGGGGGGTGAGACAGAAACCTTTGTCGGTGAGTTTGAAACAGCTCCGTTTCTTTCATTAGTTGCAGATATTGACCTTCCGATGAAATATTTTCTTTGTGTGGGAAGCCTTTGCCAGGGTAGCATTTATCAGGCAGGTGCCTGGTAAGTGTTTCTAAGCAAATATTACTTTACTGCCTAATTTTGGTTTAAGGGGAGAGTTGTACCAGGGATGAATTTGGAAAACATTTGATGATGGTTCATCTGCCACCCCTTAGAGCAGGGGCTATCAAGTGGTTGACAGTATCCAAATCAGAATTCCAAAGATGCTGTTCCATCTGGAATCATTAAGAGGAGCACAGCCTCTTAGAATCTCATTCAGCTCCTCTGGATTTGAAGGAATTTACAGAGAAACTTCCAAGACACCTCAGCTATATCCAAACGAAAGCCTAAGCATTATGGTTTGGCAGAGCTGAAAATGTGTCTCTGGAAAGAAAAAAATATACATAAAGCGCCACAGAAAATATTTCTGGGCATCAGCTTGTTTCCTTTGAGGGATGGGAGATTGTTCCTGAAATTGTTCAATTTAATTTAAAGTTAAATAAAAATGTGAAAGACCAGGGTACATTAATAAGATGATCCACCTGCATATAATAATAGGATAATTCGCATCCTCGTTGTCAGAGCAGAAAGGATCCCAATAAGGTCAGTCATTAAACTCAGTATGTTTCATTCTTTGGTGCCGTCTCACTTAGATTCTCAGCGCCACTTGTCTGCCCTTCTTTTCCACTATGCACCTTTATTGCAGATTTAGTTCCATTAGGTAGATGCTTGCATCATTATGAAGCCTGATTCCATCATTTTCAAAGTGCCAAGCCATTTGAATATGATACAGTCCTTGGTCATATTTAATCCAAACATTTACACACATCCAGCCCCTTCTTATCTTTTTAAATAGGATGCAGGGCTTATTTTTAAATTACATCCTCATTCATGCTCCATAAAAGCATCAAGTAAAACCATCCATGGGATTTACATTCTGGTCCACAGTTGCTGCTTCCAATTCCTGGCATGGCCATTAAATCCTAGCCTCAGCATAATTCTCGGCATGACACTCTTGTGTCGAGGCAAAAAAGGAAAAACAGAAACAGCCATTTTTTTCTCTCCCAGAAATTAAGCTGCATGGAGGAGCACTGTAGCTTTTGCTTTCTTCCTTATGTATACCTAATTTAAAGAGCATCTTAAAATAAGGCTCCCCAGAAAAGGGATGTCAGTGGGAAGCTGAGGTGCTTGAAATAAAGCAAGTGCTTACTAAAAACGGATATGTGCATGATTTCTTTTATCACATGTCAATTAGATGTACATTTATTCAGGGGAGGTTTCTGTTGATATAATGAGTCTTCCTGTGACTTGAGTGCCATAGCTGTCACCACAGCATCCCGAAAGTCCTGAGTCATCTGTGGTTGCCCCTCAAACCCTTGGTACGGTCTATTTCATGAATTCCCCTTTTCCCCCAACAAGTTCACTCTCCTATCAGCTTCTAGTCTCAGCTATTAGATTCAGTCATGTAACACAAGTACACAGATGCCCCAAAGCTATAGAGCTTTAGCTTGCTTTCTTCAATTTCTGTGCAGTTACTGGCATCATAAGAAACCTCTTATCAATTTGGAAAGGCAATTAGAACAAACTAGTGCTTGCTTAATTAAACCCACACACACACACACACACACACCCCCCCTGGTCTCCACCTACCTTGTCTCATTTTGTACTTAGAAACTCCTGATGGTGCACTGGGGGCTGCAGGGAGTCTGCATGAGATCCCCAAATGATCACAACTGTGCAATTGTCCTGGGTGCACTTCTCTGATAGGCTGCCATTTGTTCCCACTCACCTAGAGAGCTTGTGGATAGCCTGAGAGGGTTGTGCGCGAGTGTGCGTTTTAACAAATTTTCAAAAGTTGCCATGGGGAGGGAATAGAAAGAAAGCCCTTCAAAAAGGAAAATTATTTTCACAGCATCATCACTAGAAAACACCCCTGCAATGGATATCTTTGAAGGTCGGCTGCAATCTGAACTAATTGGGGAGGGAGGGAGAGCTTTCAATTTTGCTCACCTTTTATAAGGGGTCTCAGAGAAGTGATCGGTAGCCAAATGCTTCCTGCAATGAGTGGTTTGGGCACTTTCTAAGCAAAAGGAAAGGCTCTTCCAGCTTCTTCTTGTTCATGTCACTGAGAGAGGTCACCACCTGCCCTCTTTTACTTGCCACTTCTGATTATTGGGTAGGTTCTGCTCCAAAAGTCATCTTTTGTGGTGAGGACATAAATCCCCTCCCCAGTGGTGAAATACTTGACAAGGAGGAGGGGTGGAAGCAGGAAGAGTGAGCTGGAAAGCCTCAAGATCACAGCCAAGGAGCATTAGTTATAGGCCTTTACTGAAAATCAACTTCAATCTCTGTGAATGTACTACATTAAACCAATAACAGACAACAAGCTTGTGAATATTTGGCACTGTGATGAAATCGGCCGCAGCCCTTCCGCAGTGGGGAGGGAGAGAAGCCCAATCTAGGAAGTGCGGGTACTCCTCCCTGGAGTGTGTCTGTTGTGATTGCTAGCTGGTTTCCACAGATCCTTGCTGAATATTATGCCATTAAACAGTATGAAAGAAAATCAAAATATATGTTTACTGGGTACTAAATAGTAAGTGCCCTTTCAAATGCTCTTTAATGGCTAGGCTTTAAAGTCATCGTGGAGCACCCTCAGAAAGCAAGAGCAGCATGTTTCACAGATTTCTGTTGCTGTAAACCACCATGAGAGGCTGAACAAATGCATGCTGAGATTTGTGAACACCCCACAACTCTGGACCCTTAAAGGCATATTCAGAGAGAAAACAGCCTTCTGCCATGTATATTCTTTAATGTATAATTTTAATTGAAAAATTGCTGATGGCTTCAGCTGAATTTTCTCAGATTGAATGACAATCAACGTCTGGTTCTGCGTAATAGATATACTTCCTGGGGAAATAGGGAAAGGAATGTATATTTCAACGGTGAGTTATAGTGAACAGTGGCTACATATGACAAAATACTTGTGTGAAGATACAGGAATAACCAGTTTCATTTATAAACTAAGGATAGTCACATATCACTTAACAGGGATATGTTCTGAGAAATGTGTTGTTAGGTGATTTCATCATTGAGTGAGCATCAGAGAGTGCGCTTATAGATGGTGGAGCCTATATACAATTAGGCTATATGGTGTAGCCTCTTGCTCCAAAATAAACATATATTTTGATTTTCTTTCACACTGTTTAATGACATACTCTTCCTAGGCTATATGATGTAGCTTATTTCGCCTAGGCTACAAACCTGTACACCATGTTACTGTACTGAATACTGTAGGCAGTGGTAACACAATGGAAAAAATTTGTGTCTCTAAATATAGAAAGGGTGCTACAATACTATAAGGGACATCATGATGGCTGTGATAACACTAGATAATAGGAATTTTTCAGCTCCTTTATCTTATGGGACCACCATTGTATATGCTGTCCATCGCTGACCAAAACATTATGTGGCACATGACTGTACAATTCTTGTAATTTCTTGTTCATTGTGTTTGTATTATGTTAAATGTACTAGTACTCAGTGTGTGAGCGGACAGGGAACAGAATACAAAGTCCAGAAATAGGCCAAAAACATAATATACTTTAGTATCTGATAAAGGGAGCACAAAAAGTCAGTGGTGGGGAAAAGATGAATTATTCCATATTTGGTGACAGGATAACTATAGCGACCTGGAAATATCTACAGTTAGATCTGTAACTCATACTGCTCAAGGATAAAGTCTAAATATTAATATTAAATTTAAAAGAAATATTCAAGCACTATAAAATTCATGGGAGAATTTCTTTATAACCTTGGAGTGGAGAAAGAAGCCATAAAGATGGATGTGATTGTATAAAAATCAGAACTTCTGTTTGGAAAAAACTCCAGATATGCAGTCAAAACACAGATGACAAGTTGGGAAAAAATATTTGCAACTCATGACACACTTAAAGGGAAAATTTCCCAAACATATAAAGAACTAGAAATCAATAAGAAAAATATTAACACTCCAAAAGAAATATGGACAAAGAATTTAAGGAGAAGATTAACATGAAAAGAAATACAATTGTCTTATAACATATAAAAAGATATTGACATCACTAATAACAGAAACTAAAATTCTAGAGTGCTACTATTTTTTACCTATCAGATTGGCTGAATTTCAAGAGTTTAATACTACCTTTTGTTGTCAAAGTTGGGAAAACAGGTACTTTACACTGTCAATGGGAGTGTAAATTGGAATAACCTCTACAGAGGGGAATTTAACAATTTGCATCAAAATTACAATTGCAAATATACTCTAACCTAGAAATTTCGCTTCTGGGATTTTATCATTTATATATATTTGCATACATAAGAAATAAAGACACAAGGTTATTCATTATAAAGAGCGGAATTTTGAGAACACACCAAATGCCCATCAATAGGGATTAAATAAATTATAGTGCATCCATACAATGGAACACTATGCTGTTGTAAAAAGAAAAAGGGAGAAGATCTCTGTGCTCTGATATGAAAAGACAACCAAATACAGTGGTAAGTGAAAAATGCAGAACCGTGAATAGTATGCTACCATTTGTTCATGCAAGAGGCAAAATAATCTTAGTATTTTGAAAAAATATTTTCATAAAGAAGCTAGAAAACTACAAAAGAAATGAACAATAGTTATATAACAGTAGTAGACAGATGAATTTTAGGCATGGGAAGGAAAACTTTACAGTAAACATTTAATCTTTTTTTGTTTTCCAATCATATTTTACCAAATGTTCCCTACTTAAAACTGTATCATTAAAATAATTAAACAGCTGAATAAACCATTTCACAATCAAATAAAGCAAATAAAAAAATTTAGACCAAAAATAGCCATACCAGTACTGACGTTGATTACATCTACCAAAGCAATGATGGAAGATGACTTAGAGCAATTTTGATAACAGCCATTATGAATTTGGTCCTAGCCTATGATATACCCCTTCACTTACCATATCCATATGCTATATGCCTGTTTTCTGGCTCAAAAAATGGGGAAAATTGAAAAATAAATCAAGGAGGGATTATATTTATTTTGGTTAGCTTCAAAAACATTTTTTACCATTTGAAATAAGAAATTCTTCTTTGCAGTTATCTCTAATCTTTTTTAAAAAAATCACTTCTACATTCCCAAAGTAGAAATTGACCTCAATACTATCTTACCACCAAAAGAAAGTTTGTCCAACTCTGAATTCTGCTTCAAATCTTAACTTCTAACATATCTTTAGGTTAAACAGAACATAAGGTTAAAGTAGCACAGCCTGGAGAATCAATGAGTTGATGCGACAATTGTATAGTTAAAAACTGTATTTACTCTAAATTGCAAAATGGTAGGTATTGTATGTGATGTTTAGGTCACAGCAATTGTTCTAGTAATAAATGTAATATTCAGTAGCATTTTCATAGATTACTCAGTTCATCATTAGTGGCATTTTTGCCTCTTTATAATAATGTGCACTTTCCTTTAGAAAGAGCTTGGTTATTTCTTTGGTTGGGCCTATTTGCTCCTTTTTTATGTGAGATTTTTCAATACTATGAAATGACGCAGAGCAAAAAAGGTCCATCCACTTCACTCGTGTTGCCTCCTGCGTTACCTAAACCACAACAGAACAATGACAGACAACAGAGCCTTTCTCCTCTCTAACAATTCAGTCACCATGACAACCAGCAGAAGAACGTTGGGCCAGAAAAAAGCATTGAGCTTGAGGGACTAGACTAATCAAAAAATGGAATAACATGGCAACAATTACACTGATGAGTGAGAGGGAAGCTACGGATGCATTCAGACACCTATGGCACCACAGACTCAACGCATTCAGCATTTTGTGTTTAGTGTCTTGTGTTTCTGAGAGCAGGTAAATAGACAAGATCGAATTGTGTAACAGAATGTCAGTGCTCTAGTTAAATAGAAAATTCCTTTCCTTTGGCAGTGCTACTTCAAGCACGTTGAAGAGGGTTTAGGGGAGATGAGGTTTTGAAGTGAAATGTGTAATAGATACAATATGAGTGCCACAAAGCAACGTTATTTAGTCTTAAAGTAAACTTCGGTATGCCCCCCACCCCTTATTTTCAAATATATAGGCACAAATAAAGGGAGAATGCTGCTGGGTTAGTAGCTGACACTGCCTGAAATCAAGCTTCATGTCAGGAACATACATGATTCTCTTCTGTTAACATGTTTCTGGGGGTAGATTGATTCTTGTAGACAAAATCAAGCACCATGATGTTAGGCTATGTCAATTCTAATGTCTGGAGGAAGTTGAGCCCATCATGATAGTTCTGTGGGTCAGATAACACGAGGACAGGAGTATAGCTGTGTCTCCTACTCATCTGCCTCCACAACTGCCTCCATTTACTTTCAAAATTTTCTCCTGATTCCTGAGTTTAGTATAATAGATGTGTATATCTCTTTAAAATGGCATTTCTATTGCCATTCCTTCTTGATTGCAGGAATAGATTGGATTGTAAACAGGCGGTATAGACATTGACCCTTGCCTCAATCGCTCTGATTAAATTTCTCACAATTTTTGTAAATATGTATTGTGCTTACATAATTTAGTGGATATTTTTAGTGAATCACATTATGTGGTTTTAATGAATAGGCTTTTCAAAGGCAAATTTTTCTTTCCTTCCCCTGAACAGAAATATTTGAATTAGGATTATTTTATTAAATCAGACAGGAACTGATAACCTCTCCTCAAAGAAAGTAAAAGGCATGAAATACCATCATTCTCATGGAGAAATTGGAGGTGAGAGAAATGAGACCTAACCTTGTAAGTTGCCCAGCAAAATTATTTGTGTTGGGATGGGGTTAAGGCTCCAGTCTGGAGACTTTGAGCTAGTGCTGTCCCCTCAGAGCCCACAGACTATAGCATCTCCAGTTGTTATCTGTTCTATCACTTAGTATATTTTCTTAGTCTAGTTATTTTGACATTCTGTGACTCAGTTTACCTATCTATAAAATGGGCTTTTTGACTATGTTATTGTTAAAAAGTGAGGATGGGACAGGGGAAGAAAGGAGGCAGTTTCCTTTGATCCTATAAGTAAATGTTTCTTGATGAAAAGTTTTCTATATGAATGAATGATTGATTTTATTTTGATCTTAGTGTCAAGCCAAACACTTCTAGCTAGGAATTCTTCATTAGAAAGATGCTTTTAAATTGTCTTTCCTGGGTTACTTTTTCTTTTGTTCAGGTGAAAGGAACAGCACGGTTGGAGTAATGGCAGCCACTTAAAATGTTTATTCACAATTCATCTACTTCTCAAAAAGAATTTGAGACAAGTTATAAAGTTCTAATAAAACAGATTCATTAACAGAAGCTACAAAACAAACATGAAGTGGTAATCGAAGAAAAATTCATATCAAGAAATCCTGGCAAAAAGAGTGCAATTTCTAGCTCCGAGGTTTCCAACAGCCGGGCAGAGAGAAACCCTGCTGATTACAGAATCCTCCTTAACTAATCATGAGAATTGTGTTGGTTCTTTAACTGAAACGACCTTTTCCTGGCCCTTAGCTCCTCCAGGTGGAGTCTGTCCTGAGAAGTGGTATGTGGAGGTGCCCAAGGCATTGCCACAGGAGGCAGCTTTCAGCAGAGTTGGGAAGAGCCCTTCCTGGAGGAAGACTTGACTTGTCCTTCTGACTTTGGCTAATAAGCATTCTAAGTCAGGAGCAGAGGAGAATCATTCCTTTCCCCTCTGTCATCAGAGGAAGGATAGGGAAAGAGGAAAGAAAGGGAAAAGAACATACTCTTTTGGGCTTAGAAGAAATCCACATCCCTTGAAAGCAAGTTACAACAGTTTATTTGGAAATCACCATATAGAGTAGGGCTTGAATTTGGCCAAAATATTTTTTACCAAAGACCTTCTTGCTTTAAAAGTAAAGCAGCTGATAATCAGATATTTGGAAGGGGCCCATCCAGCTGCAGTGGGCCTCCTCCGTGAAGAAGACCAGTTTGAGCTGCTGCCAGGAGATTGTGTCAAATACGAATGAAAAATAAAGGTTTTCTATGAGATTATTGTGAAAAGGTGAGAAAACAGCTAAATCAGCTTTGTAGGAGATAAACAGTGATATCTTGAGTAGACTCACACTTTACAAAAGCCAGATTTTAGACAACATAAATGTGCTCATTCTTTCTATAGTCTCCAATATTTTACTTTACTGTGAAGAAAATCTGCTTATCAGTCTTAACACCCTTCTCTGAGTTGCTAGATAAAAGGCCACAGCAACTGGAAGAAATTTATCGTTAAAATGTTTCTATTATGCTTGGTGACAATGCCGTTTCCACTGAAGACTTCTCTAGTATGTTTTTTGTTTTTATTTTTTTTCCTATGGATGAAGCAGGAATCAAAAAGGACTTTTCGCTTTGCCTCAGGAGAACAATAGGGGCATGCAAACACCGAGCCTGGCACTGCATTAAGCTCTGAAAATGCTTTCGGGAACTGGTGGCGCGTGCACATGCATCAATGCAAGGATCTTTACATTCTAGGAAATCTATCACAGTATGACAATCTGTGTGAGGCTCCCAAACTGAGTTTGTTCCTGTCTAATTCTCCCTGTTTCCCAGAGTGGCCTCACACTTTCTGAAATATGTCTGTAGCGGAGGAATTCACTAAGCGTTCAGAGTAAGGGAAGAAGTCCGTGGCTCAGTTCATTCACCTTTCCCCTTCTGCACCTTCATTGTAGCATGAGGCGGCCGCTTATGGGGTGTCTGTGTGCAGGCACCAAGTGAGTCACTTCACTTATATCACCGCCAACCCTCACCGCAGCCCTGTAAAAATAAGTATTCTTAATCTGTCTGAGGTCATGTATTAACTTGGCATTCATTCAACACATTATTGGAGGGCTTATGCTATAGGCCGGCTGACGCAGTCACAGATGTTGAGGGACCAGTGATAAACAAGTTGTGTCCCTCTACATAGAAATGAGAACACTGACCAGCAAAAAAGTTATGGCAACTGAGGAAGAACAGAACCAGAGTGTGAAGCTGTTTGTAATTCTGCAGCCCATACTATGCCTTTACACTGTGCGGCTTCTCTTGCCTGGTGCCATCTTCTGATTTGTGTTTCCTAAGGTTAAGAGCGCTGACTTGGGGGCTCAAGGTAGTTTGCTACATGTTCACTGGATAATCTCAGAAAAGTTATTAACTTCTCTAGTCTCAATGTCATCTGTAAAACAAGAATAGTAATACTAACTTCATAAGTATGCCGCATAACTTAAATGAGATTGTGCGTGTAAAGCCCAGCACATAAGTGCTCGGTTAATGTAAAGTATTTTCTTCACTATGGTTCTAACACCGATGAACCTCTCTGAGGATGTTTTCTTTCACCTAAAGTAAAAATCTGCTTCCTACTCTGGCCGGTGTTGCCCCATAGGCAGTCAGAGTTTTTCCTCTGACCTAAGGTGGCACTTGTCATAATTTTGCTGTTCACACAAGGGGTCTACAGGAACAAAGATGGAGAATTGTTCTTACACTCAGGATCATATTTATGACCTTACATGATATTAAACAGTAGAAAATAATGGTACTAATCTATAAAAGGGGCTTAATTTTCTGTAATGAACAAAGAGACATTGCAAAATGTTTGACGACAGTTAACGTTTCTCTTCCTTTCTCCTAAATCCATTGCCCCAAGACTTTTGCTTGCACCTGCCATAACAGAAAACAGGAGAGATGGGTGAATAGGGAAGAGTGGTCCCAAGAGGAGGGCTATAAAAATTTTAGTTTTAGCACCTGATTCCTGAGACACACACAAGAGCAAATTATCACCCTCTGTTCCTATGTTCATCTCTTTTGTTAGACTGGAGAACATCAAGGAAATGACAATCTTACACATCTTTGTCATTTTAGTGTCTTTCATGGTGCCTAGCATATAGGAAGTGCTCATTAAATATTGTGGAATAAATTAATGTCAAGTGAGCCCAAAAGTTCCATTTGTTTGTTGCTTTAAAGTTTACACATTTCTGCATTGCAGAAGGACTAGAAAAACATGTCAAGATGTAATGTGGAACAGTAGTGCTGAGATTTGTGGTTTTTTCTTTGTGCTTTTAGAGTTTTATGGTTAATAACATAATAGCAACTGATATCAAGGAAAGATCTTTGACTTTGTGAGGTGGAAGACACTGGCATTTCTAGACTAAGGAGTGACATGACATGTGCTGGAGCCTTGGAAAGTTCAGTGCAATGGTGGTGGGCAGCACCATCCTTGCCCTACTCTCTTCAGGCTCTGAACAGACCATGGTTAATGTGCCTCTGTAGTTCAAATTATGTAACTCTTCCATGGAGCTCTCAGTACTTTGGAGCATTATTGTATTCAGCATTCCAATTAGGGAGCCGGGCATGACAATTCCACTGGGCAGAAGATCAGGAAGATTATGCCTTTGACTCAAGTTTAAAATCCTACACCCTGCTCTTCTATAATCTAACCTCCTATCCCTTAGCTCAGAGTGACTTATTTCCCCCTTCCTCCTCTGTGCTAAATGCCTACTGATGTGAGCAATCAGCATGAGCCAGGGTACCTAATTATGTTTAGTTTACAAGCAATGTCATTCTTAATGGCTTCAGAAAGTTTCATTCTTTATCCTTTCCTCTGCTGCAACTGACTCTGGTAACTAATTGCTTTCAGCAATGATCTACATACTCCTATCTCTTCTTCACAAATAGATGGGAAATAAAAGTATTACAGTCTTTGAGCTCTGTTGGTTCCACATTGGTCTGTGATGTTGTTATAAAGTTTATGAGTCACTGAAGAACAAGTTCAAGTAAATCCTTCCCCCTGAGACCCCACAGCTTATTTTTAAAAAATTTTATGGTAAGTCATCATGCTGTCATTTGGTCTACATAGGACGACAACTATGTCTCCTAGTGCAAGTTCAATGGCTGGTTGGTTATTTGGCTTCTTGGGTGTCACAGGCACAGGTGCACCCCTACACCCCTCCAGGCAACCACAAGACTCTTTCTCTGGCCAGAATTATTGGGAAGACAACACCCTAGATTAGGAGAACGTGAACAGGCCTTGCAGCATAAATAATTTCTAAACTTAGTCTTGACTAGACTTTATATCTCCTTAAAGAAAATTATTGATAGCATAAATTAGATTCTCCCAAACATATAGATTTGGCAGTGAATTAGATGATCTGGGGAGATAAATAACTCTCCACAGATGAGTCAATGAAGGCATCATCTTTCCCAGGCATGTGCTTTCTTAGTTAGCTCATGCCTGTTTCTAAGAGGCCATCAAAGGGCAACACTAATGGTTGGCATCCAAGTCCCTGAAGAGACCTTTGGTGAGATGGTACTTTTGGTCAGTCCTGTCCTAGAAGGGACTCCCTAATACAACTTCTTACCTAACATCAGGAAGTCATCTTTTTGGACAGGCTTTTCAGAAAGTCCAGAGTCAAGCCCCTGTCATTTTAGATACATTTAATATATTCTGGAGAGTCTTTTTTTTTTCATTTTAATATGGGAATTATTGAGCTTGCTTAGTTCATGGGCTGTTAGGAGTTTTTAGTGGGTTGAATGATGATCCCCCAAAAGATATGTCCACCCAGAACCTCAGAATGTGTCCTAATTTGGAATAAGAGTCTTATGGATTTAATTATGATAGTGATCGCAAGATCAATTCATTCTGGATTATCCAGGTGGCTCCTAAATCCAATGACAAGTGTCCTTAGATGAGACAGAAAAGGAAAAGACAGACACAGAGGAGACTACCACGTGCAGACAGACACGGAGATTGGGGTTATGCTGCCCCTAGTCAAGGAACACCTGGAGCCACTGGAAGCTGGACAAGGGGGCAGATTCTCCCCAGGACCTTCAGAAGGAGCACAGCCCTCCCCACACCTTGATGCGAGTCTTTTGGCCTCCATATCTATGGGAGGCCAACTTTTCTATTGGTTTAAGCCATGCAGTTTGTGGTGATTTGTTAAGCAACCCTGGGAAACTAATACAAGTACATTCTTTGAGGGTCATAGCTCTGAGTGGCAGAGTGGTTTTTGGTGGGTCTGTTCCCTAGCATCGTTTTCTGGGAAGTGTGAATTTGATTGCTTTGTTGGGGTTCTATCTTCTGGCACCCGATTAGGGATATTTGGGCTCACTCACTCCCAAGAGGCCCAAAGTTCAGTACATGGCTGGTGGGTTTTGGTGCAAGGCTGATTATAAGTGCAATAAATTCTTCATGCAATTTTAAAACAAATAAATTGTCCCTAACGCCATTTTCACTAGGAGTTAAGCTTCTTGAACATGAGACAAGGAACACCAAAGGCACAAAAAATAATTAACTCCTGATTGCAGTGCAGGGCCAAGAAGTCTTGTTTTGTTATCAGTTCTCTGAATCTGAGAGATTAAACATTTGATTAAACATATTTCAGCAACAGAAACTACTGAAATGGCTTTTGAACTATTTTAGTCACGTAGCTGTATATTTACCTTTACCCAATGAAACAATATCCTGTACTCTGCTCATTTGTTTATGTGCTTGAAGGAATTGGGTCTCCACATCTATTTATTCTGCCCTTTCTTGAATATGAAGGAAATGACTCAATTCAAGAACTATTTGGCCAGTGCCTACTATGTGCTGCATACACTGGGTTGATTGGATTAGGACAGAAGTAAAAAGCAAGGGTTCCAAATGCTTTCAGGTTAATCAAGGAAGGAGAGTGTACAAGTAATCCATGTGTCAAAGATACTTGTACCACCCAAGAGAGACACCTGGAAATGTCCCCTTTTTCTCTTCAGCAGCTCTTTCTTGGTTTATTTTCCAGGCCTCTACCTCTTCTAGCAGCTCTTAAATAGAGGAGTTCCACAAGGTTTGAGTAGAAGCTTTCCCCCCCCCCCCCCTTTATCTCTCTACCTGGGCAGGAAAGTCCATGCCCTCCAGTGCTTTAGTTACTAACAAAATCCCCAAATATTCCTCTTCTGCCCAGAGCATTTCTCTGAGCTCTGAACTGCTACATACAACTGCTTAACACCTCTTGGATGGCACATAAGCATCTCATACTCGACAGGCACAAACAACTCATGATCTTTGACCCCTTGCCTCAGACTGGACCATCTTTCAACATTTCATTCCCAAGAATGACAGACAGAAACCAGGGAGCTCTAAAACACTCTTGACCCCATCAATTATACCTTTTTAATTTTTCTTAAATTCATCTGTTCGTCTCCATTTCCACTGCTGACTCCTTGGTCTAATATATATCACAATAGGATCACAGGAGTGAGTTCCCCTTAACTTTGCCATATTCTATTGGTTAGAAGTCAGTCACAGGTCCTACTCACACTGAAGGAGATTATTCAGACAAAACCGAGGAGCCAAGATCATAGCACCATCTTAGAACTTAGCAACTGATTTATTTTTATCTTGTTTTTGGGATTATAGATTAGCATAGATCCCTTGAACACAAGCTAAAGTTTTAACAGATCTGAACTCCAACTTCCTCAGAGAAGCCCTCATCAATCCAATAATTGAGTCTAATTTCATTCTTCGGGCTTACATAACACCGTATACTTCTTTATAGCATTTATTACAATTTCAGTTTAAAAAATAAATGACTACTTATAGCATTAGATTATTAGATTATATACTATATTATATATTATATATCTATATATTGTATATATTATATATCTATATATTGTATATATTGTATATATATTATAGATATATATTATATACAATATATGTATTAGATATATATATATATATAGATTAAGAATATATATATATATATATCTTCCCCACTTGTCAGTTCTATGGAGGGGCTGTTTTGTTTGACATAGCACCAGGACTGAAACATTGTGGAAGCTCAAAAACTGTTTTTTAGATAAATAGAAGAGCCATGGAAGCTATATTTTGTTGCTCTGCCTATGCTCACCCAGAGATCAGACACGTCTCACTTCTGGGCTACTTAATGGGTTGCTTCCCACCTCCACTGCCAGAATACTGGCCACAATGGGCCAGTGGAAGTTAGGCAAAAAACAAAAACAAGACGCTAACCTTGACTCCATTATCATGCAAACAGGCAAATCATGGTTTTTCAAGATCCTAACCACAATAAGCATTCCAAATTGACAATAGATGTTAGAGTCAGGGATAGAGTTGTAACCTAGAACCACCAATAAAAGTTACAGCAACTTATTTTTACCTTGTTTTCTGGGATTGCAGATTAGCTTATGTTCAAGGGATCTATGCTAAAGCATTGACAGATAAGTTGATATGACTGTGTCTCATATGGGAATTAGGGGCAGATTTATGTTTCCGCAATGTTAGAGAACAAACATTTGCTTGGTTACCTGTGAGGTGCCTGGATGGGTTTTCACTTTTTTGAAGATAGGGTGTTCCTTTTGGTAGCCTAATCATGGCCACCATTCCTAATCATGGAATCTTCCTAACCTGCTTCTGAAGGTGGTCACCACCATTGCCTCTAACAGTATGCCTGTGAATTATGGAGCACTTCATTAGTACCAGGCCTGCACCAGACACTATGTATGGTATCTCCCTTACTGATTACAATCCCTATAAGTATCTAGTGCTTACCCTATCACATTGGTTTTCGAACTTCAGTAAGCATCAATTACCTGGAGGGCTGTTGAAACACTTCTGGTCCCACCCCCCGAGTTTCTGATTCAGTAAATCTGGTGTGGGGCCTGAGAATGTGCATTTAACAATTTCCCAGGTGATAGAGATGCTTCTGTTACTGGCAACCACATGTTGAGAGCTACTACTATATGTGCTATATATTATCATTATTTTACTGATAAAAAAAAAACTGAGGTTAGACAGATTAAGATCACATGGCCAGCAAGTTGTGCAGCCACAATCAAATCCAGGTTGGCCAACTCAAGATTACTAGAGGTAATACCACCAGCACCAAAAAAATCTTGTAAGCTCATAAGCAATGGCACAGAAATATGCCCATTGGAATAAATCAATCTTCAGGTAACTCCAAGCATTCTTGATCACTGTAGTTTAAGTAACAATTCATATAGTCACATTTTAGATGATCATTAAGTTTCAGTATATTAAAATCTGGAACAAAATCGTTCATTAAGATGACAGTTTGAAAATCTTGATCAAGAAACAGAAATCCAGAAGGAATTTGAACAGGCTGACTCCAGAAGAAAATCTCCTGCTCATTTCTATAGAAGATGAAAATGTATTGGTGAAGATCAGACAAAGGTCTGAGCAATCCTTTTCTTGCTGAGTGAGAACTATCTGGTGAGCAGAGAGGAAAACTCAGATCTACATCTGGTAACTTGAAGGTTTGAAGTGGTAGAAACTGGACATCGGAGGTAAACTTAAAAGTCTGGCTTAAATATAACTTGGCCTGTTCTGTCTATGTTGAGTGACTAGAAAGGGAATTGCTTTTTCGTTCCCATCTCTATTGCGCTCTTCTGGACTTCATCCCTGATTCTGGCATTATCCCAACGGCTTCTGGCTGGTTTTCCAGCCCCAGGCTTTCCTCAGTCATGATGACCAAAAAAAGTGGCAATTTTATCCTTCTTCAAACAGTGTTTCTTATGATTCTTCCTAATTTATGAACTTAACAGAGGCACATTCAAGACTCATCAAGATAGAGTTCTTTTTCTTTGTCCCTCATCTCACCACCCTCACTTTTCATTATTCCTCGATGAAACTTTTGCTCCTCCCAGTAAGCAAATCTGCTCTTCCTAAGCCTTAAATGTTTTACTTCTGCCTCTTTATTTCCTTTCTGCTCAATTACTATAATTATCTACTTTTTAAAAGTTTGATAGTTATAGTTTTATTTTGAATTGTAGAATATCACAGCTGGTTTTAACCAACCTATAAGTTACATGTATACCACAACCAATTCCAAGTAGAGTTCTGCTCCATAGCTTCTATTTTTAAGTTTTGTAAGATCATTGTTTTTACCATGATGCTGGGCTCCACCAAAATTTCTAGTTGTTTTATCACAATAAAAATAGCTACTTTCAATATTGAACATTTTAACTGAATTTAAAATAGCATTCACAAAATGTCAGATGTTTCAACTATGCCAGAATAGGCTATATTTTTATTTCATGAATTGTTGAAAAGTAGTATTTTTATAATTAAGCGATTTTCAATTTGAAGCTGAAGCCTGCTATAAAACTTGTGTCACTTACCCATTTTATCAGGGAAGGTAGTTCTCTTCAACCAAGCACAGAGCTTTGGGAAGGATGTACATGGGGCAGTGAGGGAGGAAGGGTACACCCGCATAGCCAGCCAGGTTGGCAGCCACATCAACCTTTGTGATCAATATGGTGACAGATGTTGCAGATAGTTAAACGGTGGATGTGAGGGTGATCTTTTTTTTGTTATACTTTAGGTTCTGGGATACACATGCAGAATGTGCAGGTTACATAGATATACATGTGCTATGGTGGTTTGCTGTACCCATCAACCTGTCATCTACATTAGGTATTTCTCCTAATGCTATCCCTCTCGCTAGCTCCCACCCCCGACCCGACAAGCCCCAGTGTATGATGTTCCCCCACTTCCTGTGTCTATGTGTTCTCATTGTTCAATTCCCACTTATGAGTGAGGACATGTGGTGTTTGGTTTTCTGATCCTGTGTTAGTTTGCTGAGAATGATGGTTTCCAGCTTCATCCATGTCCCTGCAAAGGACATGAACTCATCCTTTTTTATGGCTGCATAGTATTCCATGGTGTATATGTGCCACATTTTCTTTATCCAGTCTATCATTGATGGGCATTTGGGTTGGTTCCAAGTCTTTGCTATTGTGAAAGGTGCTGCAATAGACATACATGTGCATGTGTCTTTATAGTAGAATGATCTATAATCATTTGGGTATATACCCAGTAATGGGGATTGCTGGGCCAAATGGTATTTCTGATTCTAGCTCCTTGAGGAATCGCCACACTGTCTTCCACAATGGTTAAACTAATTTACACTCCCACCAACAGTGTAAAAGCTTTCCTATTTCTCCACATCCTCTCCAGCATCTGTTTCCTGACTTTTTAATGATCACCATTCTAACTGGTGTGAGATGGTGTCTCATTGTGGTTTTGATTTATATTTCTCTAATGACCAGTGATTATAAGCTTTTTTTCATATGTTTGTTGGCCACATAAATGTCTTCTTTTGAGAAGTGTCTGTTCATATCATGGGGTTGTTTTTTTTTCTTGTAAATTTAAGTTCCTTGTAGATTCTGGATATTAGCCCTTTGTCAGATGGATAGATTGGAAAACTTTTCTCCCATTCTGTAGGTTGCCTGTTCACTCTGACGATAGTTTCTTTTGCTGTGCAGAAGCTCTTTCTTTTAATTAGATCCCATTTGTCATTTTTGGCTTTTGTTGCCATTGCTTTTGGTGTTTTAGTCATGAAGTCTTTGTCCATGCCTATGTCCTGAATGCTATTGCCTAGATTTTCTCCTAGGGTTTTTATGGTTTTAGGTCTTATGTTTAAGTCTTTAATCCATCTTGAGTTAATTTTTCTATAAGGTATAAAGAAGGGGTCCAGTTTCAGTTTTCTGCGTATAGATAGCCAGTTTTCCCAACACCATTTGTTAAATAGGGAATCTTTTCCCTTTGAAGCCCAATTCAAAACCCCCTTCCCCTAGGCAATCTTTCATTATCGACTTCATCTAACTGTGGTATTGCTCCTTGGCCTTTCTGGGCCAAGTTGGTACTAAATTAGTTTACAAATATTGAGAAGTTGTTCTGTGTAAGTATTCTTCAGCTGTTCAATTATTTTCTAACTCCTCTCCAGAAGGACTAGAAGCTCTTTGAGAGCAGATATTGTCTTTGTTCCTTTTGTTAAGTGCCCACTGGACCTCATTTATTCCTTCATTTTTTTTTCTCACTTGCATTCAGCACTTTCCATGTGCCAGGCAGTGAGCTCGCCCTGGTGCTATAAGTAGAAGTTTGGTTGCTTTCATAAGCCCTGCCCTGCACAGGGGCCTTCTAATCCAGAGCTTTGTACTTGGACTTTGATAGTTGTGAGTGCCTTCCATTTACTCACTGGAAAAGTCTGAAATACAGGACAGGTAAGAAGACAGGAGGAGCTTGCTGGGAAGTCGAAGTATTTTTGTGGTGGGGGAGCTGGGTTGGAGAGGGACAGGTTAAGGAGAAGCTTGTTGAGAAAGCAGAAATGAACTCTAACATTGCCCATCGGGGATCCTTTTGCCAAATAGTAAATGAAAGAAAGACTTCATTTCCAACAGTTTTGCCTAAGGTAGAGCAGAATTGTTGTATTTTCAATAGGCAGAGGCTATATGAGTAATTGAAATCAAGGAGAGTGGCTTTCTGAATTCACCCAACATGGAAGTTTGATGACTTCGAGTAGCATCTTTGTTCCCGAGCCTCTTTCATCTGTGAAAAGTAGATGTTAGAATTGGTACATTAATTAACCGGCTGACCTACTCAGAAATTGAAAGTTCTTTGAACAATGATAACATTCCTGTACAGACACTGACACTGTCTATGCATGTCTATATATAGGACAGTATCTACATAGAATGGTCATAAAGGCAAACAATTCAAAGCTGAGTTAGAAATTGGTTATATACATTAGAACTTCTATGTGTTAGAGCTAAGATATAGAAAATAGGGGTATAACAGAATTCTACATTTTTGTTCATTCTGAACAATTTTTCCTGCAACCATAATGGTTAACCATCCCAGTATGATGGTACTGGGTGGTTTCAGCTCCTTCATTTATCTGTCCTGCTCTTTGGCTAGAATAGCCAGGTGGCTCTATCCTTCTGAGAGCAGCAAGAAGGATCAGAGTTCCTGTGCTTTCTTCGACAATTTGTGTGTGTGTTTGTGTTGCCTCTTGCTCTTAAGAGACAAGGTCTCAGTATGTTATCCAGATTGGACTAGAACTCCTGAGCTTATGGGATGCTCCTGCCTCAGCCTCCTGAATAGCTGGGACTACAGAGGTGTGCCTCCGTGGCTGGCCAACTTGGTTATTTTGTCCTGTGTGAGGGGGGCAAACACAAAACTCATTGGAGGATGTCTTAGGAGTCAGAGTCAAGCAGTCCTCAGCGCTCAGGGGCTAAAAGTCAGCTACCAGAAGATAACTTTATAAGGAGAGAACTAGGGAATCTGTCTGAAATGTTCTCTCAGCATTCATCATTTTCCTTTCTCCACTACCTAGTTGACCTTCTTCCCCTTTGTTTCATTAGTCCGAAACCATTCCAAAACATGCGCTTTTATCTATCCATGTCTCCTCCCCTCATTCCATTTCAGCTAGAAGAGTTTTATCGACAATACTGCTTCCCTTTCCTAGGACTCTTTGTAAAACCCAACCGACAGGCAGTTCCCCCTTCAGTAGTCTTCTCTCCCTCTTCCAGGACTGAGGGAAGAAGACAGAAAACCCAGTGGTGACAGGGATGGGAGGGGCCACCCCAGGAAGTAATGGGCTGAGGGATGTAGAGAGCCTGACTTTCCCCCTTATAGCCCCAAGCAATGAGGAAGGTAACTACAAGGCCCCCCAAACGACATATACTGCAAAGTCAAATACAGAGATAGAGAATAAAACAATGGTTACCAGCAGCAGGGTGGTGGGGAAGAAATGGGGAGATGTAAGTCAAAGGATCCAAAGTAGCAGATCTAATGTACAACATGAGGACTCTAGCTAATGGTATTGTATTCAAAATTCCTGCCAAATGAAGACTGTACTTGCTCTTGCCACACATACAAATAGGTAACTGTGTGAGATGATATATATGCTGATTTGTTTCACTATAGTAACCATTTTACTATCTATATGTATCTCATAACATTATGTTGTACACCTTAAATCATGTACACTTTTTTTTTTTTTTTTGAGGCAGGGTCTCATTCCATCATCCAGGCTGGAGTGCAGCAGCGTGATCTTGGCAACCTCCACCTCCCAGGCTCAAGCAATCCTCCCACCTCAGCCTCCCAAATACCTGGGTCTACAGGCATACACCACCACAATCAGCTGTATTTTTTGTAGAGACTGGGTTTCGCCATGTTGCCCAGGGTGGTCATGAACTTGTGAGCTCAAGTGATCTGCCCGCCTCAGCCTCCCAAAGTGCTGGGATTACAGGCATGAGCCACCGCCCCTGGCCTAATAAAATTTATTTTTAAAAAAGGACCTATGGCAAATCATTTTTACAAATAAAATCTATAGTCGAGGTGCAGTATGGGGACAGCATTTTACTGAGTAACCTTGCAAAGAATATGTCATTAACCACTACACTAATCTTGTTCTTGATGTATACCAGCAACAAATACAAAGAAAAATTTAGTCTCTTACTTTAATAAGTTCCAAGTATGCCACATCGTATTTCTTGCCGAATAATTTATTAGTAAGAGGAGATGACTCTAGTAAGTTATAGAAGTTATATTGAATTTTTAAAAAAAATTATTGAAAACTATTCTTTGGGGATTGAGGACAGATGAACTACGAAGGAACATGATGAAACTTTCTAGGGTGAGCATAATGTTCTATATGATGATAGGGGCTTGGGTTACACAAGTGAGCATTTATGAAAACTGTACACTTTGTACATTTCATTGTGCATAAAGTTTACTTCAAAAAAACATTGAACTGCAATTAATTACATGCATGCTGAACTATTTAAAGTATACTGATGCCTGTTGTTTACTTTGAAATATTTCAAAACAGTAAAATGGATAGAGGAATGTGTAATAAATTGGTACGTGATAAGGAAAATATAGTCAATTATGTTAATAGTAAAATCTAGATGGTGAGTAAACTGGTGCCCATTGTAAAATTCTTTAAACTTTGCTTTATTTTTGAAAATTTAAGAATAAGATGTTGGTAAAAAATAATTGTTGTGCTATTATTAGAAAATCAAAAAATAGCAAATGCTGGTGAGGCTGTGGAGAAGAAGGAACGCTTATACAGTGTTAGTGGGAATGTAAATCAGTTCAACCATTGTGGAAGACAGTGTGGCGATTCCTTAAAGCCCTAAAGACAGAAATACCATTTGACCCAGCAATTCCATTACTGGGTATATACCCAAAGGATTATAAATCATCCTGTTACAAAGACACATGCACACGTTATGTTCATTGCAATATTATTCATAATAGCAAAGACATGGAATCAACCTGAATGCCTATCAATGGGGGCTGGATAAAGAAAATGTGGTACATATACACCATGGAATACTACACATTCAAAAAAAAAAAAAAATCGTGTCCTTTGCAGGAACATGGATGGAGTTGGAGGCCACTATCCTCAGCAAACTACCGCAGAAAATCAAACACTGCATGTTCTCACAAATGGGAGCTGAACAATGAGAACACATGGACACAGGGAGGGGAACAACACACACTGGGGCCTGTGGGGAGGGGAAGTGAAGGGAGGGAGAGCATTAGGACAACTAGTGAGTACCAGGCATAATTATGAATAATAAATTATGAATAATGATAAAATTATAGGTGATAAAAGAATCTGTACAACCAACCCCCATGGCACAGTTTTACCTATGTAAGAAACCTGGACATGTACCCCTGAACTTAAAAGTTAAAATAATAGTAATTGTTGGCCAGGCGCGGTAGCTCATGCCTGTAATCCCAGCACTTTGGGAGGCCGAGGCAGGTGGATCACAAGGTCAGGAGATCGAGACCATCCTGGCTAACACAGTGAAACCCCATCCCTACTAAAAAAAAAAAAAAAAAATACAAAAAATCAGCCTGGTGTGGTGGCGGGCACCTGTAGTCCCAGCTACTCAGGAGGCTGAGGCAGGAGAATGGCGTGAACCCAGGAGGCAGACTCTGTCTCAAAATAATAATAGTAATTGTTAAAATAATTTTATGTCATTCAGTCAACTACTGTCATTTTGGAATATCTCAACCATTCTGGCTACTGACCAAAACCAACATTATGCAGCTCATGATAGTTTTTAATGTTATATTTAAGAAACATCACCTGGCTTTGTGTAGCCTCTGTATAGAGGAATTCTTTATGGAAATGGTACCTTTCTTCCATTGTACATACATTGGTAGAGAATGCCAGTTTTGAGGCGGAGGAAAGCAACATTTAACTTTTACAGGACTGACATACATTTTCTAATCACTACCATGTTAATCAAATATTGCTTTCATCTGTTTAAGGTGTTATTTTCTTCTATGTAATATGAAAAATTATCAAGGAGGTGACATTTGAACTGGGCCTTGAAGGATAAGTGGAAATTCACCAAGCATCAAAACAAGGAAAGAAAAATGTCCAGTTTCAGTTATCTCTCTCTCATCATACCTAGCAGAGTAAATGCTAGATAAATGTTTAGTCCAAGTTGCAAAAGCTGAAAGGTCAAGTTCCTAAACAAACTGTAAAAGAACGAACCTGATTTGAGGTAAACTGTCATTTTACTTGGTGATCAAATTTCAGTGAAAGGTATTCTGAGACAGTGAAAAATTTGCAGGCCTTGCCAAGATTTGCAACCCTCCTGGGAGAAAAGAGGCCCTGTGCCAGGAAGCCAAATATTGTGGTTTGCTTGATTTTCTTAAAATAAATATTTCTAGACTTAATCCATCCAAATAAATTAAAACAGTATCCCTGGGAGACCTCAAGTGCTACAATTCTTAGCAAACTTTTGGAAGCCCCTTCTTGGAATGGTGTTCAATGCCTACAACACTTCCCTTTGAATATCTTCAGAGTAGATAGATTTGATTTCTGAAATAAGAAATTCATGCAGAGGCCTGCCTTGAGTTGGACTAGTTTTGGAAAAGAGTACAGCTGTAAACTCGCTGTGATTTTCTTAATATAAATTTATTCTTAAAACTGTAAGAGAAGAATTTCAAAAATATCTTTAGTTTCATGAGAATACATGTATAACCTCTTGAGGTGACTACTTTGAAGGACAAAGCTTACATGAAAATACAGTCACACCTAGAAGCGTAAGCACACCTGCCCACTGGCCAAGTTGGGCTTAGAGAGAAGCAGTGGTAACTCAGGCTTACCACCCCCCCACTTTGTCTTTTGAAAAGCACCAGCCTCTGAGGCAGTTTGCAACGGGTTCCATGTCTTCCTCTGTGCCCGTTTCTACAAAAGCAGTTCATGAGATGTGGCTATTTCACATATGACCCTGCAGAAAAGCACAGAGGGGAGGCAAGCTGTGCCCTGTGAGGACATTAGAAATGGATCAGAATCCAGCAAGAGAAAAAGCAACCATTCACTCTGTGGCCCTGGGATTCACCTAGATCCAGCTGCTGCAGAAGAGAGGGGAGGTGACAGTCCTCCGATGGCGAAAGATAAACGTGGAAAACGGAAACAGCCCGAATCATGCGTGCTAAACGGTATCCTGAAGTAGTGGCAAGACTGTATTGTGTAGGGAGGTTCGAAAGCAAAACGAGGTGTGGGATGAGTCACGGCCAGCACATTGAAACTACAAGAGGGTGTGAGGGACAGTGTGGGTGGAAGAGGTGGAACTCGTGATCTGTGGGTAATAAGTTGGATAATGAAAGAATAGGAGGAAATCATGGGCCTTGAGCCTTTGTGAATTCTCTCCTGCTATCTAAGACACTCCATTGTTAAGAAAAAACATTTTTCAGGGTCTAATTGCCTTGTGTTTTGGCACTTATGTTTCTTCTGACTTTTGGTTTACCCAGATTTATTCTCCTTCCCGTCTGGCTCCCCAGACAGTGATTTAGTTAATGCTTTGCATTTTAAGTGACATCATCTGTTTTCCAGACAAATACCGTGGCAGCCTACACACCTTGAAGCACCACCACCATCTCCTGTTTATCACCACACCCTCTTATAACTAAACATTTACAAAAGACATTCTCATGCCTTTTTTGGGGGAGGGGAGGGGCGCGGGGAGGCAGGGTCAGCATTTAAAGTCATCACATTTCAAACACCAGAGTTTGAGCCAGGCAGAGTGGCTCACGCCTGTAATCCCAGCACTCTGGAAGGCAGAGGTGGGCGGATCACTTGAGGCTAGGATTTTGAAACCAGGCTGCCCAACATGGTAAAACCCCATCTCTACTAAAGATACAAAAATTAGCCAGCCAGGCGTGGTGGCAGGTGCCTATACTCCCAGCTACTCAGGAGGCTGAGGCAGGAGAATCTTTTGAGCCCAGGAAGCAGAGGTTGCCAGTGAGCTGGGTTCATACCACTGCATTCCAGCCTGGGCAACAGAGCAAGACTGCCAAACAAAACAAAACAAAACAAAACAAAACCAACCAACCAACCGACCCACCCACCCAGAATTTTAGTGGATGAACTCCAGAATAACTTGTCTCTCCCTGTTACCTTGTCCTGGGGAATTCTTTTCCTCATTTGTTCTTCTTTGAGAATATTGTTCCTTGCACACAGGCTGGCCCTCAGTAAGTACTCAAATATGTCATGAATGAATAAATGAAGGAATCATCTGTTGATAACACAAATCTTTTCGAGATGGTTTAACTTCCATGCTTCCTGGAGGCAAGGAGATAGATGACTTTCTAAAATCCCTTTAGTTGCTAGGCCTTGAACATTTAAAGACCTGCATTCAAAGGACTTTCCAAAAAGTGACACTGTATTCCACTGTCAGCATTGTGGGAAGTGAGTTGAGGGAAGAAGGATAGTGTGTGTGGGTGGGCATGTGTGCTCACGTGTGTCTCCTACCACATACACATACATACATCTCTCCAACCATTCCTCATATCACTGTGATATTTGATATACTTTTATAATCAAGACAGACATGGCTTTAAGACCATGCACGTTTCATGAAGAATTGACTGCTTTGTCATAAGTGTAATTGCAACTCATGGACAAGCTACAGTCATGGATTATTTAATGCTGGAAGTAGGGTAATCTCAAGTAGGGACTCAAGTTATAGATAACAAAAGACAGACCTAGAAGAATGAAATGAGCTCCGAAATCTACACAAGAAGCCAGTGACAGAAGAGAAACTCGACTCCCGGGTTCCTGTGTCTCAGTCTAGAGATCTTTGAGCAGCTCATCCATTTTAGGGGACCATCACAGAGCAGTCAGTCTTGGGAAGTTCTCACAAAGAAGCAAAAACATTATGGACTGTTTTCTTTTCACATAAGAGAGCTTAGTGACTGACAGGGTTGGGAAAAAATAAAAAGATAATTATGAAAAATGTTCTTGGCCGGGCACGGTAACTCATACCTGTAATCCCAGCACTTTGGGAGGCCAAGGCAGGCGGATCATGAGGTCAGGAGTTCAAAGCCAGCCTGGCCAAAGAGACCAGCCTGGCCAACATGGTGAAACCCCATCTCTACTAAAAATACAAGAATTAGCCAGGCGTGGTGGTGGGCACCTGTAATCCCAGCTACTCAGGAGGCCAAGGCAGGAGAATTGCTTGAACCCGGGAGGCAGAGGTTGCAGTGAACCGAGATCATGCCATTGCACTCCAGCCTGGATGACAGAGTGAGACTCAGACTCAAAAAAAAAAAAAAAAGAAAAGAAAAAAGATCTTGACCTATAAGCCAAGGACATGGACACTGAGCAATATCTATGGAGACCACATATATATTAATAGAGTTTGGTGGCATTTTTTGCTTTTTAGATCATTTAGTATACTTTGAGATTAATTACAGCCTCCCTTATAACAGTAAGCTCCCTTGGGAAAGGTTCTACTTTAAATCCACCTCAGTCATTAGCTTATACAAGGAACAAAGACATGGATTTAACATACATATGGGGATTTGACTAACTTGAAAAGGAAAATAAGCTTTAAAAGAATCTATTAACATAAAGCAAAAAAAGCAATTTTTTCACTATTATGGATTCCCAAAAGTAACTTATTTTTAAAAACCTGCTATTTTTATATGCAATTACTTTTTAAAAAAATTCTTCCATAGGTAGACAATGTTGTTGTCATCTCCGTTGCTATAATATTATAGCTGACCAGTTGGTGGAGCAATTACATTTCCATAACTCTTAATGGCTATTTTGCTTAGGTACTAATAACTTAATTAGAATCAAGAAAGAGACTATTAATATTCTAAGAAATAACCAAATGGATCACAAACTTTCAGAAGGAATGACAGAGACAAAAATCACTTCAACAACATCCAGCTCATTGAAGACAACGTGTAATTAAATTAAAGTGGTAATTCCACTTACGGCAGCAGGAGAGCTCCCTCTTAACTCACCTTGAAGAGGTAAAGCCCCATCCCAGCAAAGCCACACTCAAGCAGGTATGGGTAAGAAATGGGAGAAGGTCAGCCCTAGGGCTCTAACTCCAGAGGCAAGGGGCTAATTGTAGTTTTTAATGGCAAATCTGGTAACCTTTTATAAAACCATACAGTACAGGCTTCAATGTAATTATTAGCCTCTTTGGCTTACACACTTTTCCTAGAGAGACGGCCGGGGGAAAACAGTTTGCTCAATCCCAGATTTCTTCAAAAAGAATGGTTGAAGGAGTGTTTGCCAATCCATCTTTAAGTCCCCCAAAATTGTCGTGGCTACTTACGTGTACTTAGAAAATGTAACCTTCAGCTGGGCGTGGTGGCTCATGCTTGTAATCCCAACACTTTGGGAGGCCAAAGTGGGTGGATTGCCTGAGCTCAGGAGTTCGAAACCAGCTTGGGCAACATGGCGAAACCCCATCTCTACTAAAAATAAAAAAATTAGCTGGGCGTGGTGGCAGGTGCCTGTAATACCAGCTACTCGGGAAGTTGAGGCAGGAAAATCGCTTGAACCCAGGAGGCGGAGGTTGCAGTGAGCCAAGATCACACCACTGCACTCCAGCCTGGGCAACAGAGCGAGACTCGGTCTCAAAAAAAAAAAAATATATATTAACCTTCATCCATGATATTTTAAATGAAAAAACACAAGAATCAGTATAGATTATGTGGAAAAAATTATCTGAGTAGACCAAAGAACATAAAGAATCAAAATACTAAACAGTGGTCTCACTTGAATAGGAGTAATTTTTTTCTTATATTTTCTTTGATTTTCAAAATTTCCTAAGTGTTTCTTGCTTAAAAAAACTAATTTTAAGGTGTTGTTTAAAGTAGAAATTTATTCCAATAAACTTAAAGGAATGAATATGTGCATGTGTATATATAAATATATGCAAACTCGTTCTATTGTTATGAATGTAAGGCCATAAAGAATTCAATAGTGCTTTTACATGAATTTATATTTTGTTAATTGTAACAACCAGTGAATAGGTTTATAGAGATTGGCAAGGCAGGTTCTTGTTCATCCACAGCCAGTGCATGAAAGAGGTGGGTGACGGTGCTTTGAAGTAACCTAGGTCCTGCAAAGCTCAGCCAAGCTCCCCAAGTTCTAGCTGTGGCTCCTCTCCTACCATGTGTACTAAATAGCACTATCTTAAGGCTATCTAATTGCATCTTTATCACAGACACTGATCAATATAGAGGCTGGGCACCTGCTCTTAGCTGAAATCAACGACTAACCTGTGCATGTGGATCAAGTTGTATTGCCTGGCCAGCTGAAGAGAAGAGGACTGATGCAGGTTAAAGGAGGGTGAGAGATTTCATTATTCTATAATCCAGGTTTCCTGCAGATATGTGTTTTCATAGCTAGTTTTAAAACAAATATTAAGTATCCATTCTGTACCAAGCACTGTTCTAGACAATGAAGTTAAAGCAGTAAGCAAAATAGAGACTGCTGCTTTCTGGGAACTTATATTTTATATTGGTGAGACTAATAAACATCAAAACTGTACTATTTTAAATGATGGTAATAAGAAACTAAAGTAGAGAAGAAAGGCAAAGAATGGCTGGAAAGGAGAGGGGGAGGTCACTTTCTGAAAGGGTTGCCAGGGAAAGCCTCCTTGATAAGGTGATACTAAAGTCAGAGCTGAAATAACCGTGAAGATATCCTGGGCAAGAGTTCCAGGGAGAGGGAACAGCAAGCTCAAATATGTAAAACTGAAGCATGCCTGGTATGTCCCCAAAGCAGCAAGGAGGCAGGTGTGGCTGGAATAGAGTGTGTTTGTGTTGGGGGTGAAGTTGAAAAATGAGGTTACCATAATGGGTACTAGACCATGCAGACTCTAGGCCATTCAGAGAACTTTGGCTTTTACTCCGAGAGGGATGGGAAAGCTTGGGGCACAGGAGTGTCTTGATATGATTTTTAAACCCTTGCTCTGGCTGTTGTATTGAGGAATAGACTTTGGAGGGAGAAAACAGGGGCAGAGGAAGGGAAGTTAGTTAGGACTATTGTAATACTCCAGGAAAGTGACTGTGAAAGTGGTAAGAAGTGAGAGTATTCTGGATAAATTTTGAAGGTAAAGCCAATGTCATTTGCTAACAGATTGAACATGGTACAAAAGAAAAAGAAGAGTCAAGGACGACCTCAAAATTTTGTCTGAGTAACCAGAGAATAGAATTGATATTCATTGAAGTGGGGAAGACTGTGGGAGAAACAAGTATGGTAAAGGTGAGGGAGAAATTAAGAGTTAGGTTTTAGACATACATATTAAGTGTGAGTTTCTTCTTAGACACCCTGGTGGACATGTCAGGTAGGCAGCTGGATTTATAAGTGTCAAGTTGAAGGGAGAATGTAGATTTATTTGAAGCCCTAAGATTGGATATCACTAAGAAAGTGAGTGTGGTTAGACAAGAAGTCCAATGACTAGGCCCTAGAGGTTGAAGAGATGAAAAATAATCACCAAAAAAAGGATGAGTTCATGTCCTTTGCGGGGACATGGATAAAGTTGGAAACCATCGTTCTCAGCAAACTAACAGAAGAACAAAACTAAACACTGCATGTTCTCACTCATAAGTGGGAGATGAACAATGAGAACACATGGACACAGGGAGGGGAACGTCACACACCGGGGCCTGTTGGGGGGTGGGGGGTTAGGGGAGGGATAGCATTAGGAGAAATACCTAATGTAGATGACGGGTTGATGGGTGCAGCAAACCAGCATGGCACGTGTATACCTATGTAACAAACCTGCATGTTCTGCACATGTATCCCAGAACTTAAAGTATAATAATAAAAAAAAGAAAAATAATCACCAAAAGAGACAGAGGGGTAGAAGAAAAGGTAAAAGAACAAACAAAAAAACAGGAGAAAATTAATGAAGTGTTTCCAGAAGGAAAAACTGAAATGTTACTAGTAGGTCAAGTAAGATGAGAACTGGATTTATCAGTGGGGAAATCACTGGTGATTTGGCAAATGCAGTTTTGGTGGCATGGTGGCATGCTGAAGACAAAAGCCTGATTGGAGTGGGTTCAGGAGTAAATAAGAGCAACATCAGTGGGAACGGTAAGGACCTTCAAAAAACAGATCCTCCATAGAAGCAATGAGAATGTTGGCAAAATTGTCAAAATTAACTTTTTCAGGGCTCTAGAAATTAACCAGAGGCTTGGAACAATTTGAAGAACATTCAAGAAGAGAGTCTGAATCTAAGAACAGTGACCTTTGTGGTGTTTTACATGACCTATTTCTGTCTCCTCCCCAGCTCCATGGTAGCCTTGAAAACAAACAGCCATAAAAAAAGGATGAGTTCATATCTTTTGTAGGGACATGGATGAAGCTGGAAACCATCATTCTCAGCAAATTATCGCAAGGACAGAAAACCAAACACCACATGTTCTCATTCATAGGTGGGAATTGAACAAGGAGAACACCTGGACACAGGTGTGGAACATCACACACGGGGGCCTGTCATGGGGTGGGGGGAGGGGGGAGGGATAGCATTAGGAGATATACCTAATGTAAATGACGAGTTAATGGGTGCAGCACACCAACTTGGCACAGGTATACATATGTAACAAACCTGCACGTTGTGCACATGTACCCTAGAACTTAAAGTATAATAATAATAATAATAATAATAATAATAAAAAGAAAACCAACAGCCATAAAATCACAGTAAGAACAGCAGTCTAGCAGCCACTGGAGGGGAGAGAATGGGATCAGAGCTTCACTCCCAGACAATAGAAAGCTGTCATTGTTTGACCTGTCTGGTAGTTCCCTGGAAATTCTCTCACAGGGCTTGCCTTTATTTGATCTAATTCGAATCTTGTTTACTGCAAACAGTTGTTTCCCCAGGAGGGTTTGTGAAACAATCACTGGCAATTGTTCAACATTGCAGCTTCTTGAGGTGGTGAAGAAAGCTGGGGTGAACAAGAAGTTGATCAGAAAGCTAAGAAGGGGAAAGCCGGGGAATGAGATGTTCATGGAGTTATTTGAAGAGCTCCGACGCGTAATTGGCCCTTTGTTTCCACAGGTTTCACATCTGTAGAATCAACCAAGCAAGGAGCAAAAATATTTGAAAAAAAAATTGAATAACAAAAATAGAAATTAGCAAGCAAATGCTGAGAAATTTTGTCACCACCAGGCCTGCCTTACAAGAGCTCCTGAAGGAAGCACTAAATATGGAAAGGAACAACCGGTACCAGCCACTGCAAAAACATACCAAGTTGTAAAGACCATCAAAATTATGAAGAAACTGCATCAACTAATGTGCAAAATAACCAGCTAGTATCATGACAGGATCAAATTCACACATAACAATATTAACCTTAAATGTAAATGGGCTAAATGCCCCAATTAAAAGAAACAGACTGGCAAATTGGATAAAGAGCCAAGACATCAGTGTGCTGTATTAGGAGACCCATCTCATGTGCAGAGACACACATGGGCTCAAAATAAAGGGATGGAGGAATATTTAGCAAGCAAATGGGGGAAAAAAAAAAGCAGGAATTGCAATCCTACTGATAAAACAGACTTTAAACCAACAAAGATCAAAAAAGAGAAAGAAGGACATTACATAATGGTAAAGGGATCAATGCAACAAGAGCTAACTATGCTAAATATATATGCACCCAATACAGGAGAACCCAGATTCATAAAGCAAGTTCTTGGAGACCTACAAAGAGACTTAGACTCCCACATAATAATAGTGAGAGACTAACACCCCACTGTCAATAATTAGATCAATGAGACAGAAAATTAACAAGGATATCCAGGACTTGAACTCAGCTCTGGACCAAGCAGACCCAATAGACATCTACAGAGCTCTTCACCCCAAATCAACAGAATATACATTCTTCTCAGCACTGCATTACACTTATTCTAAAATTGACCACATAATTGGAAGTGAAACACTCCTCAGCAAATACAAAAGAAAGGAAATCATAAACAGTTTCTCAGACCACAGTGCAATCAAATTAGAACTCAGGATTAAGAAACTCACTCAAAACCACACAACTACATGGAAACTGAACAACCTGCTCCTGAATGACTACTGGGTAAATAACAAAATTAAGGCAGAAATAAATAAATTCTTTGAAACCAATGAGAACAAAGACACAACGTACCAGAATCTGGGACACAGCTAAAGCAGTGTTTAGAGGAAAATTTATAGAACTAAATGCCCGCAAGAGAAAGCAGGAAAGATCTAAAATTGACACTCTAACAACACAATTAAAAGAACTAGAGAAGCAAGGCAAACAAATTCAAAAGCTAGCAGAAGACAAGAAATAACTAAGATGAGAGCAGGATTGAAGGAGATAGAGACACAGAAAACTCTTCAAAAAATTAATGAATCCAGGAGTTGTTTTTTTTTTTTTTGAAAAGATTAACAAAATAGGTAGACCGCTAGTCAGACTAATACGAGAGAAGAATCAAATAGACAATAAAAAATGATAAAGGGGATATTGCCACTTATCCCACAGAAATACTAACTACCATCAGAGAATACTATAAACACCTCTACTCAAATAAACTAGAAAATCTAGAAGAAATGGATAAATTCCTCGACAAATACACCCCCCCAAGACTAAACCAGGAAGCAGTTGAATCCCTGAATAGACCAGTAACAAGTTCTGAAATTGAGGCAGTAATTAATAGCCTACCAACCCAAAAAAAGCCCAGGACCAAACTGATTCACAGCTGATTTCTACCAGAGGTAGAAAGAGGAGCTGGTACCATTCCTTCTGAAACTATTCCAAACAACAGAAAAAGAGGGAATCCTACCTAACTCATTTTATGAGGCCAACATCATCCTGATACCAAAACCTGGCAGACACACCCCCCCACAAAAAAAAAAAAAAAAAAAAAATTCAGGCCAATATCCCTGATGAACATCGATGTGAAAATCCTCAATAAAATACTGGCAAACTGAATCCAGCAGCACACCAAAAAGCTTATCCACCATGATCAAGTTGGCTTCATCTCTCGGATGCAAGGCTGGTTCAACATACGCAAATCAAACGTAATCCATCACACAAACAGAACCAATGACAAAAACCAGATGATTATCTCAATAGATGCAGAAAAAGCCTTCAATAAAATTCAACACCCCTTCATGCTAAAAACTCTCAATAAACTAGGTTTTGATGGAACATCTCAAAATAATAAGAGCTATTTATGACAAACCCACAGCCAATATCATACTGAATGGGCAAAAACTGGAAGCATTCCCTTTGAAAACTGGCACAAGACAGGGATGCCCTCTCTCTCCACTCCTATTCAACATAGTATTGGAAATTCTGGCCAGGGTAATAAGTCAAGAGAAAGAAATAAAGGTATTAAAATAGGAGGAGAGGAAGTCAAATTGTCTGTTTGCAGATGACATGATTGTATATCTAGAAAACCCCATCGTCTCAGCCCATAAGCTGATAAGCAACTTCAGCAAAGTCTCAGGATACCAAATCAATGTGTAAAAATCACAAGCATTCCTATACAGCAATAATAGACAAAACAGAGCCAAATCATGAGTGAACTCCCATTCACAATGGCTATGAAGAGAATAAAATACCTAGGAATCCAATTTACAAGGGATGTGAAAGACCTTTTCAAGGAGAGCTACAAACCACTGCTCAAGGAAATAAGAGAGGAAACAAATGGAAGAACATTCCATGTTCATGGATAGGAAGAATCAATATCATGAAAATGGCCATACTGCTCAAAGTAATTTATAGATTCACTGCTATCCCCATCAAGCTACCATTGACTTTCTTCACAGAATTAGAAAAAACTACTTTAAATTCCATATGGAACCAAAACAGAGTCCATATAGCCAAGACAATCCTAAGCAAAAAGAACAAAGCTGGAGACATCATGCTACCTGACTTCAACCTATACTACAAGGCTACAGTAACCAAAACAGCATGGTACTGGTACCAAAACAGATATATAGACCAATGGATCACAGCAGAGGCCTCAGAAATAGCATCACACATCTACAACCATCTGATCTTTGACAAACCTGACAACAAGCAATGGGGAAAGGATTCCCTATTTAATAAATGGTGCTGAGAAAACTGGCTAGCCATATGCAGAAAACTGAAACTGAACCCCTTCCTTACACCTTGTACAAATATTAACTCAAGATGGATTAAAGACTTAAACCTAAGACCTAAAACCATAAAAACCCTAGAAGAAAACCTAGGCAATACCATTCAGGACATAGGCATGGGCAAAGACTTCACGACTGAAACACCAAAAGCAATGGCAACAAAAGCCAAAATTGACAAATGGTATCTAATTAAACTAAAGAGTTTCTGCACAGCAAAATAAACTATCAGAGTGAACAGGCAACCTACAGAATGGGAGAAAAGTTTTTCAATCTATCCATCTGACAAAAGGCTAATATCCAGAATCTACAAGGAACTTAAATTTACAAGAAAAACAGACAACCCCATCAAAAAGTGGACCAAAAAATGTGTACACTTCTCAAAAGGAAACATTCATGCAGCCAACAAACATATGAAAAAAAGCTTATCACTGGTCATTACAGAAATGCAAATCAAAACCACAGTGAGATACCATCTCACACCAGTTAGAATGGTGATCATTAAAAAGTCAGGAAACACATGCTGGAGAGAATGTGGAGAAATAGGAAAGCTTTCACACTGTTGGTGGGAGTGTAAACTAGTTCAACCATTGTGGAAGACAGTGTGGCGATTCCTCAAGGATCTAGAACCAGAAATACCATTTGACCCAGCAATCCCATTACTGGGTATATACCCAAAGGATTATAAATCATTCTACTATAAAGACACATGCACATGTATGTTTATTGCAGCACTGTTCACAATAGCAAAGACACTTGGAACCAACCCAAATGCCCATCAATGATAGACTGGATAAACAAAATGTAGCACATATACACCATGGAATACTATGCAGCCATAAAAAAGGATGAGTTCATGTCCTTTGCAGGGACATGGATGAAGCTAGAAACTATCATTCTCAGCAAACACAGGAACAGAAAACCAAACACCACATGTTCTCACTCATAAGTGGGAGTTGCACAATGAACACATGGACACAGGGAGAGGAACATCACACACTGGGGCCTGTCAGGAGGTGGGGGTCTAGGGGAGGGATGGCATTAGGAGAAATACCTAATGTAGACGATGGGTTGATGGGTGCAGCAAACCACCATGGCACATGTAACAAACCTGCACGTTCTGCACATGTATCCCAGAACTTAAAGTATAAAAAAAATACAAATAAGCAATACAAAACTAATTACACAGCACTTACATTGTATTCGGTATTATAAGTAATATAGAGATGATTTGATGCATGCAGAAAAAGGTGTATCAGTTATCTGCAAATATGACACCATGACATATAAGGGACTTGAGCATCCCTGGATTTTTTTTTTTTTTTTTAATTCATGGTAGGCCTGGAACCAATCCCCATGGATGCCGAGGGATGACTGTATACCTGGAAGTCTAGAAGCCCACACACATATTCAGGGCTGTGCACATACCTAGGAAAGATCTGAGAAAGCCCCAAGCTCTTACCTCTGACTGATCTTGAGGCTCTACACACACAAGCAGGAAGTGAAGGCTAAGGCCGAGTTGTAAACTGCCTACCTGAGCATTGAAGGCAGGCCCCAACATGCACAGAGTCCCTCAGCAACAGCTGGGGGACTTATTGGTTCCAGACATTTAAGGAACTATCTGTCCAAACATTAGCTGACCACTAGACAGTTGAGTAGATATTTCAGTGGCCACACATGACAAAGGATACAGACTTTACAAAATTACTTCAGGAAAGTCACTAAAAATTGTTACATAATGAGCCAAACATGGCCTTTGTGTATTGGGTCCCAGATTATTTCTTCACTGCACACTGAGATTCATTAGCACCAAATTCAAATTTTTATATATCCAATTATTAAAATAGCCCAAACTAGCAAATTTTTAACCTCTTAAAGCCTGCCTGCTTTGCATACTCTGCAAAACCTCACTGGATAGTTACTGCCCATTGATAAGGTACAGCCCTGTGGTTATAAGACCCAAGCTACCATGGTTCTTTGGAGCCCTCTGACCCACAGATCGCTTGCTGTGCTGCTGGGCGACGGCACCTAGACCTACCATCCTTTTTGAAATGTTTACTTCAAAGTGTACTCCAGCTAACAAAATGTGAATCGAAAATAGTAGAAATTGTGGCACAAGAGGACTAACAAACATCTGAACTATTTAAACAAAGTCTAAGTGATCGATGGAAATGTGATCCTCTGAAACAAAATATGTAGAACATTTAAAAAGAAATATTTCAAACATATTTTTAAACATGAATCTGGGCCTAAAGCCATGGAAAATATTAATGGCTAAAGCATAGATTGTGCTGCCTGCAAGTCAGATATCAAGTCCTAATAATACACTGCTTGAAAGACATGTATGTAAAACAATAGGTGACTCATAGGATAGATTCACATATAAATATTAAAACAAAACTCCTGACTAACATATCAGCAAATTAAAGCCAGCAGTATACTTAAGAGCTGTTTAACCGGGTACAGTTTATTTTGAGAATACAAGAATGGTCTAACAATAAGAAATCTGTCAATGCTGTTTGTCACATGAGCAGATTAAAGGAGGAAAACAATATGATTTTGTCTGTCTTGAGACAGGGTTTCACTCTCCTACCCAGACTATAGTGCAGTGGCATGATCACATCTCAATGAAGCCGTGCCTTCCCAGGCTCAGGTGATCCTACCTGAGCCTCCTGAGTAGCTGAGATTACAGGCGCCCGCCACCACACTCGGCTAATTTTTTTTGTAGAGACAGGGTTTTGCCATATTGGCCAGGCTGGAATATGGTTATATCAAAAGGAATCTGATAAAATTTACTATCCATTCACAAAAGGAACTATTAGAAGTCCCAGAATTTAAAATTTTGTAATAAAGAACATCCCCCTCAAACTAAATCATAAAAATTCTAGAGGTATTTTTATTAAAGATATGGTTAAGAATGTCTAATATTGACACTATGATCATTTTTGGTTTTAAATATGCCCACAAATTCTTCTGAGGCTTACTTGGAAGCAGATTCTCCAGCCAAGCCTTCAAATTACTTTCAGCCTCAGCCAACATCTTGTTGACTGCAACCTCATGAGAGGATCTGGATGAGAACTACCTGCTCCTGAGTTTCTGAGGCTCAGAAAGTGAGAGATAATAAATTTTTGTTTTTCCTAAGTTGTTACATTTTTGGAATAATTTGTTATACAGTGATATTGAATGAATATCCCTTTGTTCAAAAGGTACTAGTAAATATCAATTAGATGATTCTTAAAATGAATTATCACTATGGAAATAGAAGAATGGAAGAGACAAAGATTATATGGGTGGATTACTGAATTAAAAATTTTTTTTGAGACAGGGTCTTGCGTTGTTGCCCAGGCTAGAGTGCAGTGGCACAAAGACGGCTCACTAAAGCCTTGACCTCTTGGACTCAAGTAATCCTCTAGCTTCAGCCTCTCCAGTAGCTGGGACTGCAGGTGCATGCTACCATGTCTGGCTAATTTCTTAAGACAAATTTTTTGTTAGAGATGGGATTTCACCATGTTGCCCAGGCTGGTTTCAAACTCCTGGGCTCAAGCAGTCCTCCCACCTTGGCCTCCCAAAGTGCTGGGATTATAGGCATGAGCCACGTGCCCAGCCTTAAAGTTTAAGAAGTAAAAATCTATAAGAGATAAGTAAATATTTCATTGGTCTTAGAACTGGTAAGAAACAAATATTGAAATATAAAAGCAATGGAAAAAATAATCAAAGATGTCTAGTATTTATTAAGCACATACTGTATATTAACTAGAGTATGTATGTGGTAAAATACCACTAGGTATTCACCAGAATGGGTGAAATTAGACTATAATGCTTAATGTCGGCAAAGATGTAGGACAATTGAGACTTTCATACATTGCTTCTAGAAGTGTAAAATGGTACAGGCAGTTTGGACAAAGTTTGTCAGTTTCTTAAACACTAAACACATACATACCCACCTTAGATCCAGTAATTTCACTTTGTTTACCCAGGAAAAATAAAAACCTATATTCTCAAAATGACTTGTATAAGAATATTCATAGCAGCTTTATTCATAATAGTCAAAAATGGGACTCAGACCAAGGTTTCCATCAATAGGAAAATAGTTAAGTAGGTATAGTCATAAAATAGCATAGTAACTAGCAGTAAGAAGGAACAAGCAATCAGTACAGCAAAATGGATAAATCTCAAAAACACTATGCAGGAAGAAATAAGATACAGGAGTACCAACTGTATGATCCCAATGATGTGAGGTTAGAGATGAGGCAAAACTAATCTATGGGTGGAAGGGGAAGAGGGGAGCCGGGATTAATTGGAAAGTAACATAAGGAGCTTTCTGGGGGTGATGGTAATATTCTATATCTTGATAGGGGTTTGGGTTACAGAGGTGTCAAATTTGTCAGAACTCAGTGCATGCACTTAGGATTTGTGCATTTCATTGCATGTAAATTTTATCTTAATAGAAAGTATCAATATTGAGCTCTAGTTAAAAATATGAATACCGAAGTGTTTAGGAGGATGCGTAGTGATGTCTTCACTGTCTGGAGGGATGAATAGATATATGATGAAGCAAACGTAGTGAAGCAATGATAGAATCTAGGTGGTGTGCAAAAATTAACTTCACTGTAGGTTTCAACATTTTTTGAAGTTTGATGGAAAAAAACATGTTTTCGAAGAAATTCAGATACATTGTCAAACTAAAAAGCAGGATAGAATGCTGCATGTGTAAGGTGATATAGTTTAGAGAGTGAAAAAGCACTAAAAGAGAAAAGCCAATGGTTATCTTGGGGTGTTGTGGTAATGTGTAGTTTTAAATTATTTTTATTTTCTATACTTTCTACAATAAGTATAAAAGACTATTATCAGAAAAAAAAACTTATCCCATAAGATTTTTAAAATAGTTTCAAGAAGGCAGATTTTAACTTGGAACATAGAGAAACACTTTCTGATGGTTGGAACTACATGCAGCTGGAATAGATCTCTAAGATGGTAGGAAGGTTTTCCATCTTCCAAGGACCCTGACCGAGGCTGGAAGACCACAAGTAGGAATATCTGAGAGCAGGTTTAAACAAGCCATGAGGGGTTTTAGGGTATCCTCAAATTCTGAGATTTGACATGTGAAACTGAAAGTAAAGAAATGAAAAGGCCTCTTGAGTTTTCCTAATCTATTCCAAATTCAGTACTACTCTGAAAATAAAAACACTTGGTACTAAAACTAAATTCCCGGTCAAAAAAAAAAAAAAAATTTTTTTTTTAAAAAGCAAAAGCGCTAATCTGAGATGTCCCCCAGACAGCATACACACAACCTGGTTCGATGTGTAACAGAAAAGTCCTCCTTAACACCCAGAGTTGTTTTAACATCTCAGCTGTGCTGTAGGTATAGTGGATTAGTAGTACCACCTCATATTTGTGAAGCATTTTAGAGGAAGCAGAGCACTTCGACATGTATTATCTAATTCTATGCCGACCCCGAGACATGCTCTGTAGAGGGAGACAGGATTTCCTAGATACTGCAAAGCTGAAGGCAGTGAGATTGTTCAGGGACGCCTGGGCACTGACTCTTCCCCCCATGTGTGAGGAGTCCTTGTTAGTGCCGCATTTGCCTCAAGAACTAAGAGCTTGAGATTTGTAATCATTTCTTTAAAGAAACATGCAAAGTTAGTTCAAGTACATTTTTCTGGCTTTAGTTTCTTTCTCAACCCCTTCAGTGCCCCATCTGGAAGGAATGTTAATGTCAGTGAAATGCCCCATGATGAGCTAAGTGTTCAGGGAAAAGCTGAGCCATGGTGGGCTGCACTGGGAGAGGTTCTGTCATCCATGGCCACATTATAGTGGCTGTGTGCATTTGAGTGTAGGAGCTTTCCCTGTCGATTGGGAATTTATCTCCAATGATGCACATGGATGCTATCGTCTCTATTTTTCTGTTTTTATTTATTTATTGTAGATGAGAAAACCAAAGTTCAGATATGAGGTAGAAGGCCCAGGCCTAGAATGTGTGACCACCAGTGGTTTTGGTGGAGCAGAAATGAAAGCAAAATTTGAGAGTATTCTTCAAATGAGTTCCCAGTGAAATCTATAAAATCTTTAAGTTTGCTAGTTGATATAAAAAAAAAATTAAGAAATACAAATTGGCACTTCAAATTTAAAGTTTTAAACAATTTTGAATGCTGTAAAGTGTCCCAGGCATTCTGAAAATATTTCCTATGAGGGCAAGACCACATGCATCCAAGTTGAAGCATTAGATGTTCTCTTCCTCACCAATGACAGTGGAGAGCTTGAAGAGCTACCTCTGGCTTTGGCACTTTTGACTGATGCTTCATGTAGGCTAAATTTTTTTTTCTTTTTTGTCTGAGACATTCTGGTTACCTGTCCCATTCCTAAAGAGGGGAAAGGAGAAAATGCATCTAACATAGGCCAACCAAGAGAGTTTAGAGTGATGGTACAAATCCATGACCACAAATCAAACAATGATACAATAAATCACATCAGTTTTGAAAAGCTCCTAATGAAAAACCTGAATGAGATGGAGGCAACAACATATTTCGGTAATCCAAGTCTTTACTTTGAAAAAAGATATTACTCCAAAGCTTGGAGAATCTTCAACAAAATCATTCAAAGCTAGGACCAGCATAGATGACATTTTTCATTGCATGCCTTCAAAGTTGTGAAAACACAATCCAGTATATACATTTCTGTGTTTGGCTAGGTTCTATAAGGTAGAGTAAATCCTGTCTTGGCTGAGCCAAGGTCCCCTCATGTTCCAGCCCTGGATCTAAGAGGCCACATCCATTGCCGGTTCCATAGTCAACAGCAATTCAAACCGTAGCTGCTTCTCCAACTTTTCAGGGTGCTACAGCCTTAGCTAAGGACTGCCAGGATAAAAAAAAAAAAAAAAAAAAAAAAAAAAAAAAGAAAAAGAAAAACAACCCAGAGAAGCAATGTCATCCCCACTTTTCCAAATATTGAAGCCCAGCATTATCACCCAAAAATCTGCCTTTCCAGGTTGTCTTCAAAACTCTATATGGAGCCTTTGGCTGACTTCAGCTCAAGCCTGGCTGCTGAGTGGGGAGTTGACTGGGAAGAGGACACCCTACTCCAGAATGTCAGGGCCTTCAGAAGCCTCCCTGCCCTTTTGCATTCACTTGCCCTAAATACTTCAACTCCAGGTTGCCTGAAATTGTTCAATTAGAGGTTTATTTCTTGAGCTAGGCTTCTGTTAAATGTAATACCACTGGGGGAGTTAATAGCAACTTTCAACTCAGTGTGAAGATGTTTATCAGATTCCTATATGAAGAAGGTTGTGATTGAGCAAAAGAACACTTGTTGCCCCTCCAGGAAAGCAGGAAAGCAGAGAGGAGGAGAAAAGATCTCCTGAAGGGGAGGCTGGGAATATGGACACTTTCAGATTACACCATTTTTTTCTGGCTGGCCTTGGTCTTAAGCGTTAAAGTGCCCTTCATCCTCATCATGAAATCTCACCTACTTATCTGATAAACTATTCTAATCAAAAGCCACATCAAATTTGTATGTGCCCAATTTTTCTCTATCTTGACCAAATACAGGAAATGAATTACTTCGCAAAGCACACGGAGACCAGCCAAAGCAATTTGCTAGTTGTGCAATTCTGTCCCAGCTCTCAGCTCTATGTATTCAGCAAGGAGTTCAAGAGAAACCTCATTCTTGTTCTCCCTCTCAAATGCACACACCCAGATTTTTTTTTTTTTTTTGGTAGACTTGTGGGCTTTAATTTTGCAATCTCTTTTTGGGAACAAGCAGAAAATAGTAACACTCCATTTGTTTTGTGCTTTTTCTTAGTGTTTTGTCCTCACATTGAGATACAATGGAGCAGACTTTTAACTACAAAAATATAGAGAATCTCTCCTTTCCTTGTGTACACACACAGGCTTATAAAAACCATGTGACCATGAATCGGTGGCCCATATAACCCTATTTTTAGCACAGGATAAAAAAACCTCAAGGCCGGGGGCAAGACCTAACTTTCCTCAATTACTCAGCTAAGCTATTGATTGGCACAACTTGGAACTAGACTTTTTCTCTTTTATTCTTGTTTACTGAGTTATACTAACTGGAAACTCACTATATTTTCTGTTTCTGAAGTTGTTTTAAAAGCAACCAAAGTAGGCAGGTATGTTATCTTTGCTAAGAGATGGTATGATGTTCTAACTATACTTATCACTGAGTTCAAATACAGGATCTTTATCAAGTCCCTGTGCCGTTTTTAAACTTAACTTCAAAAGCATATGAGGTAGACATGATAGTAAACTGTAAATGGAATTTAAAGGCAAATTCAATTTTCTTCTTAGAGCTGTCATGAACTTCAATTCTGCTGGCCATATTTCATTTGTCACAGGATCTAAAATGAGTACATATTGTGTGCAATTGTGTAATGTAGTTGTCCTAAACTTTAATACATTTACTTTTGAGTGCCATTTACAGATTGTTTCTCTAACACGCACAACCTGAGTTATTAAAGTTTAAAAGTGCACAAGGCTCTTACAAAGACCCTGTTTATAACTCAAGTACAGAGCACAGGAATTCTGGCTAAATTACCTCCTTTTGCTGCCAGCCTGGTCTCCTTCATTTCAGACAGGCTACAAATCAGAAGAATTGTATGTTCCTTTTCAATGAAAAGGAGAAATTCTTAAACTCTAGTATTTAGTGAATAACTGGTGCTAAAAGGCATGGCTACATTTTTTTAAGTGGATCCCTGCTTAGAACACATATGCAATGTTAAGATCTAATTGGAGTGACAAAAGGCACTGAAGAAAAAGAGCAGTAAGTTAGATAATTAGAAGGCTGACCATCCTAAATATATATGCCACTCGGCAGTGACTAATTTAGATTCTATTATTCCTTCAAGGTCCCTGCAACTGCAGGTCATATTTCCTGAACACTCAGTTCACAAAGATAGAACTCTTCTCTGAATTCTTTGATTTTTGAGGCAGTATCTCACCACCCTGTCACCCAGGCTGGAGTACAGTGGTGTGATCACAGCTTACTGCATCCTACCTCCCAGGCTTTAGTGATCCTCCTACCTCAGCCTCCACAGTAGCTGGGACTACAGGCATGCACCACCACGCCCAACTACATCACCACATCCAGCTGATTTTTTAGTTTTCTGAAGAGAAGAGGAGGTCCACTTTTTTTGCCCAGGTTAATCTCAAACTCCTGGGCTAAAGTGATGCTCCCACCTTAGCCTCCCAAAGTGCTGGGATGGCAGGTGTGAGCCAACATGCCCAGCCTCTTCTCTAAATTCTTAAAGCATCCTTAAAGTGAGTCTGAACTCAAACTTCAGAGATCTGGCCAGTTTATGGCAGGGTTGGTTCTAGAACCCAGGACTGTTTTCTTACCAGACCCTGCCTCAGTTCTGGGAGGAGGTGGTCAAATATAGCATGAAGGGAAAACCAGATCTGGAGGGTGAAGAAGGTAAATTCAAAGATGCCTGAAGTTTTGAACTTGAGTGGCTTACAAAATATGGGGAGCCCACATTAAAGGAAAGGTAATGAGTTTCATATTAAACCTGCTGAGTTTAAAATGATGGCAGAACATCAAATCTATTGGGCCTGGATAGATCTAGATTGTTGGAATGATAAAGGCTAAAATCTCTGTGAAAAGGGCAGGAATGTGTAGAATGATAGAAGTTTTAACCTTGGTGATGTAGAAAGTTTAAAGCTTGATTCAGTGGTCTAGGTGGTGAGGAACGTTGGCAGATGTGCCGAAGCCTGTAAGAGTGATGGGGGAGAAAGTGCCTATGACTCTGCTTCCTCAGTAGCAACTGTGGCCTTTTCATTTGAAGCAAGCCTTTCCCAGCCAGTCCCACCCTATAAGTCAGGTCAAAGGTCAGCAAACTACAGCCCACAGGGCCAGTTCTGGCTCACTGCCTGTTTTTGGTCAATCCTGAGAGCTAAGAATGTTTCTTTTATTTTTAAGTGGCTGAAAAAAAAAAAAATTCCATGATGTGAAATTTAAATGAAATTCAAATTTCAGTGTCCATAAAGTTTCACTGGAACACAGTCATACTCATTTATATATTGTGTATAGTTTCTTCACATTACAATAGCAGAGTTGAGTAGTTGCAGCAGAGACCATATGCCTACAAAGCCTAAGATATTTACTATGTGGCTCAGAAAAATTTTGTTGATCCTTGTCTTAGGTCTTTAAAGGTTTAAGCACCTGAAGATGGGAATGCTAAGGATCAGAAGCCATCTGTTCATTCATTCATCCATGTACCCAGTCAGATAGACATCTAATATTTATCAAATGTGTAGCATGTGAAGTTCTAAAGAGTTGCAAGACTGAATCCCAGCCCTCAGTACCAGTGTTACATAGCAGAAAGAATGTGGCATTCAACTGGAGATGTATAGGTTGAATATCCCTTATCTGAAATGCTTGGGACAAGAAGTGTTTCAGATTTCAGATTTTTTTTAATTTTGGATTATTTGTATTATACCTACCAGTTGAATATCCAAAATCTGAAAATTGAAAGTCTGAAATGTAGCAATGAACATTTCCTTTGAGCATCATGCTGGTACTCAAGAAGTTTCAGATTTTAGAGCATTTCAGATATCGGCTTTTTGGATTAGGAATACTCAACCTGTACTTCACTGGGTTGTTGAACTCTGAGTTTCTAGTATCCTTAGGTTCCTCCTCAGAGCGGTTTTCCTCAGGGACCAGCCTGGGGTTGGAAGAGAGATTAGTCTTTGAGATAAGAATAGGACTGAAACTGCAGCTGTCAATCCAGGGGTTGTAGTTAAGTGGAAAAGAAAGGTTGCTGAGATTGGGAACAAGGCTGAGTTTGAGGGGCTGTGGCTTTTGTCTGGCTGGTCAGGGCTTGTTTCTTCCACTAGGCCCATACTATGATTTTCATGAGCCTCAGGTGCTTTTACTTTTTTGGATACCTTCTTACATTTAAAAAAAAAAATAGTTTAGGCATGGTGGCTTACATCTGTAATCCCAGCACATTGGGAGGCTGGGGCAGGAGGATTGCTTGAGCTCAAGATTTTGAGACTAGCCTGGGCAGCATAGTGAGACCCTTTCTCTACAAATAAAATAAATTAAGTAATTGGGAGTGGTGGCAAACACCTGTAGTTCCAACTACTCAGGAGGCTGAGGCAGGAGGATCTCTTGAGCCCAGGAGTTTGAAGTTATTAGTGGGCTATGATCACACTACTGCACCTCAGCCTGGGTGAGAGAGTAAGACTCTATCTCTAGGAAAAAAAAAAATCAAAAGAACTAAAAATGTTATGACTACATTGCTATCAATATAAGCTAGTCTGAGCTCATATTTTTCTGATTTTAAAAAAATTAGCAGCCATAAAAAAGAATGAGTTCATGTATTTGTAGGGACATGGATGAAGCTGGAAACCATCATTCTCAGCAAACGCAGGAACAGAAAACCAGACACTGCATGTTCTCACTCATAAGTGAGAGTTGAACAATGAGAACACATGGACACAGGGTGGGGAACATCACACACCGGGGCCTGTTGGTGGGGGTGGGGGGCTGGGGCAGGGATAGCATTAGGAGAAATACCTAATGTAGATGATGGATTGATGGGTGCAGCAAACCACCATGACACGTGTATACCTATGTAACAGACCTGCATGTTCTGCACATGCATCCCAGAACTTAAAGTACAAATAAGAATCAACATTAACATTTTTGTGGGCTTCTAGGAGTATTGTATGCCATAGGCACTGTGCCTACTATGATTAACTGGATAAGCCTGCCCTGGCTAGGAGCTATAAAATTCAGACTTCTGGTGGAGAGGACCCCCTGCAGCTCAGAGACATGGTTCCTGTGCGAGACAGCTTGGCATGAGTTACAGAGAGTTTCCAGATCTGTGAACTGCATTAATGTCTCCTGCTTTAGCTTAAGTACCGTACATGGCTAGCTTCCTTAATAGACTTTATTGTTGTTTAAAAACATCTTTGGTAATAGAAATCATTGATGGAGTTTATATTAGATTTGATAAAGATGATTCTAGGCATCTATTATAATATGTATTGCATGTTCATATATATTGGATGCATCCCTACTGGCGCAGCACAGTATACTTTAGATCTAAGATTCTAATAGCTTCACATATGAAGGACAACTTGGTTCTGCGCCAAGTACAACCCATGTAGACACTAACCTTGTCCCCTCTCATTTTGTATATATAATTTTGATATGTACTTTGAAGAACAGAAATCTGAGGCCATTTTTTTTAATTCTCTGTAGAAAATGCTGTCTTTTCTCGTGGGGAGAAATGGAAGGTGGGGAGAGTATTTCTGATATCATTTTTCATTCAAAGCAGTGGCCCTATTTTGGCTGTAATACACTTATATGGGATCTTCTACCACTCCGCAGCCTGATTTGCTGACACTCCAAAACTCTGAAACACACAAATATGTATACTGTGCAGCAAATGCTGTTGCTGTACCTGCCTCGGCCCACTCTACCTTAGCCTTGACTGTTTATCAGCAGGGAGTGCACTTGCCAAGTCCCTGTGCACCATTGCTAATCTCCCACCTTCCCACTTTGTTTCTGATTGATTTCTTGGAAAGGCAGTTTCAGGATGTGAACAGTTAAGGAAATATGAAGTCAATGTGAGACAATATTTTGGCTTCCTCCAAATGTATACCAGCTTCAGGAAAATAGATCCCTATTACACTGTTACCAGGAGTACAAATTATAACCATGGTTTTGAAATACCATTTAGAAATGGTGTTGTAAGCCTTTGAAGTGTAAATGCTTCTTTTGACCACAGTAATTCTACTTTTAAGAACACACCTTAAGAAAATAATCTTGGACATATGAGAATAGTTTAGTTTGGGGTTGTTGACAGTGAAAATTTAGAAATAGTCTGTATGACTAATAGGATACTGATGAAATAAATGCTGTTTCCATAGTAAAATACCATTTAGCCATTAGAATAATGTCGTAGATATCTAAATACATAGGAAATATGAAAAATATTGAAAAGTAGAAAGATTTCTGCAAACCAGTACAGCATTATCTCAAATTTGTTTTAAAATTTTAAAAGAATATATGTATATTTATGCATACAAAAAATATGTAGTACAATATTAATCATTATCTCTGGCTGGTGAGATTATGAGTTATTTCATCTTTCCTTTGTATTTCTGACTTTCTGTATTTTCTACAATGTACACTGATGCTTTTATAATCAGAAATAAAAATGATTTACTTTAAAATGCAGCATCTACACAGAAGTACAAAGCTGCCAGCTATGTCTTTGACCCAAGCCAGAGAGAAGATAGTTATGGTGAAAACCTGTACCTTCCCACCATCTTCTGCATGGTATTTCTGTTAGGAGTGCTTTCAGCTATGAGTAACAGAAAGTCTTAACAGTTGAATAGTCTGTAGAAATATTAATTATTTACCTATCACGTCTGGAAGTAGGCAATTTCAGGATTGGCCTAGAGATTCAACTGTTACCAATTGAATCTCTACCAATCTTTTTATTCTGCTGTCCTTAGAGTGTGGGATTTTCATCCACATGCATGTCCCCACATGGTCTCAAGATGGCTGCACTCTCACTTTCACATTCAAGGCAAGAGGAAGGAGGAGGGGGCTATACTGGCATGTCTGGAAAGCAAGCCTTTCTGGGGTAAAGGAGAGGGGGCTTGGGTATCGCTATTGTATAAGCCAGTCGGAAATATTGGCCACAGGTGAGCAGGGACTATTCGGTTGAGACATATCATAGGCTGATTATTATTTTTCTCATTCCAGCTTCGTTAGGCTTATAGTTAGGAAAAAAAATTCTTCCACGATGCTGGCAGAGTTGTTAGTTTTAGTCAGTGTGAGGTTTTCTTTCTCTGTCTTTAGGGGAGTTGGGAGTGGATACATCAGAGGGTACCATGCAGAAGACATTTGAAATGGAGTTCCTTGAGTTTTCAAACATTCACATCCTTTATTTCATATGAGAATGTGAGGTAAGTATATATGGTTAATAAGTATGAAGCTATTCTGTAAATTTTATATATGATGAAATTGAGAACAAGAGACTATTAATAAATGGTAAAGAAAACAGGTGACCACAAGTCAGGATATATTTGTGATTCCCAAAGATAACTAGCAATGAGCTAGGCACAGCACAGCAGGTTCTTAGTACTTGTTCCAGGTCAGACCTGTTACTATTGAGTTTGATTCTATTATCTAGTCTAAGAGTAAAAAAGCATTTAAGAAGTAAAAGATACAGTATCCGGAACACATTTTGGGAATCCAAGAGCTTTGATTTCACTGTGGATATAACCATCTAACCCCTGCCTTTCTCTGGTGTGAATAGTCCCTTAAGTAATTTAGCCTTATTTCCGTATCTGTAAAATGGGAATTATTTTATATACAGTTTGCCTTGCTAAGAGTTATTTGAATTAATTTGTTAATGTGCATAAAAGGCTTTTTGAGATGAAAAGTGCTAGGCATTGCTATTCGTTCTTCTAATGATGTATTTAGTGTATAATGGTTAAGCCTCTGAAACAAAATGCTGATATAAGGTTGAAATTCCCTAATAGGTATCACTTAGCTGATGATGTTGCTAGCTAAATGGCCATGAGTCTGTTTTAGTATTCTTTCAAGTGAAATTAATTCAGAAAATAAAAATTAAATGAGTTTCACTTAGAAGTGTACTAAATTTAGTGATAGAGTTTACCTGACCAGCAGGTTTTGAATATTCAAGCAGCCAGATTTTACAATGTGTCAGTATCACCTTTGCTGTATTATTTAATTCATTCTAGCTTTATAATCCTTATTGCTTTCCCATTATTTCCTACCGATAACTATTATTGAATAAATTATTCTTCATATGTGTTGCTAGATTTTTCAACCAATGCTTCAACATTTATGAACTGCCTTTCTGCACAATATAAACCCCTTTATCATGCTTATCGTTACATACGGCAATGAAATTTTTCCCAGTAGTTTCGTATGTATACATTTCCTCCCAACTACAAGAACAGAAGCTACCTCCTTTGTGTTCTTTGTAAGTCGGAAACTTATTAACATAATATAGCCTTCTATGTTTACATAAACAGACAAAAAATTAACATTACACAAACATCTTATTTAATATCATTTTCAAAGCATTTTTAACCTATTCATTTGATCTTCACTAGGGTGTTATTCCTATTAAAAAATCTACATTGTGTATATGTATACAATTTTTTCCTTGCCAAACAGAAAAAAATTCTAACCAATTATGATTTACAAGGTCTTTAGAGAAACATGAAATATTTTCATAATGTCACTTTCATTTTTTCCCATGCTCAAAGTAACAAGATACGAATATTTGGGAGAAAGCAGGCCAGAGAGATTAAAGGATATGCCTAAAGTTGTGTGCTATTTGGTAAACAGAATGAGACCAGAATTTCAGGAAGGTCATTCTACATCAGTACAAATATTGCAGGTGGACATTCTTCAGTGGAAAAGCAGCCTGGAGGAACCAAATGGTCTTTAAAAAAAAACACTTTTTCAAGTGCAGGAAATCATCTTATCAGTGACCATTGAGCAGCCCCCAAGCCAAGCACGATCTCTTTGTAAAAATAACCAAGGCCTACTCCTTACCCTTCAGTGGCTTTGTGACTTGTAGGTGAGACACACACTTACATAAGTTCCTGCAAATCAATGGAGACTGTCCTTTGGGAAATCTGATAAAACCACATTTCACTGTGCCTGTTCAGCCTGTGGGAGTGGGGATGGAAGCAGGAAGTGGGAAGAAGAAAACTTTTAAGGACAGTAAATCATATCAATGAATAGAAATAAAAAGACACCAATAACTTTATGTAAAACTAATTAGCACTTATTTCATTAGATTGTAATTATCTGAGTGTCTGTCATTACCACCAAACACTGAGCTCCTCATTGCCATAAACCATTTTGTGGCAGAGACTGCTATTTGGACACTGAAATTCATTCTCTCATTCCTGCTTAGCACCACAAGCCTGACTTTTGGCTAGATAAGTGGCACCAGAATAAAGTCTATGTCTCCCAGCCTTTCTTGCAGCTAGGTATGTGACTGAGTTCTGACAAATAGGATATGACCAGAAGTGCTGAGAATTCTGAGAAAAACTCCTCTAATCTTCCATCCTGCTGCCTGGGATACAGGTGGCAGCTGATGTTTCAACTGTCTTGGACCATGAGATAGCCTTAAGGGTGAAAACCAAAATAGGAGAGAAAGGACTCTGGGTTTTTTTTGATAATTCTTTGGAATAATCCCCTGAGCTGACTTCAGTCTTAATTTACACAAAAGAATAAACCTGAGTGTGTTTAAGCCGCACAGTTAAGTTTCTGCCAATAGTGGCTGAAACAAAGCCTCACCAATATACATCACATCTGTGTATTCCCAACAGAGAGTGTGGTGCCTACACTGGTCGTTCCTCAAAATATTTGCACTTTAAATTTAATTATTTAAACCTTCCTTATTTTAAAAACAATTAAAGACAGGGTGCTAAATAAATGGCTGCAACAGTTGAAATTACACCAATTACCAAGGAAGAACATAAAGACCAAATCAGGAAAACAAACACAAGAATGAAAAGTCACTCCTCAAGATATAAAATCATAGAAATTACACACAGAAATGTAAAGGAAACATTACTCTTTTGCTAAGGAAGAAAATCTGGCAACATGATTTTAAAAGTATCTTAAGACAGAAAACAAAATAAAAAATTGTAAGTAAATAAATTGGCTCTACATATGAGTTGCTAATACATTAAAGGACAAAAATCAAACTCAAAATGATAGTTGAGAATTGATCTATATCAAAGCAGGGAAGGGTTGAGTAATTTATAAAGGAGAGAAGTTTAATTGACTCACAATTCAGCATAGCTAGGGAGGCCTCAGGAAACTTACAGTCATGGCAGAAGGTGAAGGGGAAGCAAGGTACCCTTTTCACAAGGCAGCAGGAAGGAGAAGTGCCCAGAAAAGGGGTTGAAGTCCCCTTATAAAACCATCAGATCTCGTGAGAACTCACTCACCATCATGAGAACAGCCTGGGGGAAATGGTCCCCCAGAATTCAATTACCTCCACCTGGTCTCTCCCTTCACATGTGGGAATTATGAGGATTATGGGGATTACAAGTCAAGATGAGATTTGGGTGGGGACACAAAGCCTCACTCAGGAAATCATGTGCAAAATAGGAGCTGGTAACTATGATTTATTCAACAATCACTGACAGCAATTCTTCTGTGCCGGGCACTGTTCTAAACACATAAATATTAACTCACTGAATCCACATTATAATCTTATGAGGTAGTTATTGTTGTTACGCCCATTTTTCAGATGGGAAACTGAAACCCAGAGTGATCATATTACTTGCCCATGATCACACAGTAGGTGGGGGAGCAGGATTTTACCCAAAGACCAACATTTTTAAGATGAAAAGTGTTGAGCATTATTATTAGTTCTTCTAAAGTATACTTTAGGGTATAGCATACTGATGGGCAGACCAGCTTCTTGGCTCCTTTAAATCTACTTCACATTTTGAAATTATGGAGAAAGAAAGAGAATCTGGAAAGGACCCGGAAATAGGTTAAAAGAAAAGTCATAGGATGAAAAAATGGATCCCTGAGTAAAAGGCAAAGTTGCTGTGTTTTAGAGAAGAGAAGATACCAATGAATTTCAACCTCCAGTAAGAGTGTGGTCAGAGGAAGGACAGAACTGCTTGATTGTGATAGCTGTAAAGGAAGGTGTTGGAATCTGTGATCCTGATGGTTGTTAAAATAAGGATAGATGATGTAAAATATATTTGCAGTGATGTGGATGGAACTGGAGTTCATTACGTGAAGTGAATAAGCTAAGCACAGAAAGACAAAGATTGCATGTTCTCACTCATGTGAAAACAGATGGAGTTCGTGAAGATAGAGTAGACTGGTGGTTATCAAAGGCTGGGAAGGGCAGAGAGAAAAGGTATGAAGAGACATTGATTAATGGGTACAAATATACAGTTAGACTTAGTGTTTGATAGATCAGTAGGGTGACTCTAGTTTACAGTGATCTGGTGTACATTTCAAAATAGCTATTACATTGGTGCAAAAGTAATCACACCATTTTGCCATTAGTTATAATGTGATATTAAAATCACATTACATTACTTTTAATGTAATGGCAAAATGGTGTGATTACTTTTCCACCAGTTTAATAGAGAATAATTTGAACGTTCCTAGCAGAAAGATAAATGTTTAAGGTAATGGATATTCCAATTACCCTGATTTGATCTTTACATATTATATGAATGTGTCAAAATGTCATTCGTACCCTGAAAATACATATATCTATTATGTATCAATTTCCAAAGATTAATTTAGAAGATTTTATAAGATATTTATATCACTTCTTTCATATATATTCTTCTGAATTGATACTTACAATTCACATAAGTATATGTAAATTCTGAATGCCTTCTCTGCCTTTCTCTCCTTGTCTTCCTGGAGACACTTCCTTATCTTCCATGATTTTGCTCCAAGAATATTCCCTGTTGATGCTCCCTAACCTTCCCTCTGTCTCTTCCCAAGTGCAGTTGACTCGGGGTAGGGGGGTGCTTAAAAATTTTTAGCCATTTTAGACACTTGTATTTGGACTATTTTCCCACTGTGTTTGCAATTAATTGTTCACAAGCACACAGCCCTCAAACAGGCTATGCATGAGCTTCCTAGGGCAGAAACCACCCAGCACAGTGATAGGCACATGCTTGGCACTGAAGAAAAACTTGCTGAATGAAAAAATGAATGACCAATTAACTAACCATATGCTATAGGAGGACTAGTGTAATCCAGAGGGGGCAATATCGTTTTACAAATGCATCTTGAAATTTGACAATGATGACGTGAATACACAGATTCCACTGTCCAGGAACAATATCCGAAATAGAAACCAAAGCAAAGTGTTAAGAAAATAGATGAGGTGTTAACAATTTTTTTTTCTCTGGAAAAGTCACCTACTAACCTTGCAAGAGGCATCATTGTTGATTCATTGAGCTTTGCCCTCAAAAAGGTAAAGAAAACATCCCTAGCACAGTACTCAAAACAATAGGAAGACGAAAAGCAGTGGGACATTTGACCTTGCTCTTCACAGTTTCCTCGAGAATTTTTAGTTCTATTGTGAAGCCCTAGTACTCTGGCTATGACCTCTGTGTACTCCAAGATTGGGTCAGCTTTGCACATAGCTTATGGATTAAACCCTTGGGACCATCCTATAGCCTGAGCTTTAACTGGTCTCAAGAACATGCACCCAAACCTGCATATTCTTTTCTTTTGCTTTACAGGGGATGGGGACTCCTTTTTAAACTGAAGCTTTAAAAGACAGTAGCTAGAATTTATGCTGAAGTGGAGTAACAGGCTTTGGAGCTGAGCCGTGTCCTAATGCAGGTGAAAAGCATGTATTGATTACTTAAAGAAAGTTAAAATAAAAGCAATTTTTCTCCCCATTTCGGCACATTGCAGCTTTTGGCCTATCCACTCATAGCTAAAAAAGCATTCTTTCCTGATAATCAAGCTTCAGCTGTCTGAATTTCAGGCTGAGCCTCTCCTCCTGAGCTCTGCTGAAGAGCTGCTTTAATTAACCATTATACCACAGATGTTATTGATTTTTTTTTCAAATCTGGTTGAAACATCATTGTGCTGGATCATGGCCAAAACTAAGGCCTGAATTTGTGTGTGTGCGCTGCTTTTACTCCTTCTGCATACCTTATTAGTCTCCATGTCTGTTAAGTGCAATCCTTAGTATTAACTCAGAAAATATAGAATTGATTTTTAGCCTAGCAGTCGTGATCTAAGGGCTCCTAATTTGAAATCTGAAAACCTCAGTTGCTGAGGAAGTCTTTCTGCTGTTACTCTACACTTCCTTGAAGTAAGCTTTTTATTCTTTAATTTAAAAAAGAAATCTCCCTCTGCCTTTTACTTCTTTTTCTTTCACACACATACATTTGGAAGTTTCAAGGGAACATGAACATCTGTTTGCATTTTGAACGTGTTTGTTGTGAAAGGCCCCAGAGGCTTATTCTTCCCTGCCCTAAATGTTTGACCTGCAATGTAGATTGTATAAGATTTTGAAATTGAAGTGTCCTTAACACTTTCCATATTTTGAAGGGAAATTTGGAAGAACTTGAACAGCATTCACTTTGAGCAAATTGCAGGATATCAGAAACAACGGGGCATCTGCCTTCCTTTTACAATCCACCTTCCAGTGGGATGATAAACTCAAGGACCAAACAATCACAGTAGGTTCCTAAATTCTGATAAGGTTTCTGTGAGTTTAGTGATACATTCTTTAAATGTAATTTGAAGCTTTTAAAATACTGTAATGGCAGCTCTTGACCTTTAAAAATCACATGGAGCAAGAGGTGGTGAAAAATGTTTATTTACTCTGCATTAGTGGCTAACCTCCCGTTCCTTCCTAGAACCAGTAGTTCTTTTATACTCGGGAACTCACGCGTGTCACCCCCATTCTTCCAACACGAACCAGACAGGCCCACTTGAGCTGGAGAAACAATGGCCTGTAGCCGGTCCTATGCCTCAGTGCGAAACAACAATGCAGGCCTCTTGACGAATTCTGGCGTCGCGAGTGGAATCTTGCAGTTCAACATGTCTGCTGAACAGAAGTTGGAAAAAGAAAAGATCATCTTGTAAACAATTAATTAATGTTTGTCATGAATTATCATTTTTACTTCCTTCTCAAGAGGCTCAAAGGGAATAAAAAGGCATTTTTGCAGGTGGTGGCATTCAAACTAAGGGCAATCAAAGGTTTGAGAGCTGAGGCACAGCACTCTGAGTCTCTAAGGGTGAATGGTGCTAGGATTAGAGCACAGCAGGGGGTTGAGGGCTTCAGGTGTGAAGCTTAATGTTTGTGATCAGCAAAAAAAGTCTTGAATTTATCTAAACTGCTCTTCTGCTAACAGTACTTCTAGCACATAAATGTTCTGAAACTGACAAGTGTTCTCATTGCTCTTCTAATGCAAACATGATCTGCATTTGAAAGATGCATCCCTTTTGCCTAATTTAGAATGTGCATCACAAAGAGCGTTAGATGATGACCCCACAAAGAGATACACACACACACACACACTCCATGCTGCATGCACATACACACATGAAAACTGTCTCTTTCTGGCCTAGATCTTCTCTGAAGCTCCCAGGAAGGATCCTGCAAGATTGTTTTTCTCTAGATTCCTAAACCAGAGGTTGAGAACTAGGGGCCTTAATAGCCATCTGACCAGTGAATTCCTCTGATCTTCTACATGAATAATTCCTTTTCGTTTGGTTTGGATAACTGTCTAGAATTTACCATGCTGCATTTTCATTTGCAATCTTCCCTCTGCTTCTCCCAGCATTGACTTCTATCAGTAGCAAGATATTGAAGAGTATCCAATATATGTAAAAATTTTAAACACACACACCACCAATATTAAAATTTCCTAAGGAATTATGACTAATATTTGCAACCCCTAGAACCAATGATCTTGGCAGGCATTGTTGATAGAGGTTGCTAAGTCCATATAAATATATCTGATGGTTTAATGAATCCTCTCCATAATCAATTGTTGAACTCTAATTAAATACTCATTTTCTTTCTATATCATCAATAAAGGTCACCTACTAGGAGAACTCTAAAGGAAATACTAAGTTAAAAGTTATGAGATATCACTTAGTGAAAATGAGTCATAGGCAAAACTTAGAAGGACCAAGATGAATCTTAGCCTTGAGATACTTTTTAATCTAACCTTCCCAAACTCTCTCCTATCCCGTAGTACCCACCCATTTTCTTTTCTGCATTCACATTTCCTATTCCCTTTAGTATTCACCTGACATCATGCAGTAAACACGGGTTATTGTGGCATGAAGCCTGGAGGCCCTGAGGGATCCAGGATGACAAAGGAGATGCAGGCACAAACTTGCCTCGTTTTGTCTTGACTCTTTTGGAGCTATTAAGTCAGTGATGCTCTGAGGTTTATGGTCACCATCCTAGACCATGTCGTGGGATTTTCCCTTGAATCCCAGCATGTAGTACAAACATGTGGGCTTAAACTTAGGGAAAAAAAACCCCAGAAGCTAGAGAAGAGTTTGGGTAAAATGGGCCAAACTAGAATATTATCAGCTCAGGGACATGAAAGGAGAGTTAAAAAGTTTAGAAAGGAACGGATCTGGGAGGAAAGAAGGTGAGCAGAACCCCTGAGATGGAATAGACAGAAAGGATCCCCTTTCCTGTAATTCCTGGCAGCTCTAGTGTGTTAACATCTAAAAGTGGATAAAATGACTTACCAGAAAAAGTAAATTAATTTCTCAAAACTACTAAAACTCTTCAAACCTAGAGATCTACCTAAGTATTTTCTGTGGTTCCCCATTTTTTGTAAAGATGCTAAAATCCTATTAAAAGCCAAATGCCAACTGCTGTAGAATTATGTAGAAAAAAACAGTGAAAAGAAAGTAGCAATGGATGTGGTAAAACTGAAAAAGACTGGAGTTCATGACACCCTATACCCAAAGGTACACTCCAGATTTATTACAGGTACACTGTGGTTGTTTCTAAGTCCCAGGATCCTGGACCTTGGTTAGGGTGTGTGGCTCTGCCTGTTGGTCCACCCTATGTCCACATCGTCTCTCTGAACCTGCCTAACCTTCCCTTGTCCCCTTGCAGAACAACGCTCTGCATGTGGCCTTGTCTCCAGGACAGATCATATGACCGGGGGGCAGGAGGTTCCCCTTTCTTCCCTGCCACACGCTGCTCTTCATTCTTACTTTGGACGGCTAAGATAGCACTCACTGGGGCTTGAGGGGAGGGGGCTGAAAAGGTCTCAAATGAGTGAAAAATTGAAAGTCTATGTGGCTTTTATTGGTATTGGATCAATTGTTCTAGATCTAACTGGAAAATGTTTTACTGTAGGTTGAATTTTACAAAATTATGAACATTTAGCTTTAAAATAAATGGCATTGATTAATTCAGTCATTACAAATACGTGCAAAGATGGTATCAGCCTAATACACTCCCCCTACCAGGAAAGACACAGATTGAAACATAGATGGCAATGGTTTTCACATTCTTTAAGTGTAAACAATTAGATTCCCCCAACAAGTGTTTAGCTGCAAGTTGCATTAACCCAAAGCAACAAGGAAGAGTTTCAAGGAGTAAAAACAAAGAATAGTTTTAAGGAGTATTACTAGGAATATATCTTCCTTCTACAGCAGAAAAACTAGATGGGGGGGAATTCCTCCTATAGATTGCTAACGAATGCCTCCCCCAACCACCCAAGGAGTTGTTGATGGAAAGAATTAAAAATTGTGACCACTTGAACGGCTCACTGGTTGGATCTGTCTTTTCCAAAGGGACTGATCTTTCTAGGACTTCTGTCTGCGTGAGAGGTCCCACCCACCCTGCTACCATTTTAAGGAGACCTGTGAAAGGCTCCTTGTTTTGCTTCCCTCCTACTCCCCCCATTATGCCACCACCGTGTGTTAGTGCTTGAAATTAATCAAGGGCCCCTTCTGGGAAACGGATTCCTCTTTGAGAGAAACGGAACTGGACACTTCTCTGCCTTCCGCGCCCCCTCGCCCTGCCAGCCCCTGCTCCCCAAAGCTCCCCAGACAAAGCCCCAGGACTCCCGACTCCCGCGGAAGCTGCGAGGAGCCGCAGACCTGCCCTTGCCAGACAGCTGCTGTTTGAACCCAGTTCTGACCGTAAAATCAAAAGTGGGTCCGAGGGAAGCGGTAAACACTGTGCAATGAGCCTTTTGAAGGCAGCTGATGCCTCATTTGGGGTGACATGTTGTGGCTGATGAGTGTGGATGATGTGGGGTTTTCGATAAGTGCCTCATCAGTATCCTCATCATGCTCGTGTTGCTCCGCCGCGGCGTGTGCCCTGACTTGATTGTAATTGCCCGAATCTGCTCCCGCTGCTCAGGCGCGCACAGTAATATGCAATAAAACAGCAAGAAGTGAATGTTAACCATCTGAGTTCTGACACGGCGGCTCTGCAGTTCAAGATCTCCATTAAGACCGAAAAAAAAAGAAAAGAAAAAAAAAGAAGGAATCAGAAAATTCCCAGGGTCTCCCTCTGTGATCCAAGGGAAAGTCCAGAAATTAAAGAGCTGTTTAGTCTTCTTAGGTCCTCACAGGTAGAAACTAACAGGTAGTTTGCTAGAGTTTATTTATTTATAATTATTATTATTTTTTACATCCCAGGTGTCGCTGCCCTTGCTGCTTAACTCTAATAGCAGGCACCGCTGCAACCCTTGCCCAGGTGTGGAGAGTGGTCCGGGTCTTCAGGGGAGGCAGAGGCCCTCCTCGCCCCAGTCTGTCAGGGTCCTCCGTAAGCCTTCGGTTGTTTCAGATGCTAAATGTATAAGATCCAACATTTCAGCGAACTCAAAGAGGCAGACACCTGAAGCATTGCTTCATCAAATCACTCACTGCTTACTGGCTTGGTTTTCAACTTCGCTAACATGCAAAGTGACCTAAATGATCTCTTCCGTTCTTTCCACAATGACCACACACCTACGGAGGTCTCCTTCTATACTTTGAAATTAAACCTGCTAGTGTCAGGGACATCGGGAGAACCAACTCCTGGAAAGTGAGCTGGTCCCCGGGACTGTGTATTTCATCTTCAACTGTAAGAAAAGGAAGCCTATTTGGGAAAGGAGACCTGAGGTGAGCGTGGAGTGATCACCTTTCCTTTCTCAGATGAAATATTTTAAATGAGGGAGGAGGGAAGAGAGTGCAGTTCTGTTTTTTTTTTTTATAAGGTAATTTTCTTAAAGTTAGACTTTGTACAGCTTGGATTTCAGTATAGATCTAATGACAAATATGCACACTTGAAAATCTAATTTCCACATTATAAACCTACTTTTCTTAGCCTTATCCTCTACCCTTTTTTCCCTGGAATGAACCATAATTGCTTATCCTTTTGTAGGTAACAGCTACTATCCAACCCATTGTCTACTTAGGAGCATTTCTTAAAACGTCTCAAAGAAAATACCATATTCTTTGCCGTTTCCTGTTAATTGAGTTCTTTGGGAGCCAGTGGCGGTGGTAACTTCAGAATGAGATTTTAATTACATATGGAAACCTTTACCATTGTTTTTCATTTTAAAGAAAGTAGGGTTTGCTCAAAAGTATTCTTTTTTTCTCTCCCCATTTCTGGTAGCAATGTCTTTTCAGAACTTTACAAGTGCTGTTTGTTTGGACTCTGGGTTTTCTTCTTGCTTAAAAAAAAGCCTCACATCTAAAACTAATCAATTCAGCCTGCACTCCCACTTGGAAGCTCCTATACAGATGGAGTCTCATTAACTGTTTGAATATCTGTATCAGTAACTGTTCAAGAGAAACAATTCCAGCCCACATGGATAATTAATGGAAACCTTCACAGGAAAATACCATCTTTTTTTTTTTTTAATTATTTTAGACTGAGTCTCACTCTATTGCCCAGGCTGGAGTACAATGGTGCGATCTCGGCTCACTGCAACCTTCTCCTGGGTTCAAGCGATTCTCCTGCCTCAGCCTCCCGAGTAGCTGGGATTACAGGCATGAGCCACCACGCCCAGCTAATTTTTGTATTTTTAGTAGAGACAGGGTTTCACCATGTTGGCCAGGCTGGTCTCCACCTCCTGGCCTCAAGAGATCTTCCCACCTCAGCCTCCCAAAGTGCTGGGATTACAGGCATGAGCCACTGCACCTGGCCAAGACCATCTCTTATAGTAACTACCTGGTCTTGCTTAGCAAACCACTCAGGTTAAACTTCCTCCTGCCTGGGCTAGTCCTTTCTAAAAGCAGCCAGAAAGCTCCTCTTCATATGTAGCAAGTGACTGTATGTAACTGCCTCCCTATAACTGCTGCAGGCCACCAAGTCTTGCCTAAATTCCTGGTAGGTTCAACTTGAATCTTGGGTGGACACAAGAAGAGAATGAAATCACTCTGTGGCTGCTACCCTCAATAATGCCATAGGAGGCAGCCTTTTTCTTCACCCCAAGGACATGCCTCTCTTTGATAAGGATGTTCTTATCCATCATGTGTTATAAGGCAAGATTTACTCCTGAGTGGTTGGATCAAATTCCCATGTGGGGTTATCCCATTCCAGCTTTAAAAACTGCCCCCTGCAAATTCAGGTAGAGAAAACCTTTCCATTTACTTCCTGCCTTAAGCAGGTGTGCAGTGTTAGCAGCACTATGCTTTCACACAGCTGTTGCTTTTTATCCAAGAAGCGGCTGCATTTCAGAGGTGAGTGCTTCCAGAATAGAGTTCTGGCTCTTCTAATTAACTTGGCATTCTATTGCAGTTCATAGAATCCGTTCCCTTAACAGGTGACATACAAATGAAGGATTTTTAATATCTTAAAGACAGACACATTAAATGAATACAATTTTAAAAGAGATTTTAAAAAACAAACAATAATAATTGTATCAGAAAAGCAAAAATGGATAAACAATTTCAGTGAAAGTGCGAGGACCCTAAATCAGTGTAAGTGTGCACTCTGGGAGGAAAGATGTTAAACCAGGAAATATTACTAAATGCAGCCAGGACCCTAGCAAATTTCTTCTCAGAAACTGATGTTTGTGTCTTCTTTTAAAAATCAAAAATTGATTTTAAACAATGTACAAAGGAGTAATAAGTAATTTTAAAAATATACTGGTACACAGTAGATTTTTAAGATTCTGTCCTTAACTAATGTCAATCCATTTTATATGCTAGGCTAGAGAATTAGTAAATTGAAAAGAAAGGTATGCAAAACTTTCTAGATACGGAATATCTATGTACTTTTATATTCATTTAGGTATTTGCATGTGCACACACAGTGTATATTCAAAAAATTTGAAGTAAAGATTTGCAAAAGTTCCCAAAAATAGTTTTCTATTGTAATTAAGAAAAATATGAAAGGAGGAAAATTAATTCTGAAATACCAAGCACTTTCGTTAAAAGGCAAGTTTAATCAGTAAGAATGCATTTTGGCTTTTATTTTATTTATTTATTTATTTATTTTTTGCATAAGTCAGCTTTTAGATAGTGCGTCTTAGTGAACCTGATTGGATTCAGGCTCATAAGTTCTGACTGAATTCTGCACAAGTTGAAGGATGTGCAAAAACTGCATCATCAACAGTTCATTTCAAAAAGATTCCAGAAAAAAAAAAAAAAAAACTCCAAACCAAAAAGAAACCCTGTGGTAACATTTCAGCATTAAAAGCTGGGGTTGCCATGGGCACCAGAGAGAAGCTCAGTATAAGGACTGCTGCCTGAGGTTACTGGTGGGGGATGGGCATGCCTAGGATGCACAATATGTGGGGCAGCATCATCAGCTGAATGGTAGTGTCTTCATTCTATGGGGCCCCAACAAATGCCCCATACTATTATACTATTGCTGATCAGTGGAAGACAATGAGTCTATATGCTTGTGATCCTGTGAAGTGAGAAATAACCAATGCCCTAGAATTTATAGAGAGATAAACTCAAGTTCCTTGGCCAGGCGATATGAGCAGGGTTGGAGAGTCAGTTGGTGAGCCCATGTAGCTGCCCACGTCCTAGTCCTTTTCCTGTATGCTGTACCTTAGGGAAGTTATTGGCCACACATCCTTTGAGGATGCAGGTTAGCTTGGGTCAGAATGAACCATAAGATGCAAATACAAACCAAAATTTGGTGAGCTCAATTTGGTAAGCTCAAAACCAGCAAAAGAGTCAGGGAAGGACTCCTTCCAGAGTCAAATCTCAAATTTGGGTTTATTCAGGTAAAGCTCTAGGGTTGCCTCCATATCCCCAAATAAATCACCCCTCCTGATGGAGGTCCAACTTTCCAGGCAACCTGAACAGACTTTTGGGCCGGAAATAATATGTGTCCTTGGTCTAGAAACACAACCCCGGGGTTAATAAGAGCAATCCAACTTATGACTTCTTATATCCTTTTCCATGAACATTAAAGGTTCTATTCCACAATCATTAAAGAAGGAGCTTTAATGATTAATGGTAAATTGAGAGTAAAAAGTCTGCTAGTCTATTAGTGTCACAAGGAGAGTGTCTTAAAGACAATGAAAATGGTGGCTCTTACTGGTACAGCAGAGAAAATGAGCAAATACCCAAGTGTCAACGAATAAGACATTCCAATCTTTCCTAAACTTGGGACAAAAGAGACCGAGCAAAGATCTGAATTTTATACCTTTCTTTTAGCCAATAAGGAGAATTTTAAAGAAAAAGAAATTCATGGAATAAACTAGAAGTGTGCCTCAAGACAGACAAAGGGAATGCAAAATTAAATTCTTGATGTGAAAGGGAAGGCACAATGAAGCCTTCTGGATGAGATACCTTTGGAGAAAATTTCAATTTCACTGTTTCTTTTCTTTCATGCTTGCTTTATTTTTTTTCAGAGATATGCTCTGTGGAAAGCCTGAAAGCCTTTTTATTGTTTCTTATTTTCTTTTTCTTTTTACTATGTGGTATACATTCATTTTTTTTTCACTTTCCTCCCAATGTTGAAGCAGTTCCCATTTTCTAGTTTTGTTTCTGACACCTAGCTGTGACCAACAATACCTTCCATTGAATCCTTTATTTCATCTGTTCAGTTTCTCTTATTTCCTCCATCTCTCCTTTTCCTTCACCTCCTCCTTACCTCTTATTAACCCTCACAGTCCCCAGTATATTGTGATTCTCATAAAGATTTCTTTCTTTTCCCAAGCCTAACCTACTTTTCTACATAAACTCAAGTTTATATCCATGATTCTATCTAACTAAATTCATAAACTCAGTCTTTTTAGCAAACAGGAAACTCATATTAATTTATTATATAGCATATAATTTGGCTTTGTTTTGAAGGTGTTTGCAAGAAGCTATTTTCTTTAGGAGAATGGAGTATATTTTAGTCTAAGCATAGAACAGCACCACCAACAGCTTTCTAATACATTGACTTGCTAAGTCACTAACTTCTTAGGGTCTCAAACACAAGAATAGGACATGATTTAAACATGACATGATATTCTTTGTCATTTTTTCATATGGCTTTTCTTGTGGAGGAGTGGTGCATATTCCAGTGAGTGGCATTTATGTAAAGAAAACAGATCTTTAGGGAGTTAAAGGTATGAGAGATGAACTAAAATTTAAAGTTGCCCGGTAATTTCAGTATCTTGAGCTTCTAGGCACATGACAATGACATTTGAGTGTATTCATAATTTTTCAACATGAAAATCCCAAATTTGTGAATGAGAGTTATTTATAATACCCTCCATATTTCAGAATATTTGCTGTATTTTTCCTCATGTTTATATTTTCATGTTATATTTCTCTATATTAGGCCCTGAAAAACAAGGGAAAAAATGGTCTTGAAAAGAAGGAATCATATTTGCCTGTGGATATGGAAGATGTAAGCTTTTCTTTAGATAATATAAAGTCAAGTGTGCTTATTTATCAGAAAAAAAGTCTTCGTTTTTATCTACCAAGAAAGGAATTTTAAAAAACTCATACTTTGACTAAACATTCAGAGCTTACACTATACCGGAGTCTCTGTAAGTTAAGGAACTTATCAGAAAATTGATGAAAGTAGCAAAATATTTTGTAAAAATCAACAATAGAATTTTTTACAAACATAATCAATTTGGAAATTTCTTTTTTTTGTTGGTCTTTTCCACTTTGGAAATAAGGCTTAGGGAAAGCACTTTTAATTTTTTTCTCTTTAAAGAAACACTTCACTTTTTCATTTTTTTTTTTTTTTTTTTTCCTGAGACAGGGTCTCTGTCGCCCAGGCTGGAGTGCTGTGGTGTCATCTCACAGCTCAGTGCAGCGTTGCTTTCCAGGCTGAAGCAATCCTCCCACCTTTCTGCCTCCCAAGTAGCTGGGACTACAGGTGCACGCCACCACACCTAGCTAATTTTTGTATTTTTTGTAGAGATAGGTTTTTGCCATGTTGCCCGGGGCTTACAATTCACTTTTAATGCAAAAAATCTTTACTATTGTAAAAATGTATAGAAGTAAGGCCATGAGTGAGTATCAAGTTTGAAAAACTTAGGAAAAACTTTTGGATGTTTGTGACAATATGATCATTCATTCCACATAATATACTTTGGGTCATTACATAGAGCAAATTTAAAATAAATGAAATTATATTGAGAAAAAGACTATAATCAGGATTAAACTGAAATGTAACGTATTTAAGAATCCTTAGAAACTATTTGATGTAATTTTAAAAAATATTTTGAAAGTTATTGTGTTTTCCAAATTCAGAACATGCATTAATTCTACAGGCTCATGTAATAATAAAAATCATGGAATAGAGAATTATTGTTCTTCACATTATCCTAAAGTAGCCACAAAACTGAAAATCAAATCAAGCATCCAAAACATGTGTTCCTGCACCAAAGATGATTTTTGATACAAGTGTCATTTTCAATGCCAAAATGCATGCTCTTAAAACATTTATTGGATAGTTATAACAAACGATCTTTTTATCTTAGGAACAGTTTCTCTTTTGAGTATTCTCTTTTATTTTCTTTGTTGTCACTTGCAGCATTAACTAGCATTTTCCACCAGTTGGACTTAAACAATAATGTTTTTGTTTACAGTGTGTTCTCGGAGAGATTTTTAGCATAAATGAATTACAAAGCCTGTGAATTTGGGACATGGTTTTTCCTTTATTCATGAAAGCGGAGGTATTATACCAGTAAAATATGCTTTCAGGATTGCTGAGGATATCACATTCTTTTAATAGACAACAGTAATTTTCTCCAACTACATTATGTCTCTGTGTCAGTCTAATAATTACATGCTATCAGTTTTGTGTCATTTCCTCTGGGATTCCCTGTCTGCCATGCACCACTTTTAACTGTTTCACTTTATTCAACATACTCTCTAATTGCCATATCAAAGGTTTACTTGAACTCATTTTTGAGTATAATGCATTTGACCATAAAATCACGCATTTGCAGTTGAGTATGCATTTCCATAAACTTATAGTTTTAAATTTCACTTAGGAGGAAAGCCTCACATTTTAATGCAGGTTTTGAATGCAGATTTACTACAAAATAAGTGAATAATAATGCCAGGTTATTTTGGAAAGTGTTCTTTTATGCAATCACCGCATTCAATACAATCACAAAATGGCTGCCCAACAGGTGGTCTTTTCAGAGTGTTAAGCCACAACAATCGGAACAAAAAGGACACCAGAATCTAATGTTCTCAGAATTTAAAAAGCTGTTCACTTTCTTTTGTTAATTTTCAGATTTAGCCATGTTCATTATTGTTGAGCCCAAATGCAGGACATTCTTTTTTGACATTTTGCCCTAAATAGACACTGACCGAGGCTGACTCTCCAACTAGCTGTTTTGTCACAAGCGAGCGGAAACTAGTCATGAACAATGAGTGTGCATTCTTGGTTCTTAAATGGCTAAGGAAAGAACCAGTTTTGACATGCTGCAAATCTGGCAAAGTCTGGGTTAACAAAAGTGTGTTTGACAAAAGATGAAGTTTCTTTTCCTATATTTTCCCAAAAAGTAAGTATTTAATTATGTCCTAACACATTTTCTTATTTTTTGCCTAGAGGATTAGATGCCTTAGTGACAAGCTCATTCACTCTCTGAGGTTATCATGTGGCATTATGAACCATACATTCAAATGCCACCTTTGGAAGAAACTATTCTTTAAGCAATAATTATTCGTTTAAGGAGAAAAGGTTTAAAAAATATATAACTTTTTGTAGTGTTACCATTGTATTAGAGTACTAGCATTTTATAAGCTAACATTGTTTATGGAGCTATCAGAAAATTGATAAATGTAGCAATGTATTTTTCTAAGGAAAGATCAGGCTACATTAACTATAAGAGGAAAAACATTTCAAAGACCTTGAATTTATAAATAGATGAATAAAAGAAGGAAACAAAGAAAGTAACTTTTATGCAGTATTTAAATGTGGGACTTAAAGTATACTTTAGAGTTAGTGGTTAAATGCCCTATCCATCATTGTAAAATCTGTCACCTTTTAAATTGAGGTTTTAAAAATATCAGTATGTACAGGCATGGCATCATTTATATTTCTGTAAGTTAAATAGTCCTTTACTTATGGAAAGAGTCTATTAATTGGTCTTTGTGAGAAGGGTGTAAATACAGATTTTATGATAAGAATACTTTGAAGTAATATATATAAAATAAATTCCCGTTCATCTGCAATAAATAAGTAGGAAAGTTAAAAGAAGTTAAAATAACTGAAGTGGTTTTGTCTGGGTGGCATCATAGAAAGAGAGAAGCAATAAAAATTTACATTTAAGGGTTTTATTAAAAATACAATTTAAGGAATGGCATGGGTTGCTCTAAATTCAGCTGTCACCTGTACCTTCTGCATCAGAAGTACTGTTCAAATAATACTGATGTTCAGAATGGTGAATCTGAGGTATTTGGAATTCTGACTTCACAATAATCAAAAGTAAAATCGCATTATATGTGGCAGATTTTTAAAAAACCTTTTTATATGAGTCATATAAAAAGGTTTTTAAAACCTTTAAACACACATTTTTAAACCTTTAAACACACATTACTCAGTAATGTGTGTTTTATAAGTGGAACTTTCAGTTTCCAAGACACATAGTCTTTAAAAAACAGTTTATTGTGATGCTCATAGCTTTTATTAGACTGGCCCAGGCAACTTTCATTCTTCAAGGATTTTAAACCCTTTTTGTTTAGAGAGTTTCAGCCTAATCACCTAAAATTCTATCTGATTTTTAAAGTAAACCTAAGTTTCCCCATGTAAATTTGAATTGGCCTCAAAGAAAATCTAGTTAAGAAAGAGACCAGGAGGGTAATGGCCAGGTCAGGAAATAGCGTACACCATGCTATTCACTTCCACGCACATTCCATTGGCCAGAACTCAGTTACATGGTTCCTCTCAAACTGCGAGGGCATCTGGGAAGTGTAGTCTTCTCTTGTGCCTAGGGGAAAAAAATAGTACTGGTGAGACCCTAACAGATCCAACCACAGTGAGGTCAAATATTAGAGGTCATTTGCTTTTCCTCTCACTTAGGCATACCCACTTCCAAGCTGGACTTACTTGGGCACACATCTTAAGTGTCTTTGTGACACCTCTGGTCTGTGTCATAGGCTGAGTTGATCATTAGCACTTGGGGGAAAAAATTAAAATAACTTTCCAGTGCTTCCAAAGCATTTTAACTGATCAGGATTTTAGGGAAACAGTTTTAATTAGCTTCTGGTGGCATATAGAAAACAATGTATCTCTATTTGTCTATTAAGCAATGGCACTTAAATTTGTTTAGATCTATGAAAGTGTCAAATCTAAACACAGAACAAAACATAATTTTGTGTAGCAAATTATAATCACAATCTATTCCTTGAAAAACAAAAACAGAATCAATGCTATCAGTGTGCTATTTGAGTAGACGATGGCTCTCTCTGGGTTCTCAAATGTGTATCTATTTACTTATTTTTAGCAGATAATTTTTTTTAATCCTCTGATTCAAAAGTGTGAGGAGAGATATACAAGTCTTCAATGTAAATGTTAACGTCTAGTAGCGTTGGAGATGACTGTCTTTCTATTATGCTTTCTACTATGCTCTTGGAGAGTTTGCATTATGTTGTAAAACTGGAAAATGGTGCCATAATTAATTTGGGTAGTTAGTCCAGCCACATAGACAGAAGCAATTCACCTGCACTTATGAAACTGATTGGTAGAGAGTATCTATTTTGCTGCTGAGACCAAATAAATTTTTCATGATATTGTTATGCTAAGTTGAACATCACACCTTTTATATTCTCCCCATTTAGCCTTGAATAAACATCAGTACAATAATAATCTAAATGGTTTGCAAGTGTCATGAGCAGTTGCCCATCTGCTTTGGACGGATTTATACAAATCAATTACATGGACGTAAAAGCCAAACAAATAGAAGCAAATCAACAGAAACGAAATGGATGAACTCTTAAGTTTTGTTCATCCTATGTAACCCCTTCAGTAACCAAAGATGGATAAATTATACTCATTAACCTCAAAAAAATTAGATGATTTGTACATAATATGTTTGAAACAATACCTATCTATTCCTAGTTATGATGAGTGTTTTGTCCATGATACAGTACAGTTTAATTGAAGATCTACAAAAGGGATTGTTTTGATATGGTTTGTTTCTTCCTAGAGAGATTATTCCATGAAATTAGCTTGTATTTGTTTTCCACTCTGTAACCCACCTGAAAACTCCAGTTGCTCAGTTATGCTTAGGTAAAAGTGAACATTGACTGTCAGGAAGGAAGTGTGTACATATTTAGTTTTAAGATGATTTCTTAGAACTAACTGAACCTGTGGACAGGGGCTTACCCTGAGAGAGACCAAAGGAAACACTGTTTAGGATTTCCACCGGGCGTTTGTCAAGAAAGTCTTATCAAATTATGTATTATTGCCATGAAAAATTTATCAGTGAAGACAATGTGCATGTTGTGAAAAAGGTAAGCAAAATCAGAAGCATCTAGCTTTTTAGGGGATGTTCTTATTCCATAAAAGTATGACTTAATGAGATTACTGTTTTAACCATGAGACTGTTAGGGAGATCATCGCTGGGAAGCCCTGAGGGAGGAATTTCCGGTCCTGGTTCTCTGTTTCTGTTAAGTGGAGATACTTTAGTATCACTATGTGTTGGTTGTCTCCTTCCTTGTTAAGGAAGCCTCTGGTTTATAGGATCTGGGCTGAAAATCCCAGTGGCCATCCTCTCAGAGTTGCTTTGGAGAAAACAAAATAGAAAAGAATTGCTTTGGAGGAAGCCACTTTTCTGCTACCGGTTCTCCAAACTGAGATGATGCATGGAGAAACAGTCTCGTATTACAGAGTATTATGTTGGCATACGAAGAATGATTTTAATCCTTGACTGGTTAAACTGAAATAGGCTGTGTACATTGATAGCCATATCTAGGATACCTCATCAGATGTCGCCAGCTTGGACAAAAGATTCTTTGAGTCCCCCTTTTGTGCTGTAAATCTACTGTAGAAAATAACCACAGAGAAGTTATTTTCTTTTCATTGCTGTCTTTTCATCTCTATCTTTTGTCCTTATTTTTCTTTGTTTCATGCTCATTTTTCTTGAGTACTTCCTCTGTGGTAGGCCCTCTGCTAAGAGCTTTGCTTTTTCATAGTCTTCCTGGCCTTATTCCTCTAACACTTTCTTCTAAAGTGAGATGTAATGTAAATCTAGCATATTCCAAGCCTTAAATTTTTAGTTTGTTCTGACAATATGTCTGGGCAGTTTTTCTAATTTTCATTTGCTGTATTTGTGTGTGTGTGTGTGTGTGTGTGTGTGTGTGTTTTACCAGCACCTGCACACATCTTGATTTCTTAATCACTCAGGGTTGTTGCTTACCATTGTTATGTTTTCCAAGCTCTTCATGCATCAGGATTAATCCAGAGGACTTAAGCTTGGCACTGGGGGAGTTAAAACACTTGAAGAGTAGTGTAAGTTCTTAATTAATACAGAAAGAAGAATCACTTATAATTTATTAAAAATATCCAATGCTGATCCAAATAATATTTTGGAGTAAATGGGTATGTAGTGAACAGTCTTCCATGGTTCCTCATTCACTGATTCTTCCTGCTGGTGTGAGGGCTGTTCAAAATAGCACTTCACTTTTTGGTTTATTTATTAAGATCCTGCACTCAACTATAAAAAATTAGCCTCCTAGAGGTGAATCACTTCCTACACTGCAAAGGAGAAATCTGCTCCTATATAGCAAAGAAGAAAACCCTGCATACATTCCTGAAACAGACAATAAAGAAAAGATCAAATACGTTTATTGCACAGCCCATTTCAAGTGTGAAATGGAGCAGATGAACATTTAAGTAATGTGGACTGAGTGTCTGAAAGAGTGATCTTGTTACTACCCATTAGACAAGGGTAATGTCCAAGATGGGGCATGATGGGTTTTTTGGTGAACTTTTAAACTCAAAGCTCTTTAATAATTGAAAAATGGAATAGCTTGAAGAAAATATGTTTTCCCTTGTGTAGAATATTATGAAAGCTAATAGCATAACTGCACTGGAAGGGACATTGAGGGAGCTCGAGTCAAGCCCTGTGTCAGGTATGCTAAAATTGCCCTGCTGTGAGTCAGTCTCTACTTTAATTACCTGCAAAATGCTCTGGTGGAGGGAATGTTTCTCTCCCCTCCTTCTGTTCTCATCCGGTGTCCCGGCTGCTGGCTAGTTTATTAAATTAACATTTTCAAAGACTTTCCCCTTCCATCTCTAGGTAGCTAATACCAGTTAGATTTTAAGTCTCTCAGCAAAAATGTATTCTTCAATAAACGCTGCCTCCGGGACAAAGGTGTACACAAGCCTTAGAGGCCAGGAAGGAGCTAAGAGTATTGGTATGTTTTTGTCTTGCCTCTCTCCTCCTTCTCTTCCACCTTTTTCTTTGGTGCCTTGTTAATAATAAGTAGAGAGGCACAAACATCCATTCATACTTGGAAGACAAAAGCTCACACACAGCTCATAGCATATCCCATGGGAAGGGCATATATTACCTTCATCACCACATTGCGCAACTAGGCAACTTTTTTGCCTGTTCAGATACAACTAGTGAAAAACGTGTCAAATAAGCAGTAGTTTGGGGACTGACACCTAATCCCTACTTCTCATAACACCTCAACAATTATATAAGAAACATCAATTGTACACTCTATGTACACACTCTGTGGTACGTTGGATATACAGCCTCTGTCCTCTTTACTTAAACAGATTTACTTGCTTCCTGCCTAGCTGGCCTTGTTGAGGCTGATTACCCTGGGCCAGTGCCTTCCCCACCACACTCTCCCCATCAGAGCTCAGCAGTTCAGTGCTCCATTCCCTGGAGTTTTTGGTAGCTGAGTGCCCAAAATGAATGAAGTGAGTGGGGTCATGACTCAACCACACATATTAATTCAAGATCCCTACTGGGCAGGAGGGAGGCTACTTTAAAGAAGGACACAGTTCCCATGCTCTTCACATCTCAATATACGGGTGACCATTGTCTGTCCAACTAACCCTGGATTAGCCTGTGTCTTAGAAAGGGCATGCAGTCAGGGTGACGGTATCTCCCTCCAAAGAGTTTGGGGGCATAAACCTGAGTGAAGGTTTCTTTTGGGGACGGGATACCTTCTGTTCCCTATAGCAAGGAGTGTTATCCTGCCAGGCAGCCATATCTACTAAAGGCAGCTGGCTTTCAGAGGATATGATGCTGATCAAGCCTCACGCACAAATGTCAAATACTAGGGCATGTGAGAGGGGTTGTGTAAAATAAGTTAGTAAGTAGACTTCTTTTCTGTAGCAGTTCATCTTTAATATTAGTACCTCTGCAAGAAGACCATCTCTTAAATTCTGTAGTTCAATGGCAATTCTGTTACGGTTGTACTTGTAATGTGCTGAAAAATTCAAAGTTGATCATCTCTATATCTCTTCATTCAAGAAGCCAGTTGCCTTTTTGCTCTTTTCAAGAGGGTAATTCCTCATACTTTTATTTTGCCAATTAATTTTCCCCTTCGGCCTATACATTTTCCCCTTTATTCTGTTTTTACTCAAGGTTATCTCAGCCTTTCTTCTACTCATCTGCTGCCTAACTTAGCAGTTCTGTATATGTGTCTGCCATTTGTTACAGAGGCAAGAACATGGGCTCTGGAGAGGATGAGGGCAGGCTACCCAGCCCTGTCTCTTACAGACGACTTCTCACCTTTCTGAGTCTCAAATTCCTGTCTGCAAATAGAGATAATAATACAGTAACCTCTTTGCTTATTGTAAGGATTAAATGAGATAATGCATGAGAAGTCCTCATACTACTCAAAATTGTTAGTTCCTGCCAGTTCTTTCTTCCTTTTTCTCCATTTTTGCCTCTTATCTATTAGTAAAAATTCACAGAATTGAATAAAATTGCAGATGTTTGCTATACAGATAATTACCTTAAAAACTATATTTAAACAGACCATAATAAGGTATTTAAAAACAGGGTTGTGGCTTCTTCAATGCCCTTTTCTGAAATTTTTGCTTTGAGGCCTAGAGGTTAAGACCCTGTTTACAAAAATAACTTATTAACCAGATGTAATGTACCCGAGCATAGTAATCCATTCTGCACACTGTAGCCAGAAGCCGGAGTGATTTTTCTAACGTGCCACTCTAATCGGGCCATTCACCTGCTCTTCCCACTGGCTCCTTAAGCCAGTGATTCAGTGATTTGCAAGGCTTTTCAGATCTGGACCCTTCCTTCTTCCCTCTCACACTTCCCTTCCCCAAGGGTCCCTCTCACACTCTTCCTGCCCTATCGTATGACACAGTGCTCCATGCATGACAGCTAAACAATGACAGTAAGTTCAATGAATAAATGAAGACAAGGTAGTTACATTTTCTATAGCTTTTACTGAATGACAGAGTTCAACAGATGGCCTTTCTGCTGCAGAAAAAAAATTTATTAATTTTAAATATAATAATTACCTGTATTTGGCTGGTATGAAAGAAGGGACATAATTGGGCCATTCAATCAAAATGTTTTGGATTTTTTTAAGGCAACTGTTATTTCCCCCCATAGGAATTCTCTCTTTTGTCAACTATGTGTATGGTATGTTTTTTGGAAGACATACTTCTTTACTACAGTTCACAGCACATGGTTAGCACATGGTTAACTTTGAATGGGAATCAATTATATTAACCTATGTGCCCATGTATTAGATGTGTACCAATATTAAAAGTGGAAATATAGAAACACCTATGTTTTCCCGTGTGTTTTCATAAAAAACTTCCAACTCCAACAAAGTGGGAAAAAATATGCTGAAAAATAAAATTATTTAACCACAAATTAAATCTTGCTTTTCTGCTGGAACTGGTTACTTGGAGATGATTTTCCAGAAGAGGGAGACAGACAATACACATGATATTTAAGTAAATTGTGTAGTTTGTTGGAAGAAGCTGAGTGTTACCAGGAAAAAAAATATAGAGCAGGTGAGAGGAGTCTGGAGTTGGGGTGAAGGGGAGGTGGGATGTGCCTGGATCAGGATAGAAACCATTGTAAGGCTGCCAGATGGAGAAAAAAAGTCAAAAACAACAATAGGACACCCAGTTAAATGTGAATTTCAGATGTACAGCCAATACTTTATACGTGTGTCCCATGTTAAATTTGGGGGATTTGGGGCATGTGCTGAGATGCTATTCATTGCTTATCTGAAATTCACATTTAATGGGTGCCCAGTATTTTGCCTAGCAATCCTATTCCATTGAAAGTAAGATTTCAGCTAAGATATGAGGGGATATGGAACAGTAACCCAGGAGAGCCCGTCCAGGCAGTGAGAAGGCCAGTGTGGTGGGGCTCAGGAGTCAAAGGGGCTTGTCAGACGAGGAAGGGGGGTGGTGCGGGCCAGGCAGATCATGTAGGGCCCTGTAGGCCTTTGGAAGGACTTTGTTTTTTACTCTTGAGTGAACTGAGAATCCATTGTAGGGTTTTCAGCAAAGAAGTGACGTGAACTGACTTCCGATTGTGAAGGATCATTCTGGTTGTGTGAAAAATAGAGAGCCGAATGGCAAGGTCAGCAGGGGGACCACAAGGGGCTTTTGCAGTGATCCAAGGGATTAGTATGATGGCGGCTTAAGCTGGCGTGGTAGCAGCGAAGCGATGAGAGAGGGTTAGATTTTGAATATGTATTGAATGTAGAGACCACGGCATTTTCTGACAAAATGTATGATAGGAGTTAAAGATGGCCTCAAGGTTTTTTGACCCAAGGGCCTGGAAAGAAGGGAGTTGCCATGCACTGAGATGGGAAAGACGTGACTGGAGCAGGTCAGAGGAAAAGATCAGGAGTTCAGTCTTCAAAGTGGAGAGTTGACATGACTCCAGACATCCAAGGTGGAGATTTTGAGTGGGCCACTGGATACTGGAGTCCAGTCCAAGCAGGAGATGTAAATTTTATGTTCTCTATAATCTCCACTTAAATAGCATTCCCAAAGGGAAAAGGCATGTCACAATTCTCTTAAGGAAATGTTTGCTCCTCCCTTCTAGCTTTAGTTAAAAAAGTATCTCTTTCTTTGAACCTGTTGCTTTGTTTAGCTTCCTATCAATCATCCATCACTGTTGAAAGATAGGGCTGTTTGATGCTTCATGACATTGCTTTTCTGCTCCTTGAAATCCAGGAAAGTGGGAGAGTTGTTTTTCCTACACTAGACTCCTTCTAGTGAGATTTTTCTCAAATTTGCCTTTTCCAGCCCAATTTTAGGTACTCTTGTTCTTTTTTACTTTGACTTTTGGCTCTTTCCAAATATTTTCAGAACTTTTAAAGTAGGATTTAAAGTCACACAAGTGTCCAGGCTGAGACTTGCTGAATTCTGAGTTAATATAGAATATATATCTAATAGGGAAAAGGGATGGGACCATTTGGGAAAAGAACATTTGAACCTAAAAAATCTAAGGTCCCTAAGTTTCAGGGACCTAATAGCTAGGGCTAGATTGGAGAAGATAAAATCTGAAAGAAGATTTTATATCTGAATTTATTCAGAAGTGAGATTCTGATTATTTTTAGTTTTTAAAATAGCCTTGCATAGCATCAAATAATTTTAAATTACACAAGATCTTGCCAAATTGCTCCAAAAACATTGGATTAGGAATAAAGTAATTCAGTTTTAATCCTGATCTTTTAACTACTTAGCCATGAAGCTTGGGTAATCTTAACTCTTGACATGTCCCAGTTCTCACATCTAAAAGATGAGGAATCAGCACTGTTATATACTCCTTCCCGGAGTAAGAATGAGATGTAACTCAGATTACTGTATGAGAAAGCACTTTGAAAACATAAAATATACTACAAATTCAGTGGATTATTGCTGTATTGTCAGCAGTATCATTTTATCCAAGAAGAATTTCTTCTACTCTAATAATTAACATAAAACATAAAATTCGACTCATTGGCAAAATATAAAACAGTCAGGAACATACTTTTATTTCTTGAGGGAGAAGAGTGTTCTTTTGGTAACAGTGTTTCCTTGATGAAATGAATAAGAGTTTAACTATTGAGTGATGCCTAATTTCTGTTACATTTCCCATTTGAAGTTTCAGATTTGTAATTATTGCTGAGAGCAAGAAAACATTAGGAAGATTTGTGGTTTATGGAAGAATAGGCACCTTCCAATGTTAATCTTGTCTCCCTATTGCAGGTAACTAGTATCTTCAGCTGGAAATATCAAATGCAAGTCTGTTAATCAATTTGTTTAACACAGAGATTTTAATTTTGCGTTCATATCAGTGTCTGTATACTCCTGAGTTTTACACAATGCTTGTCCTCCTTCAGTTGGTTTGTACAGTATTGTTTCTTCCAGTTATAAATAGAGAACATTGGGCATGCGGGTTATCATTTTTAATTGAGTTAAATTTAGCTAATCATAAAAATTCTTCTTTCCAGTGATTAGTTTAGGAAGAAACATGTGATACAATTCTGGCCAATGAGACATAAGAGGTCTATTTCTTCTGTTGTCCTATATTGTTTTATCTGGATGTGGTACCTGGAAGTGTGGCAGCCATCTTGCCACCATGAAGTAGAGGCTTCAGATCAGAAACATGAGAACTTAGGTCCTCAGTGACAATGTTACAGAGCTTGTGAATTAACCAACTTGGACTTCTCTTTACATATAATAATAAGTCCTCCCCTAGTTTAAGCCAGTTGAATAGAAGTTTTCTGTAATTTGTATACAAAGCTGCATAATGAATACAGGTTAAATATCACAAATCCCAAAATCAGAAATCTGCAATGTTCCAAAATCTGAAATTGAGCGTCAACATGACACCTCAAGTAGAAAATTCCATGGCTGACCTCACGTGAGGAATCTCAGTCAAAATGCAAAACTTCATTTTGTGTACAAAATTATTTAAAATATTGTACAAAATTACTTTCAGGCTATGTATATAAGGGGTATATGAAACAGAAATGAATTTCGTGTTTAGACTTGGGTCCCATCCCCAAGATATCTTATTATGTATACACAGATATTCCAAAATCTGAAAAATTCTGAAGTAGAAAAGTCTTCTGGTTCCAAGCATTTCAGATAGGGGATACTCAAACTATACACAAACCCTAATAATGTTTACCTCTCCTGCTTATTTTCATTCACGCCTCCTCTTGATCGTGTTAATTATGCTTCTTGGGTGTTTCCGGAACCCCCTAATTTTCTGGGAAAGAAGCAACTGGGGTTGTTGTCAGTGCTATGGGGAAGAACACATACTAATTAAAGCTTAGGAGGGCAGAAATTCCATCAGTGTATTCCCAGCCCCGGCACAGTCTTTGTTATTCAATATATGTTGAATGAATAAATAGACTTCTATAATTCCTTTTTTTAATCACAATAACACATTGGTTTGATAGTCTTAGCCAAGAGACGAAGGTTAACAGAATGAATGCTCTTTTAATTCCCTTGTTTTGGATTTTGTCTTATACAGGTAAATAAAGGTCAGAGGCCATGACCTTTCAAGCATCAGTCATATTTTTTCTCTAGATTTGTTAATTGGCATGAGAGTTCATCTACCCCTTGTCTTTCTATTGAGACAGAAAAACGACATCAGGATTCTGAGAGCAGGAGAAGAAAAAAGGCAGTGAATAGCTGCTATTTAATAGGCTGCCACATGAAGGCTGGAGTCCTTTAGCAATGCAGTGAATTTCAAAGCATAATTCCCAGGCTATTAAAGCCTAGATGTTTAAATTAACTGAGGTGATATAGGAAAGAAACAGAATTGCCATAGTTAAAAATCGAATATACACTTTATGATTGGTTATACTTTCCTGTCTACTGCTAGATATTTGTATGGTTTTATCAGTAATACATAAATAACTTGTTAATTTTCATCTCTCTTTTAAAATCACATTCTAGTAAATCTTTTAGGTAGCTTGTTTTCCATAGTTGGAAGCTATATGCTGGGATAGCTACTCACTCCAGAGGCTACCACACGCAGGTCAGGATCCTGTACAAGAAATACAAGAAGTAGAAACAGCTTGGGTATCTCTTATTTGGGAAATGAATAAATAAACTCTGGTTTATTCATACATTTGAGATATTTAAATAGCAATTAAAATTGGTAAAGTAGAGCTACATCAATCAGTATGGTTAAAACCTAAAACCAATGTTTAGTGAAATGTAGCAAGTTTCAAATATGATATAATTAACAGAATGTGTTAAAAACAAAACAATACTAAAAATGCCTGAGAATGATGCATATGAACTTCAGGATTGTGACTCTCACTGGAGAGAGAGGGAAAGACAGAGAGAGAGAGAGAAAGGGATAGATTTTATTTGTCTGCACTTGGCCTGGTTCTTTAAAAATAAAAACTTGAAGCAAATATTAACATTTATTAAGTCTAGGTGGCAGGACACAGTTGTTTGATATATGATTTTGTGTACTTTTCTGTATGTTTGAAAAGTTTACAGTTTTTTAATGGACTCCTAATTTCACAATTCTAGAATGGCAAAAAAAATTCTATTAACTTGATAATCTAAAATTATATAAATAATTCAAACTTAATTTTAAGATAACTTGGAAGAAAATTCTATTTCTTAGTGATTTAAAGCAGTGTAGACAAAGACCATCCTACAATGGCCATTTAAAGACAAGAAAATAGTACTTGTAATAAATTGGATTTATCAGACAGTGCTGTGGTTACCAAAAACTGCAAGTCACAAGAATAAGAACATTTGAAGCATTTTGTCATGTAAGGATGGGTTATTTTTTTAGTGTCCCTACTTAAAAGGACTTTATTTTTTTAGAGTAGTTTTAGGTTCACAGCAAAACTGAGAAGGTACAGAGATTTCCCATATACCCCCTTCCCCAATACAGGCATGGACTCCCCCATTATCAACATCCCTCATCAGAGTGGTACATTTGTTATAATTGATGGACTTATATTGACATGTCATTTTCACACAAGGTCCACACTTCACATTGATTCACTCTTGGTGTTGTACATTCTATGGGTCTAAGCAAATGTATAATGGCATACATCTATTATTATAGTATCAGGGAGTATTTTCACTGTCCCTAAGAGTTTCTGTGCTCTGCCTACTCATCTCTACCCCTCACCTTCCCTCACTCAACCCTTAGTAACTATTGATCTTTTACAGTCTTCATAGTTTTGCCTTTTTCAGAATATGGTATAGCTGGAATCATTTAATATGTAGCCTTTTCAGCTTGATTTCTGTCACTTAGTAATATGCATTTAAATTTCTTCCATGTCTCTTCATTGTTTGATATTACATATATAAATTTTTTTTTTGAGACAGAATCCCACTCTGTTGCCCAGGCTGGAGTGTAGTGGTGCGATCTTGACTCACTGCAGCCTCGAACTCCTGGGCTTAAGCAATCCTCTCGCCTCAGCCTCCCAAACAGTGGGACTACAGGCTTGAGCCACCATGCTTGGCTCAAAGTTTTAAGAGGCATTGCATTTTGGCAATGCAAGTACAAGAAGAAATGGAAGTAATAAGGAACTGGTACCTAAAAGAAATATATCTGAGATATGGAATAATTATTTACAAGGTGGATATCCTCTAGGTTCATTCATGGCACATATTGAGCAGTTACTTACATTCAACCAACATTGCCCATTTTTACCTTCAACGCTAAGAAAATATAAAATAAAAATTGTCCTTACTGTGTTTAAATTCTTACTAAAATTTCTAGTAAAGTTTATTTTTTAAACTGTCTCTTTATAATTCAGTAAATTATTCATAAAATGACTTAAAATATATTTTCTTTATTTTTTTGAGACAGAGTTTCACTCTTGTTGTCCAGGTTGGAGTGCAGTGGCGTGATCTCAGCTCACTGCAACCTCTGCCTTTCAGTTTCAAATGATTCTCCTGCCTCAGCCTCCCGAGTAGTAGCTGGGATTACAGGTGCCTGCCACCAAGCCTGGCTAATTTTTTGTATTTTTAATAGAGATGAGGTCTCACCATGTTGGTCAGGCTGGTTTCAAACTCCTGACCTCATGATCCGGCCACCTTGGCCTCCCAAAGTGCTGGGATTACAGGCGTGAGCCACTGCGCATGGCCTTAAAATATGTTTTTTTAAAGTTTTAAGATTCATTGGAAGTAGATGGTAAATGGTGATGACTATTTTTCCTGGCATGAGAGTTAAGATACATTTTTTAAATCTGAAGATCTTAGTAAAGTCCAAATGCCTAACATTAAATTTTTAAAATAGTATCAAAATTTTTTAAAAAATCTATCATATATTTAGGCAACATAAAATCACTTTCAAAGGATTATTTTTTAAAAGTAGCTCCAAAAAAATTTGAATAAATGTGAGATTGCTTTCCCTCCTCCCCCTGACACTTCCTCCAGGAAACCTTGGCCACAAAGAATGTATAAAAGTGTTAGAAAATTTGGGGATTGTGAAATGTTCACATGCTTCTGCTTTTTAAAAAAGTAAACATGCAAGGCTGGCAAACTGCTTTCCCTGTGTAAAAAGTAGGGACAGTGATTCAGTGCTCAGAAGAAATGAGCTATCAGGCTGGGTGCAATGGCTCATGCCTGTAACCCCAGCAGTCTGGGGGGCTGAGGCTGGTGGATCACCTGAGGTTGGGAGTTTGAGACCAGCCTGGCTAACATGGTGAAACCTCGTCTCTACTAAAAATACAAAAATTAGCCTGGATGACAGAGTGAGACCCCATCTCTAAAAAACAAAACAAAAAAAAACCCAAAAAAACAGAAAAAACAAAAATTAAAAATAAAGTCTAAAGCTTTAATGACATAATTTTGTTGAATGATGGCGATTATTGCAAAACATTTTCATTTTTTGATTTATAAGCACCAATTAGAAAGATTTTTTTCATTTCTACATCTTGATTTTTTAAATCACCTTTGTGCACATAGCTATCTTTAGCATTTTTCAACTTAGGAACTATATCAAGTAAATTTTGGTGGATAAACATCATAAAAGATCAAATACAGCATTTAGCAAAATTAAATGGTCCAGGTTCTTGTCACAAAATATTGCATGATTAAGCTCTTCTCATTGAGTACCTGGTTGGAAATACTATTTCCTTGTTGTCCTTGGAAATATATGGTTCACTCCTTCATTCTTGAGTATGAGAAAACTCATCTAGAACATGCATCTTTAGACTCATGGTCTGAGATTTTGCTTACATGATCAGTTTCACCAACATCATCTAGGGTCTAGAGTACTGCCCTCTGTCTCTCTGTGTTCACCTGCTTTAATAATTGTGGAAATTCTTCTATTTTCTTCTTGCTATTATGGGCAAAAAATGAAAAATTCTGAACTCTTAACTGTATTCACTGAAAGCTTAAACAAAAAGGACTCTAAAGATGGTGTTTCTCCAGACTTTCATACCTTCTTGAAAGATGATGTAATACTTTTGACAATGCTATATGAAAACTGAAGGATGTTATAATAATGATCATTTATTTTCCTATCACATTATCCTTTTAGGTAATTCCATCAATATTCCATTTCCTTTTTATTTTAGTCTTTATTTTTATAGCATAGTTTGGAATAATTGATTAGTAATGATTAAATAATTCCTAGGATAATGAGATAGTAAGTTTTGAAAGATACAGAAAAGATCTCATAATATGTCTTAGATTTATGAGTCCAAAGAACCCATATGAGATTTACAAAATAGGAGCTTTATTCTATTTTTAAAAAGTAAATTTTCTCTTTATCACTTGGAGGATATCTAAGGAAGAGTAAAAGTCACGAAATATTAATTCTTACAGTTAGAACTGCTCAAAAAAGAAGCCCCAAACTAAAATTTTTTACAATGAACCTGGATGCTATCTCTTGGATCATAAAGCATTTCCCATTAATGTCACTGAAAAAAAAAAAGTATTATGGAACTGAAAGTTTTATAAAGGCCAGCCGCATTTTCATCAGTCTAGGTAACAGGGTCAGGGGTCTCAGCTCATGCTTTCTTTATGGAAGTGCTCTTCATTCCCCAAAGGTCTGGGCACATGTGGCTGTTTTGTTCTTGGAGATTTTACCGTTCAAGCCACAGGTCATTGTTCTGGGGTGGACAGTTGGCCCAAGTTGAGAATATGAACTCCTGTTCCAGATTTTGAATCATAAGGAACAAACAAGGAATACTGGAAGCAAAGAGCTAGGTCAGAAATAGCTCCATGGAGCCCAAAGCCCTGGGCAAGCCTAAATTGCAAGGAAGCAGAAAGGATGAAATCTTCAGAGAAGCCAAGCTCCAAAGGGAAAGAAGGGTGTACAGAATCCAGACAATGTGGCCCAGTGAGGGATAAAGGGTAACAAAACCTGCCTAAACTTCCTGCAGTTTGGATTCTTTACACCACCACCCCTTTATTTTAGAATTGGGCTCCTGTTTCTTGAAAACAGCAAATCTCTAAAACAGAAACTGGTGCCAGGAATAGGATTGCTCAAGTAACAGATCCTCAGTGAAAATGTAAAACTAACCATGGAGTTAAAGCAAAGAGGAGGGATGGGGTTAGGTGGGGTGGACAGGGAGGATTCCCTATTCTATGGAAAACTGGTACTTTGAAGGTAAGTGATAACAAAAGAGCCGAACAATGACCTATTATCTCTTGGGACCCAAACCACACGTGCAGGTTGTCTGGCTAAAAGCAGATAGAGAAAGGCAGGGAAAATGACCTGTTTCAAAAGGGAAATCTTCTGCTGAGATTGCTGGAGACCAGATCCAGATATTATTCATGAGTTTGAAAAACCTCAAGAGGCCAGCAATTGAAAGGAGAATATCTAACAGTACGCAGACTAGTGTGGGAATCCTAAGCCTTTCCCACAGGATAAACACGTTGATGCCCAATCCCAGCCCCACCAACCCCTTGTAAAACACTTTTATAGACTGGAATTTAACTTGTGGAAGGGAGAGATCCATAGGGCAGACTAGGGAAGAGGTGCTTTCCAGTCCCTGCAAGCAAGCCTCTTTCTAATCACTTGTGCTCCTTTATTCTCTTGAGGACAAGGCTGTTAGAAACAATGGGAATAGAAAGCTGAATAACAAAAATCCTGAAGGTAAAAAGGTCATTAGGCAGCCTTGTGATGAAGGGAGCAAATTTATCCCACAGAAATTCCTGGCATCACGTTTCAGTCAAAGATGTACTCAGGACAATGACTGAGAGCCCACTAATGTTCTGGGGTAGTTATCACCAGAAGAACCTTAGTCTTGGACAAGTACCTATCCCAACTCCTATCAAGATGGTGTTGAATCTTGAGCCTCTTCTGCAGGCTCCAGACTCAAGTAGAAAAGGCTGCTGGCACCAGACAATATGTACTCTAGTGGAGAGAAGACTCCTCTCTTAGGTCCCTCAGAAGGTAGGCCTTAGGACAACAGAAAGAGAGAATCGTAGTTAAGCATATCCTAGGACCCCCAAAGCATGACTTAGGAAGTTATTCTATTACCTAGGCAAGAAACAGACTTATGGCATTTATTGGTCTGGACTAGTGATCAGTGTACGATCCTGTTTTCTAAGTTCCTTCCCTACCACCAAGTCAGCCTCCTTTTCTAATTGGTAATTTTTTATTTTCATTTTCCCTACTGAATGGCTGGTGTGCTGATATTAAAATGTGTCACTAAACGTGGAGGATGTCATTATGACAGGATGATGATCACATGGACCAGATACAGAGTGGGGAATAGGTATTTGTAGCTGTACTTATACTATGGGATCATGCTAGAAAAGAACATCTTGAAGGATAAGTTTGCTCTGCAGAAATGAAATACAGTGGTAAGTCATTGGTGGAATCCACCTAGCCCATGTCTTCTTGGGAATGATTCCAATGCCTACATTTTCTGAGGAGACCACAATTTCAAAGCTGCCACAAATGGTTTCACAAGGTTGTGTGTACATTGCAAACTTCTTACAAACAGGTTCGGCCCCATCTGGCCACAGCTGACTGAGATGCCTGGTCACACTGAGTCTGGTTTAATCTCTGGAGAATATGAGCTAAGAAACACAAAACATGAGGTAAGCAGCAGTCACTGGAGTTGTGAAGTTCTAGAGCTGAGTTCAGAGTTTGCACCATAGCAGCTCAAACACATTAACAAACTGAGGCTCTGAAGATAGAACTAATAAAGACAGGACTAACATGTCACTCCATGTGGGGAAGCAGAGATAAAAAGGTCTTCAGAGAAACCAGTCCACAGAAAGATAATATAGTAGGTACATAGATGATTATGTGTAAGCTTTAAAAAACAAAGGCAGAGTGACAGAGACAAAAGGAGAGGGAGAGCAGAAAACAAGGTGAGTAGAGGACAGAGACAGAGAATGAGAGGCAGTCAGAGACACAGAAAGAGATTAATTGCTGGTGACTTCCTAGATCCTACAGTGTTTCACTGTACTTCCTGCAATAAAGTTCCAGGTTTCTGCTCCGTTTTAGCAACAACTCTTTTCCAAGCTATTTGGTAGATTTCTGAATCTTGTAACCAAACCTTTTTTGTTTGTTTTTTAAGACAGGGTCTCACTTTGTCACCCAGGCTGGAATACAGTGTGTCACTGCAGCCTCGACCTTGTGGGCTCAAGCGATCCTCCTACCTCAGCCTCCCAAAGTACTGAGATTACAGGAGTGAACTACCAAACAATTATTGACCTGAACAACTGCTCCATGAAAGAATTTCCACATAACTGTAGCTGCATCTTTCAAATGTTTAATTTGTAACCGTGGTAATGTATGCACTGCCTAATGTAAGCGGGGTCTTGTAAAGGTAAGACTCTCAAAAGAGAGGTACTAAAATTTCTTTGTAATATCCTAATTGCTGTCCAAAAACAGACCTGGTTTTATAATATTAGCTAACATTTACTGAGCAATTCCCTTGGGACAGACAGTTTCAAACATGCATGATCTCATCTCTTCTTCATAACAATCAATAAGGTAGTTTCTATTATTGTCATTCCCATTTCACAGACTGGGAAATAAGAACAAAGACAGATTAAGTAAATTGTTCAAAGTCACACCATCAAAGGGATAAAGCTGGATCTATTGTTTATTTACATGAATACTGACATCTTAAAGATTAAGAAAAACAAGTTCATGCACATGCATTTAAAATTCATTTCAGTCAATAAATTTTTGTTGAATGCTTATTATATGCAAAGTACTGATTTAAACTAATAAACTGGTTAACATCAATGTCACAAATATAAAGTCTTTTTAAAGTATCAATATCAAAATAAATCTTCCTTCCTGTGGTCCACAAAAGAAAAAAGATGTACCAGCACTTGTAAATTAAGTTTTTCAATTTCCAAAATACCTCCTTTAAAACAGAAGGGAATAAATTCCAACAATGTTATTTTCAATGCATTCATTATTTCAAAACTTACTGGAATATTTGAAGATTACTTGCTGCAAGCTGGACTCATGTGAAAGTAAACCTTGACTTCACAGAGAAGTCTACATTGATAAATATATATCCGTTGAATTAATAACAGTGTAAGTTACACATATGTATACAAAAAAGTAAAATGACAAGGATGAGAGGAGTTTTTCATGGAAGGTGGTGGGTTGCCATGGATTCTGCTTCTCTTGATTTTCTGAGAAGGGCTTGTTTGAGGGCACTAATTTTCTCATCAAGTTCAGCCAGTGAATAGTTCTGCTGTAAACAATAACGACACAAATTGCTGAATAAGATTCTGAAGTATCTTAATGCAGATAAAGTGCCAAATGAACTATAAATATTTAAAATATTCAAAAGCATGATCAAATGGTTTTTTCCCTCATGAGAATATTAAAACTGAGCAACTATATATGTTGACTATATCATAAATTTAAAGGCATAAAATAACAAGGCTTAAATATTTCTTTTTCTCTTTTCTAATGACTAAGCTCTCCTGAACCTTTTATACTTAGAAAGAATAAGTTAAAAAAAAAAAAGCCTGATTATTAGACACTGGAGCCTATTTGAAGATGGGAGAAGGGAGAGGACTGAAAAACTGCCTATTGGGTATTATGCTGATTACCGGGTGACAAAATTATCTGTACACCAAACCCCCGTGACACGCAATTTACCCATGTAACAAACCTGAAAATCCCTTGAGCTTAAAAGTTGGAAAGAAGAAGAAAAATGCTAATTATCCTACTACCAGGAGAAAAAAATCATTTGAGACATCAGCTATCCCTTTTAATGGAAAACTTTCTATGTTGATTACTCAAGTTAACCTGAAGTGGAAAACAGTGAAGAAAACACTTATTTTACCTTCCAATAAAAATTGGATTTATTCAAGTCTATCTATGTGAACACCCTCACTTATATATTAATATTTCTAATTTAGACACAAGTATTATGTAGTGGCTATTAGGGGGTAAAGAGAAGGGGAAATTGGGGCTGAGTGCTAATAGATACCGGGTTTTTTGGGGGCAGTGATGGAAATGTTCTAGACTTAGTGGTGATGGTTGCACAACATAGTGAATATACTAATAGCCACTTTAAAATGATGAATTTTATGTTATGTGAATTGTATTTTTAAAGCACCAACAAGTCTGACAGTTTACTACATAAGAGAATAACTTTTAAAAACCTGATTATTCTCATAATCAATAGTAAAAAAAGTTAACTTTAAAAATAGCTGCTTAAAATACCTAGAAATTCTCTCTTGAGGGATCAATTATAATCATTTACTTCTGGAAAAAATAGCTGCTATCAAAAAACTTACTCAGAATTTTACAAGAAAAAAATATGCTACTCTTAAAAATTAGAAAGTTTTCTCCAACTTTAAATTCACATTACCACTGTTAAATTCTAGCAAAGCCTTACTATTTAAGGTTCAACTAATTAGTAAAGTAGCACTTTAGACAGGACTGGCTGAAGTCAAACTCTGCCAAACACCCTTTTTGATCTAGGTGCTGCTAATTAGAAGTATTCAAAAAAGGAAGGGATGGGGGAAGACTGAAATTACTTGAGCACTTCCTATTTTTAAGCACTTTGTGAATGACACATCCTTGTACTACTAAAAGCAGGACAAAGGTTTTATTTATTTAACCTATCTGTGTCATTCCATGCCCTTAAAATAATTTTTCTATTCAAGTATATTAGTTTATACTGCCCTTTTCTTCAGTCCTAGATTTTACCAGGGTATGACCTAAAAGCAACCATAGTAGAAACTTTTATTAATAAGAAAGATATAAAACTAATCAAACTATTTCAGAAACCAAAATGAAAATGCAGTAACTTACTTGAGGTGGTTGAACTTTTCTTCTTTTTCCAGAAAAGCTCTAGATTTAAAAAAAAAGGAATCAATGTTTAGAAAAATCTAAGCATCATTTTTTTCTTTATAAAATACTGTACAAATTATGTACAGCCTTGGGAACCCTGACAGAAAAAAAGCCAACCAATTTACCAATAACAATTACTGTCTGTAACCAACATCTACCTTATATTCTGCAAGTCACCCTCTAAAGAGGATGACGTTAACAATATGTAATAGTAATATTGCAGCAACATGCTCATCCTTGGCAATACATATTTTCCCATCAATTACCCGCTTCTAATGAGCCTGAGTGATTGCGGAAAGAGGTGCTCTGGGGATTTTCTGCTTAGTTTTTTTTCATAACCTTTCCATCCCAGGGTATTGAACAAGTGAAGTGACAACAGACAAAGGAAAAATGGATCTGGTATATGAGGCCAAGGGGTGAAAACACACACACACACCCTGGACTGACTATAGTAGACACTGTGGTTGTTTATGCAAGCAGCTACCTATCCACTACTTCTCTGTGTGGCCCAAGCCAATGGCTTCCCGGTCTTGTCAGTGACTGAAATGGGCCTGGGTCCAGTTCCGGCCAATGAGTAAAGGAGAGGTCTGCTGGAGATTAAGAGGAGAGCTTCTGGAAAAAGCTTCCTCACATCTTTTGAGAGAAAGCCCTCAAAGAAGGCACTTCCTCAGGTTACTGCCATGTCTGGGTAAGACACCTGGAAGTGCTGTAGCCATCTTGCCATCTGCCTGGAAAAGAAGTTAACACCAAGCAGAGTTAAGAGGGGAAAGAAACCTATTTTCTTACAATTATGATTTAGCCACTGAATCAATTAAATCTGAAGCTTGTGCTACCATGGACTTCCTATTTTATAATTTACATAATGTTTAAGCCAGTTTTGAGTTCAAATTTCTTAGCTGAAGCTAACAACATTCTCATTGATCCACTAATGAGCCTTTTAAACTTTGGCCTAATGAATTCTTTCCAGACCTTTTCTTAGTTTCACACAAGCACTAGCTTTTGAATGGCAAATTAGTAAATGAGTATATTTGACAAAAAAACTGTGAATGTCAGAGACAAAATGTTCTCATGAGCATTTCTGACTATTGAGATTTTAAAGACAACATTAAAACTCACATTTTCCTTTGTGTCAAAAGTTGATTCAAAGAACATCTAGGTATGCTTCTTATCAAGTTACAATAAATGGGAAATCATTAAGTATTAGAATTAGTAATTATGAAATAATAGAGCTCAGATAATTATGCTCCTTCCTTTGCCAAACCAAGCTGGATACCTGTGGTAGGGCCTATGGGCAAATAAGGAATCAATGTTTAATTTGGTGATTGATCAGTCTCCTAACTTCCTAAGAGGTGGTTTTTTATACACTTAATGCAAATATAATTCCCCTTGGCCAGGCATGGTGGCTCACGCCTGTAATCCCAGCACTTTGGGAGGTCAAGGCGGGTGGATCAAGAGATCAGGAGATCGAGGCCATCCTGGCTAACATGGTGAAACCCAGTCTCTACTAAAACCACAAAAAACTAGCCGGGTGTGGTGGCAGGTGCCTGCAGTCCCAGCTACTTGGGAGGCTGAGGCAGGAGAATGGCATGAACCCGGGAGGCGGAGGTTGCAGTGAGCTGAGATTGCACCACTGCACTCCAGCCTGGGCGACAGAGCAAGACTCCATCTAAAAACAAACGAACAAAAAAATTCCCCTTGTTCTCCTAATCGTTTAACCTGTAATATATTGATAGTTTCTATGCTATTAAACAATCGGATTACTACTGTACCATAGAACCAAAGCAAGAAATGTTAGAATGAGGAAAATAAGGTCATCAGTGGCTCAGTGACTTAAAAACAGTAAAATGTGGCCTTTTGGGCTTGTTTTAGGTCTGAGCAGAATATTTTGATAAGAAGAACACTTAGAAATACCATATCTACCATGGATACACCAGATTAACTTTACTATTTGTTTTAGGTATAAGGAAATCTCAGTATAGTTCCTGACTTATGATGGCTAGATAAGGTTTTTCAAATTTACGATGCTGTGAAAGTGACACACATTCAGTAGAAACTGTACTTCAAATGCTGAATTTTGATCTTTTCCTGGGCTAGTGACGTGATAACGATGCTCTCTTGTGATGCTGGGCAGTGGCAGTGAGCGAAGCTCCCAGTCAGCCATGGGGTATGAGGGTAAACACCAATATTCTACAGTGTCCTGTGCTGCCAAGTGACTTTCCTCAACTGTACACGATAGGCCAGTGTACACATTCTGAACATGTTTTAGGCTAGGCTAAGCTATGATGTTCGGTAGGTTAGAGGTGCTGAATGCATTTAGACTTAATAGTATTTTCAGTTTTTGATGGGTTTATTGGGACATAACCCCATCTGTACAGAAGTATAAAAGGTGGACATTTTAATAGGTTTTGGTACCTGAGCGAAAATACTTGAGAGCACAGCACACTAAAGAAAAAGCTGAAGAAAGGTAATGCAAAATTGTCTCTCCTCACCCATTATTTTACCTTAGCAGGTTCCTAGTCATGCATCGCTTAATGATGGGGATATATTCTGAGAAATGTGTTAATTTTGTCATTGTGTGAACATCATAGAGTATACTTATAGAAACCTAGATGGTACACACCTAGGCTATGTGGTATAGTCTATTGCTCCTAGCATATAAACCTTACAGCATGTTTCTGTACTGAATACTGTAGGCAAGTGTAACACAATGGTATCTGTGTATCTAAACACATCTCAACATAGAAAAGATACAGTAAAAATACCATACTATAATTTTATGGGATCACTGTAATATATGCAGTTGACTGTTGACTGAAACATCCTTATGCAGAGCATGACTGTCATACACACATTCACGCACATGCACACACACACACGTGAATCCAGGGAATCAGTGCTCTAAGGAAACTCAAGGGTAAGGAGGCCTCTTCCATGACTGGCTTTCTTTCTTTCAGTTGTAAAAGGCAACTGATTCTATGTGTGTAGTATCTAAAATGTTTTTCTTCCCTTCTAGTCCCAGAGTCCTGATTCAGACCTTCATTTCTCTCTGGCTTGGACAATGACATGTTTCCTAAACTAGTTTCCTTGACTCCAATTTCTCTCCAACTCAGACTTTAAAATGCCACCAGACAGGGACCTAAATTACAAGTTTCTCTCTTTCTCTAAAACTTAATTGTGCTCCAATGATACTAGAAGTGCAAACTGGTTAGTGTGACCTTCAAGGCCCTCTGAAATATGTTTACAATCTAATTTTCTAGCTGAATCCAGTTGTTCACTCATGCTTCAGACCCACCACACGTTCACATGCACATGGCCTGTGTACATGATGTTGACCTGGTTTTCAGCATTCCCCTCCCCCGATACTTCCCTTAAGAACCAGGAGTTACTGTTACGGACTAAAAATTACACTCAGTCAGTGCTTTGAACAAAGTTAACACACCTTCAAAGTCCAATAATAAGCTATCAGCCAAGTCCTATCCATTCATTTGCACATCTACTCGATATCTACTACATTCTGTGTCTCAAAGATGAACAAGACATAGTTCCTGCCCTTGAGAGTTTCAAAATATAAAGTGAAAAACATGTATAAACATATGAGTGATAAATGCTATAAAATGAACAATATACTTGCAAAAGCATGTTGGTACTTACTGTTTTCAAGTATCATAATTTAAAATCAGTAAGTCTTTGGAAATACTCAAAGATCGTTATCTTTTAAATGGACTGTTAAGGCCATGCCCTTAAACTTTTGAAAACATTACATTTAAAGCTTTCCATGGCTAATGTGAAGAATAAAGATCTTTAGAACTCTTGTATCAAAATGTCCAACAAGTATTATTAACTTTTGTCATAAATCCTGTTTTACACACATTATAAATTATTTTGGAGTTTTATGTCTGGTCGTAAAATGAGAACTTTATATAATCTGATTACGTTTTATAAAACAAATACAAATGACATCTTTTTTCCCCATAAATATTTGTTTTTCTATGCTACGCTTCAATGTTACCCATGATAATCAATCTCTATCCAATTGTAAGAAGCTCCCCCATGTTTAGAATTCATCTACATGTGAATCTGAATAAACACATTTCAATGAAAATCTTTTCAGAGTTCAGGAGTTCCAACAAAAGTTCAATCCTTAATAAATTGAATGGGCTCAACTTTCCTTTCCTATCTTTAGAAGCTATAGGACTGTGCTACATATGTAGTTTCTTCTGTATACTTTTGAGGGATAAATATGTAAAATTATGCAATTACCATGCATGTACTCCCAGCATGATGGTGAGGGTGATGAATAATGTACTATGTCCTCTGTAAGGTATGTGCTCAACTTCTCCTGTTTGCAAGGACATTCTTATAGCTGACTGTATTCCAAGTGAGGTTCCTAAAGATGGCTCATTCATCCTATTATAGAAGGGTGATGAGTATGAAATCTTCTTTCCCATAGGGCTTGTGTCATATATGTTCACAGGCCTAAAGGACAGAATGAGTCTGAATGTTTAAACCTTTCCAGTGTTTTCTTCTTCCTTGTAGCTCACTACTAATTTGATGTGTCCCTTCCAACACGAATCCAGAAGCAGTTCTTCTAAAAGATATATAGTTTTTTTTAACATATTTGGAAATACTTTTAAAAAGCACCTGTTTTATCACAGGTTGCCACCATCCATCCTTTTCTGAATGCTTAATACATATATGCCAATCCTCTGTTTACATTTACAAATGCTTCCTGCCCCTGAAATTAGGCAGTCACCAAGCTTCAGACTTCAGCCCTCAGACAATCTGTGGTCCTATCCATCGATGGACTCTCACCACTACACAGACTCTCCCCATTGTCCCAAGTGTAAGTGCTGTACCTCAAAAAGCTTACCTGATATTTTTAACTTCATAACCTCCTCTGCCTTCAAATTCACATTTCCCACAAAAGTCTCTCTCTCTCTAGATTTTCTTATTTCTATCAATGATAGTATCATTTTTCCAACCAGAAACTGGACTCTATCCTTGTTCTCTGTCTCTTTCCACATCCAATCATCAGTATTTGTCCCCTTTTTTTTCCCTGCTTGCATTAATCTTTTATTTTCACTCATGTCCCTATTTTAGGATCTAACTTCACATCTAAGCTAGCATAATACTATCTCCTTGTCCTTAGTTTCTCTCTTTTGTCTCCCACAACTGTATTAGATAAATCTTTCTAAATATCGTGTTCACAAATCACTTCTCTGCTCAAATGGTTTCAGTAGATTCCCCCTGCTCCCTGCCTGGAAAACAGATTTTAAACTTCTGAGCATAGCACTTAAGGTCCTAACCATCTGGCTACTTCTACCTCTTTACCCACTCTATCCTATCTGTAACAGATCAAAACAAAAAAAAAGATTATGATGTGGAGGGCTTGTTCTTTTGTTAAACACATCTATAAGTTTTTTTTTGTTTGTTTTTGAGACAGAGTTTTGCTCTTGTTGCCCAGGCTAGAGTGCAATGGTGCGATCTTGGCTCACTGCAACCTAAGCCTCCTGGGCTCAAGCGATCCTCCTGCCTCAGCCTCCCAAGTAGCTGGGATTACAGGCATGTGCCACCATGCCCAGCTTATTTTTTTGATTTTTATTTTTTTGTATTTTTAGTAGAGATGGGGTTTCTCCATGTTGGTCAGGCTGGTCTTGAACTCTTGACCTCTGGTGATCTGCCCGCCTTGGCCTCCCAAAGTGCTGGGATTACAGGCGTGAGCCACTGCATCTGGCCTATGTTAAGGTTTTATAAATCAGAATCAGAGAGAAGAGAGGAATGATGCTGCAGCAAGTTCTCATTGGAGGCATCTGATTTTACCATACTCTATTTAACATCGGTTCTATTGTTAAGAAGAATTATATTAACAAGGTATGAAACTGAACTAGAAAAATAACTGTCCTAGGTTATTGCCTTCTTTAATGAAGGCAGTTAGAATGGGAAAAACTTATGGTAGACTACTGTAGGAAAAGTCATTAAAAATCTTTATGAAGTTTCCTAGGAAGACATTCAAAGAATAATCCTAAAAGTGAAAAGACCTTTGTAATTATGTAGTACAACCAACACATTTTCTAAAATTAGACATCTTGAAGATCAGAGGAATAGAGTGACTTTTCCATGTTTGTACAGCTACTTCGTAGTTCTAAAACTAAATAAATGCCAATGAGGTTTTTACCATGTGCTAAGCAGTATGCTAAGTGTTTGATCGGCATTATCTCATTCGATCTTTGCTTCAGCCCTTAGTATTTTTATAAACCTCATTTTACATTTGAGAGCAGTAAATCACCAAAACTCTTCTCTGAAATTTTGTCATTTAGGACTTGCTGCTCCCTTTTGTTACATGACCTGCCTTCTTCTGGAAATACCTCTTTTCTGTAACTCACTCTAATACTCAGTCTATAACTTTGGAAGATTGCTGTCCTACCTAAAATAAATTTTAAATATATTTTCACCACTAACTTATATGATCCATGCTAAAATGGGCTATCTCACATAATTTTTCAGAAATAGGAGTTTTGGTATAATCTCACTTTGGTATTATTTTAGTTCTAATATGGTACTGCTTAAAAAAAAAACAAAACTTAGGGAAGGCAGGTATTATATATAATCACCTCAGAAGACTGAGGAAAACACAATGAGCTCAGGATCATTTTTCTGAAAAATGTTGATGTGCCAAAGATACTAACTTACCAGCACAACACTGTTTCTTAATGTTCTTGGAAAAAGGGGTAAGAATGAGTGAATGCTACAGTTAAGGAATTACAAAAACATAGAAAGTCTGGTGGTTAAGGTAAAGAGTAAGAGTGGCAGCTTGAGGTGTGTGTTTGTTTAGTATTAACTGCATATGAGCTGAGAGAAGGAGCCTGTTGGGGAAGAGAGATTAAAGAGGCAGAGGCATCACTGAAAGAGCAAGGTTACAGAGGAAGCTTCTGTTTTACAAAGTAGCAAGTTCAGAGTGACAGGCCCAACCACCACCCGGGCTGACTTACTATGCCATGAAAATGGCCTAAGTTTGAGAGGTGTGGGTAATATATAATAGAAGTATCCCTTTTTAAAAATTCTAAATTTTAAAAATATTCAGAACCAGAGTTTTTAAGGAACTAGATGTATCCCCTACACAGGACTGTGTTCATTCATCTTTGAATTATTAAAATAGTGTTTTGCTTATATATCAATGAGTGACTGTTAAACCACAAAGAATCCAGAATACAATAACATTTTCATTTATTTTTAAAGGACACTTATACTCACTACAGACTGAAAATATTCAGGAGAGATGCCTTCCAATTCAAGGATTTTATCCTCAAGTTTTTTAATTCTCTGATAAATGTCTCTTGGCACTGGACCACCTAAATACATTAAAAAAAATTCTGAGATACTATTGAATAATTCTTTCTTCTCACAATTTTTATTCTTAAAATACCATGCAAAGACACTTATGCAAAGGAATGGAAAATACTTAAGAAAATAAAAAACAAAAGTAAAACAGAATGAAGTCCTTAGGTCATATTTTTGTATTATACACTATCGGACATATTGTACTACACTTCCTCTCTCCAAACCCCGTTTATGCTTCCTATATTCTAGAAGTTTCATGTTAAATTCATTTTACAAGATATTGAATAGCTTCCATATAGAACAATTTATATTTCTGATATGCTTTGATAGTTACATGGGAGGACAAAAATGCATAGTGACAAATGATGATAATTCAATGCAGTGGTTGCAATATGTCGTACTATTTTCTTCAATTAGTATTTCTCCCTACATGCCATATTTTTCCTTTGACCTAAAAGAATGTAAAAAAGGGGCTTTACCATAATTCTAAGCTAACAAACTTTCTGAGGAGGGGAAGAGTAAATTATGGCCACTCAAATTTTAAATTTATGATTATATCAAGAATCCTTCTACTTCTCACCCCCTCCACACTGTGGCCTTTCTGGTCCAGACCACTTCCACCTCTCCCTGGATTACTGCAGCTCCCAAACTGGTCTCCCTGTTTCTGCCATGCTTCCTCCACAGAGTGTATTCTCAACACAGGAGCCAGTGATCCTCTAAAAATATAAGTTAGATCACATCATTTCTCTGCTTCCAATACCTGATCATTTCACTCAGATTAAATACCTTCCAATACCTGATCATTTCACTCAGATTGAATACCAAAGCCCTCACAATGGCCTACAAGGCCATACACAACGTGGATATTCTCCCTATGTCCACATGGTTCCAGCCACTTGATTACTTTTTTCTGTTACTCAAAGAGGCCAAGCACCCTGTAAGCTTTAGCTGGTTCCATCTACCGCCATAATCCCAAGTCAATTTCAAGTCTTGGCTCAAAAGTTACCTTATCAGTAACACTTTCTCTGACTATCCTGTTAAAAATGCCAGTACTACCACTCCCCTACCCAGCACTCCCTTATCCTCCTTACCTTAATTTTCTCCATTCCATTACTACCACCCAACATTCAGTATATTTTCTTTCTGTATTGTTTGTTTCCCCATTCTAATGTAAGCTCCAAGAGGATAGACAGTTTTATCTGTTTTGTTCATTAGGTAGGGCTGTGCAGCTTGTGCACTGCACAAATCTAGGAAGCATCAGTTCATAAGACTACAATGCATGGCAAAGAGCTGGTGCTTAATATTTACTGACTGAATGAATACATGATTAGCCAATCATTATGCAATTAAAGAATATGAGTAAATTTTTATATCAAAATTGTCAACTTATGTATAAAAATTCTAAAAATTTTGAGGATTTTAAAAAATCTTAGGACCTTGGTTGTTCTTGTTCTTAAATAAGTTAACTTGTTCATTTGACTTTGCTCTTGCTGCTCCCTTTACCTACAATGTCCTCTGTCTTACTTCTGTATCTTTCAAGAGCCAGTTCAAGCTTCACTGGGTAACGCAGGCACTGCCTAAACCTCTTCATTCGCATAAAGGCTCTTTGTGCCCCCACCATTCTTCAGTGCTCCTCAGTTTTTTGGGACAGACTCTCACTATATTGTCCAGGCTGGTCTCAAACTCTTGGACTCAAGCTCTGTTCCCCCCTCAGCCTCCCAAGGAACTGGGATTATAGGCACACACCACTACACCCAGCCTTTCATTACTCCTTTAAAACTCTACTTCACTATTAATCTCTCTCTCATCTAGATTATAAAGTCCTTGAAGCTGGGGACTATCATTATATCATCTCAGTATCCCTTGTGCCTAAAATAGTGCTTGGAGCATAGTAAGCATTCAACAGATATTTTTCCAAAAAATTAACTATTTCATACTATTATTAGAGACTTAACCAGTCAATCCTTTTATACAGTGGCATTTTAAACTCATCCACTTCTGAGGGAAGAGATTAATACTTAATGCCAGTGTCTCATTACTCTCAAAGACTTACTCATTCTGTTTTCTTCTACCTTCATCTGGCTAGTATAGCTTCAGATAGCTAGTATACTCCAGCTATACTGGATTCAGATATCTCCTGAACCATATTTTGTGTTTTTGTCCTTTTTTGCAAATGGTGTTTCTTCTTTTTGGAATGCTTTGCTTCTGCTGTTCCCTCTTTTGGGAATGCTTTGCTCTGGAAAATTCCTACTAATCCTTCAAGGCCTCAAATGTCACTTCATTAGGATGCCATCATCCCTTGACCTACCCTGAGAGAGTCAAACACTAACTTTCTGTCCCTCCGTACATATATCTGCAAAGGTGAAATGAGTAACTGTTCATTCAATAAACATTTGAGCACTTGCTTTGTGCCAGGCACTGTAATAGGTACAAAGAAATGAATATGACAGACATAGTTGCACTCTCATAGACTATCTAGCAGGAGACAGACATTAAACAAACAGAACCATGATAACTGCTTTAAAGGGGAGCAGGGAATACCAGGTGCTACGTAGATAAGATTATACAAAAGGTGAATCTGCACTGGTCTAGGATTAGGAAGAAAAAGCATGGACAGAAGGGCATGAGTATAAAGATTCTAAAGCAGCACAGTGAATGGGAGATGGGAAGCCCAGAGGTGTAGCTGGAACTACAGATGTGGACAACACTATTTAAAATTACAACCCCCTCCAATCCCAATCTCCACATTTTTAGCTGGAAGAAACAAGATCAAATTTGAGCTTTAGAAAAAGCAATCTGGCCGCAGGGTAGAGAATGATCTAGAGGAAGTCAAGTGGCAAAGATACCAGTAAATATCCTTCCATCAGTCCAAGCCAGAGATCACAGTGGCTTCAACTCTAGTAGTAGCAGTAGAGATAAGACAGAAGTGTGCAGATCTGAGAGATATTTATTTAGAAAACAGAATCAACAGACATGGTGAATAAATGGAGAGGGAGACTCAGGCTCTGCACCCAGTGAGGACTTGGGTTTGAGCAGGGTGCAGTGGCACATGATTGTAGTCCCACTGACACAGGAGGTTGAGGCAGGAGTATTACTTGAGCCTAGGAGTTCAAGTCCAGCCTGGGCAAGACTGGACTATCTCTTTTCTTTTTCTTTCTTTTTTTTTTTTTTTTTAAAGAGTTGTCACTTACTATCTTAGGCATGTTTGCTTGGGCTCTTTAAACTTCAATTTATTTATCTGTACAGTGATAACACCTTTTAAGTGAACTGACATATACATAACACTTTCTGAATGACTGGCACTTACTGTTCAAGAAATGTTAGGAGCTAAATGAAAATTTGGTGACTAAATGAACTGCAATTTTTTAACCATTTGCAAAGGTTCATTATGAGGTACCACTTAGCACTTTGCTTACCTGTCTGTAACCGCAAGTGGGCCTCAATATTTTGTAGTCGTTCTTCTACAGCCTGATTACCACAATCTCGAAGCATGCTGTTAGGTTTATGACCTGACCCTGGAATTCCTTCAGGTCTAGTCTGTGGTCCGTATGTATTCACAACTCTAGAAACTAAATTAAGAAACTTTTGAGCCTATATACATTTGTATTTCAAAAATCAGAAATTCTTATTCCCTAATAGCACTTTATATTTTTTTCAAAAAGACCATCTAACCACAAGTATGAAGGATGGCAAGATGTTTTTGTTTTAAAATAAAATTTAGATGGGAAAGCTATTTCTATTCCATTTTGCTAATAATCTAGACTTCTGTCAGTGACCCAGATGTCATGTGGTGGTTACTTACCTTTTACGTGACTTTTAAATCCGGGGTAAGGGGTAAAAATCGCATCAGTTCTTGCACAACTATTTTCTAAGGAGAATTTAGATAAATATAAGTTTAAATATATTCTTCCCTTCAAATGTATGAGATTTTTATAAACTTTCAATAATTCATATTAACATTTTACTCATAATAATTTTAATAAATAATAGTAACAATAAATTACTATCACACACAGGATAGAATTTAGTGACCTTCTTTACCTGTCAAAATTTATCATAATATCTAATATTCTTACCTAATGTTCAGATTTATATACAGAAAAGCCATCAACATTAAGTGGCACAAATTGATAGAATTTTGAAAACCAATGTCACTATTCGGGCCACTGGAGAAAATAATCTACCATAGAGTATTTAAATTCTACTTCATTGTAGAAATAAAACCCATCATTTTTACTAGAATTCTTTTAATTCAGCATTTTTTATTTTAATGACCAAATTAGTGAACACCCAATAAAAAGAATTAACACATTTTTATTTCAGAACTCCACACAAAGATGACCTCGAAACCTCAAGTACACATACATTTCCACTCTACCTAGATTTCCAGTGCTCATTTTAAAAACCCTTCATCACACAAGTCATCTACTTCTTCTCATCCTACCACTTTTCAAAAAAGTTTCATTTTAGGAAAGGTCTATTGTGAAAATTTGTTCCTATTTTTTTCCAAGCTGAAAAGTATTTCTTTCAAATTAAGTATCAATGCATAAATTACAAAGGGGGAAAATTGGAAAGATGTTAACATATAATACAACTAATATTAACATAATTGTTATATATTAACATATGATACTACATAGTAATAATATATACTTATGTTTGAAATAATGTTTAAAGGCCACACATTGGCAGTACATCTCCTGTAAAATTCCCTTGAATATTTTGTAAAAAATGGCTGGTAAATGAGATTCTTAAAAAATAAATTCTTTTTTCCCCCCCTATGAAATTTGATTTTTAAAAATTACACTGTTTATAGTTAGGTTAAATTTGTAGGTATTAAAAGGAACACACTAACATATTAAAATACATTTGTATTTTTTTCAGTTGAACTTTCCTTAGTAGTTCTGTTGATAAATAGTATGCATAAAATTCCAAATCCACTTAGCTTTTATATCTAGAGACTAAATAGTCATCTTTCCTTTTTTTTTTTTTTGGAGGCACCTCAAAATATGCTTAAAGGGCCATCCTTTCTCCATTCTCTTCTTACCATTTCATGGGGCTAAGGGTTAAAAAAAGAAGCTATCATCCATTCCAGAATTATATTCCAAACATATAGATTAACTGACCCATCAGTGAGAAATTCAGCATGGTGTGAATGTACGAGTGCTAGTCACTCTCCACAGCAATTCTTGCTAGCACTGTTTTGAGCCAGCAAGGAATTGAATGGGCCAAGGAATCCTGCTGAGCATTTCAATTCTTGTCAATTTCTATCCCCTGGTGGTTTATAATAATAGAGTTAGCAGGGAGAACAGAGGAATAACATTAGTGACACATGTGCTTGCTCTCTCAACAAACCCTTTCTCATAGTCGCTTGTAGTTGGTTGTAGTACCTGAGATTTTGCCATTGTTGCACCTGTTCTGAAAAGCTAATAGGAAAATATACCAAATTTAGAGATGCACATGTGTAATGTTAATAGTAGCACACAGCTAAATTCAGGACCCAATACCAGCCTATATTATTTCATTAAGAGAATCAGTGTACCAACGTGATATGAGTCATTTCTAGGTTCATCTGACAATTCTATGTTCATAATAATTAGCCATGAAATATTACATGCAACAAGAAACATGTTCATTCCAATTATGAACTCTTCTCCATAATTTTTCCTAAGAACTACTTGTTCTGATTATTACTATGGTGCCTGAGTATAATCTATGGCACTGCATTGCAATATTTTGTATTCTGCAGCATACTTGCAGATTTGTAAATGTACTATAGCATCAAGTAGAGAGGTAAAGGAGAATCAGATGAAAAACAGCAAATGTATGCACTATGGCAGAAAGGAAAAAAGCAAGACACCATGGTCTTCATGATAAATCAGTTGTATCGTGACACAGGACATTTCAAACAGCTCAGGAGTGTGAGAAAACTGCTCCCTCTGGAGGAATATTAACTTTACTAAGTTCACTTATGTATTAACATCATGATTTCACAGTATATGTATAGGTTTGAAATTCATAGAGCTCAGTTCCTTTTACTAGTGAGATTGACCAACCTTCTCACTCATACCTCACCTTCATTTCCTAGGATAAAGGAACTTTAAAATAATCTTCACCTGTGATAAACACTTTTAATGTTAGCATTTACTTTGTGTAACCAAAATGAAAACCAGTTTGCAATATAGTCTATTATTAAGCAGAAGGAAACTCTACTGTCTTAATTACTAACTAAATCCGTGAAATAAATTGAATTGTGTTCTAAAAGCTATTCATTTAAAAAATAAATAAAAGATTAGAGCAACTATAAAAATTGTGCTTAAAACCCTATGAAAATTAATTTCTAGGTAGTTACCTTGATTACAATCAATAACATTGCAAAATTCCCTGACGTTGTTTTCATTGATTTCAGCTTGCTTTCTTTCAATAAATGCAGATATTCGTCTGTCAATCTACAAACAACAAGTTTTAACAGTGTAAACATAAAATTTTTAAAAATAATACCCTCTCGCCCCCACCAAAAAACCTTCTTACTTCTGCTTTTCCAGCCTTTATCTGAACTACTTCTGGATCAAAATGGATCTGTGTCTTTTTCACATCTCCTAAATCACTTTCTTTGTGCTTTTCTTCCTCTTGTAGGTCGCCAATGGAAAATTTGTCATTTACTTCATTTTTGTTCCCCATTTCTGTTTTTCCTATCTCTTCAACAGCAGTTGTATTCTCCTCTTTAATCGGAGACTGAAGTTTTGCTAAAAAAGGCTGAGAACAACACAATTCCATCTGCTGAGGTTCAATCTGACCAAAATTAATTACACACTTAATATATTTACATAAATTTCTGCTAAGTAAATGAAATACTTAATATCAGTTAATAAATATAAAAAGTTGGTATACCAGGACACACAGATCTGACCACATATAAGTATTTACTATTCTCTGCTATTGTAACCATTATCATTTGCTATAAATTTGTTTTTTAAAAAAGGAGAGAGGAAAAAAGAAAAGAAAACCTAAGGAAATTTAAAATTTTCTTTGAGAGAATCATTCTGTCACTCATCTTTTATTTTGTGCCAAATCAAAGGCTTCAGCCTCTGGCACCAATGCCACTTAATTAACATGTCATTCAAATGCCTCCTCAGAACACTAAGGCTTAGTATTTTTCCTCCTTAACACGAGAGCTAGTGCTCTCACTCAGCAAAGCCCTGCATTATCACTATATCACTGGAGATTCTCCACTTGAAACTGCAGTTGGCCAATGTGAATGAGGAAGCATAGACATGAAACATATAGGTGTTAGGCTGAGTGAACACTCAGACTTTTCCTGACATGGCAAGATATCTTTTGGTCATAAAATTAAATTTTAAAAAAGAAAACGAACAAGAAAAAAAAAAGATCTATAGCTGAAAACAGGCAGAGGCCTATCACTATACTACAGGGGGAAAATCCCTGTTGTAGAATATAAACTATATTACTCATTTACTGTTCCCCTCCCCCACACCCCACAATTAGGTCTCATTTGAGTTCTACAGCTCACTGCTCTGCCCTTTAAAAACAGGGTTAATTATTACTTTTAACATGAAACAGTTAAAATTTCCCACAAAGTCAATGAATGGAGGGCTGAAAATTAATGGCTATTCCATTAGTCAAAACACACTAACACTAATAACATTCCAATTATTTTTTTCATACCCACAATTTTGCTTCCATTGTTTGCTGTACTACTCTTTTGAAACCTTATAACACCTTAATCACAGTAAACTGACCAATCCAAACAATTCTTCCACTTATCTTTTTGACACTTCACATTTTACACTTTGATTAGAGATAAACTGCAAACTTACATCAATTATAATTGCAAAGATGTTCAATTAGAAACCAGCAAGGTCATAATACTGTTCAGTTATTAACATGAAATATTTAAAAATATAACAACACTATTATAAATACCGATTCAATATTAACTTTTAATATAAAGAATGAATTATTTCAAACTGTTATGGAAAAGAAATGATAAAATAGTGACTGGCTACTTACTAAGATGAGACATTAATGTCATAAAAATTACTTTCTTTTTAAAAACTATGCTGAAACTGTTTAATTGCAATAGACACTCCAGGATGTGTCATGCTGGGATAATGCCCCTTCTTGAACCACTGAAAGCACTCCATGAGCCTCCAAACTCACCCAAGGCATGGAATCATTATCATAGCATGACACACACCTGCCGTGTCTTATTGCTTAATTATAACCCACCATAGATGGAACTGTATTGAAGTTTCAGTGCAGGTCTAGAATTGAATAGAATTGCATTCATTCATTCTCATACCCACATTGGTCTTTTGGGCTATATTCCCTTAACTGTCCTGATCACTACTGAAATTAACAGATTTAGATTAAATCCAGATGTAAATAACCTTTTATTAGCAACACTATTAATATAGTGTTTAGAACTGTCAAATACTCCAACTAATTTAACCACAATCAATTTCTATTTTCAATATCGGGTTATCATTTCTAACATGAAATTTACCTGTAAATATAAAATGTGTTGTTCAAGTGCACTAAAGAGCAATGCAGGCTGGAATGCCGAGAGGCTCTGGAGCTTGTTCCAATCGATTGTAATTTTCACCACATCATCTCTGAGGTTAAGCTTCAAAGGGGCAAACCAGCAACATCACAAAAATTACACGATTAAGCTGTACATATGGAATTGTCACAAAAATAAGATTTCTAGAGTAACGGGTCTATTATGCTCTAAGTTATCAAGTTTTTAATAATACACTGAAATGCTCTACCCAGTTACCATTTTAAAAGGCCAAGAAAGCTACAGATTTTCATAAAAAAACAAAAACAAAATGACATGTCATTCAAATTCTTTTCTTGGGTCTGTGTAATGGGACCATTTTAGAGGTAAAACCATTCATGAAAAATGAAAAGATGAAGGCTCTTTTGATACTTCAATATATACAAACTTTGGATGGAGTCCAATATAGGCTTGCCCTATTCAGAATCCTACTACTTCTAGCTCAGAGCCTTAAACAGAGGAAGTACAAGTGTTTTGTGAAAGTTTTAACATGCATCTTTCTCTTTAAGTATGTACACAAATACATATCAGAAATATATCATTATTCTGACGTCCTCCAAATCACATTTTTAGTTTTTTAACTTTTAACCAATTTTTAAACTAATTTAAAAGTCAAGATTATTCATACATACAAAGTGTAGGGACAAATGGCAACATGTTTATTTCAAATAAAAAACTATTATTTAGCTATGGAAGTCTGAAGCTGAAAAACAAAGACTTCTCCACCATAGTGAAATAAGTTGTCAGACTGGATGAAATGTCCAGATCTTTTGCTAAATGCTAAGATGTGATGGCTCATTATATGGAGATTTCTATCAGTTGGTGATCTAATAGAATAAAATAATACCCAGAAAACTACCAAGAACCTGAATATAAGATTATTATCAAAATGAGTGAAAATTTTACAATGAGAGTGCCCATCTGCAGTCTTTTGAGTGAATAAAAGTGAACCATCATAAACTTTTCTAAGGACATGTGTTTACAGCATAGTATAAGAATATACTTCATAGTAGAATCAAGTTAACATAATTTATTCAAAATGAGTCATCTTTTCTACAAAATAAAGGTGTTACATGAGTTCAAATACAGATTTTATGAGTCACAATTATAATAAAAAAGATGAATCACTGTACAAAGATCAAAAAGATGTAAGGTTACCAATAAAAAGATAATATATTGAATAAATACTATGTGACAGAAATTTACTGCCCTTTGAAGACGAGAATGGAAGCATTTAAAAGTCCATATTAGACAAGTATAAAGAGATAAGAAATTTCATGTAGGCTGCACTGGCAAAGATTAGAATATATTAAGATTGTACGTTAAAGTTAATGCATTAATTTATATTACTTTAATTCCTATAAAGATTTTGTTAGACAACAACCTGTATTGTGTATGGAAGTAACCCATTAATGTATTTTCATAGTCTTCAAGGAGATTTATAGTTGATGATAGAAAACTTAAGAATACAGCTTGGGGATAAAGCAGGCAAATCCTCAACCAAAGCAAAGTATCACATATTCTAGAGAAAATAACTTATAGAAAAATAAGTCTTAATGTTTGGTTCATATTCTCATTTCAATTCAGCAGAATTACATAAGCTTCAAGTGCAATTAAGAATAATTAGTCTTTTAAGAAAACCACATAATAATGTCACAAATTAATTTTAAAACTGTCCTAATACATCTAACTATTCATTCAACAAATTCATTATTAGTAATATGAATTCTATGCATTTTGCCCTACAGAACTTGGATGAGTAAACCACTCACTCGAAAATCTCTATTAGTCTGCTATTAATATAGACTATTTAAATATATATTTTCAGTAAAAACTTTACTAAATTAATACAAAAATCCAAGCTAAAAATAAATAATTGTTTAGTTTGGTAAGATGGACCATCCAGAGGCAAGCAAAAAGGTTAAAATTAGTAAATTTTGTGATCTTAAGTAAAAAATTATTTTTAACATTCAGTTTTATGTTTCCTACTGAGGAGATCTAATAATACAACGACACTTAGGGATGACACAGGATGAAGTTAGGCATGTTACAACATACATTCTAAAAATCCTTTAAAGTGGCTGCAAAAGAAAATACTGATTTCTCTGGGGGCAATTTTATAAGTATGGAACTCTGATTTTCACTCTTAACACTTCTCAAAATATAGAGTATTATGAAAAGTTTGCATTTAATTGATGAAACAATCATATTTTTGACACTTGTATAGGAGGTCCCTTCACTGTGTCATGGTAAAGTAACCAAATATTTACTGTCAACATTTTTGACAGGTGACATAAGTAAATTGTAATCACTTCTTTACTTGTACAGTACTTGAATGTTTAAAATTTTCTAATCAGTTTGAAAAATTTAGTATGCAAAATATTTCAAAAGAAACGTTTGAATCATTGCTCAGTATTTTTCAAAAATATTCCATCTTCTGTTAATAGGTGAGCATAAACTTTTTTCATCTTGACATTATAAAATAAATAAACTTAAGTTCCAGCGTCGCCATAAAAAGTTCTCTAACTTTTAAACCATTTAAAGGTCTTGGGTCTTAAGAATGGAATGTTAATAACAAAACACCCCAAGTCTTTAAAAAACGTTTTTGGTAAGTACTTGGCAAACAACTGAATTTAAAAGTTATATCTTTAAGCAGTCTCCATTAATAATTGTGTCATTACATAAAACCGTTTAACTTACAGTAATGTTCTTTGTAAGACACAACATACTACGATTTTTAAAAATAGTAACTTTTTAAAAGACTGATTCTCCATCTACTCAAGGCTTTAAAAATAATTTTCACAAATCAGACAAATGTTCTATTTTCATAGGAATTTACCATTATTTTTGACACAAATGCCTGCTGTGTCCACTTGCGCTAGTACCAGCCCCAAAACAAACTTTTACGGCTAGAAAATGGTCTATGTAAGATAGAAAATATTTCCTTTTAAAAGGCAGGTAAACAAGCATACTTTTAAATTGTTTCTCATTTAAAACTTGAATTTTACATTATGAAACGAAACAGTGACTTGATCGAAGAAGCCCACTTCAATTTAAAACCAATTTTACTATGACATTTCTGCAAAAGCGATTTATCAGCCAGTTAAACTAGTTAATAGTTAAATAACGACAGTTCTAACGCAAACAGCATCAACGATGGATAACTCATCCAACTTTACGCTAGAAGTATTTTAAATGAATTCCTTTTACTTTCCTCCCCATTTGAAAGGGTTATAGATGCACAAAACAGCCCGAAGGAAAAAAGAAAGAAACAAAACCAAGTAACTCATAAGAACAAATTACTCCCTCCCCCACCAAAAAAGCTAATAAGCGCGCGCTTTTCTATAAATCTCAGGCCTACTGACCAACCAATTCCCATAAAGAGTAAGTTGGAGGAAAAAGGACCCTGAACGCTAGGCGCCTCCTAAACTCGCAGTGAAGCTTTTCCACATTCATTCTCTCCAAGCCTGCCTCTCTCGGAGCCGGGTTTTCACTTAGGCCAACCTCACCCACTCTTGGGGAGGACAGCTGCAAGGTAAACGACTCTGCAACAGGTACCGCCGTCCTCCTCACTCCGACCGAGGCGGCTGGGCCCGGGCTCCTCCCACACCTCGGCTTCGGGGACTGCATCCCACACCACTGCAGGCCTAGCTGCCCCCGGCCTCTGCTAGAGAAAAAGAATGGCGGGGAGGGATCGGATGGTTTCCATATTCCCAATCCCTCAGGCCACCTCTCACCTGTCCAACCAGGGTGTGTAGAGAGCGAAAGATTTCGTAGAGCACCTCTCGGGAGAGGTTGGGGCTGCATCTTCGCTCCAGGCTCCTGTCACCGCTGCTCGGGCGACTAAGCTCCGTGGCAGCAGCCATGATATCTTCTCAGGCCGCCCCACCACCACCACCAAGGTTTGCTCACTACCCCGCCCCCTCCCTTCCAGCTTTAGTCGCTTGGCGATGACGTAAGACACGGCGTCTCGTTTAGATCGGGCTTTGAGGCCCCATCCTCTCTATGTGAATGACAAGCACGTTACACCAATCAGTTGCAGTGTGACATTGCGCCGAGGCTCTGAAGTGGGTAATTGCAGACCAAAGCTAGGCTAGAATGCTATGTTTGGGGTGGTCATTTAGAGTCGTGGTCTGTTTAGCGTTATGAAGCCTACCTTGACTCCTAGATGTTCATTGTGAATCTTGGTAAGAGGAGACATAGTTAAATTTTGTAGTTTGAGTCCGAAAATTAAAAGTTGACATTTTAACATGGCGGTGTGGAGTGGGTCTGGAGGAAGCTTGTTGGTCAGGGATGGAGTGGTGCCCCCACGTGTTTCTAAACACTGGAAAACTCACACGGAATTATCATGATTGGATAGAACATTTTCATCTCTTTAAGTCTGTTGTTGTTGTTGTTGTTGTTTTGGAGACAGAGTCTCACTCTGTCGCCCAGACTGGAGTGCAATGGCACTACCTCGGCTCACTGCAACCTCTGCCTCCCAGGTTCAAGCGGTTCTCCTGCCTCAGCCTCCTGAGTAACTGGGAATACAGTTGATATTCTCTGTTGTAACTGTAGAGACTCTTAACCCTAAAATTGTTTCAAAGAAATGAAACACTGTCAATATAATTCCAACAGGAATTTAACCTGGATAAATAATATCATGCAACCACAATCTTTGAAATTAGAACATAAAACCGAATTGAAATTTTACAAAGTATTATTTATCATAAGAGCTTTGTTATAAAGATGTTTGTGGGGTTTTGTAATCTTTTAGTCAGACTCCGATATTTTTAAAAAGTGTTATCCTATTAAAGTATTACAATAATTTTTAGTGTTAAGCTTTATTCAAAAACACTTCAAGAAATAAACATCAGCTTAGAGATAAGGAAGGTGGAATTTAAAACTCTTAATTCTGTTAATAGTCTAATGCATTTACAGTAGAGAAAGCAAAGGTGGAAACTTGCACAATGTGTATTCTTTAGTTTTAGGGTAGACTAAATTAAAGGGAAGGACTAACGCATCAAGGAACTAGGATAAGGACGATGGGGATAAAAACTCCTTTGACCTGTCACTAGGGAGTCTCTTAATTAGGCTTTCATTTCCAAAGACAAATGGGATCACCAGGCTTGACAGAATCTTGGGAAATCTTTTCTGTTCCCTTGTTGGCAGCAAGATATACAACTGATATTCCAGCCTATTTCTACAGGCAGAAAAATACTTCACAATGTCCAGTCTAAAATTGAGCAACCTTCTTATTCAAGCATTGTAATAGGGTAACTAAGTTTTTGTTTTGTACCAAATTAGCGATCAGTTTCAGATCATTTGTTTTCATTGAGGTGTTTCATATTTTTTCAAATATGGAGCACACTGATATGCAACACATTTGGGAATATGCTTTGTATATTAAAAAAATGTTGTCTTTAACAAGGTGCTGCTATTCCTTTCTTTGCCATCATTGATTTTGAATTTTCAAGTTTTACTTATTCTTTTGAGCCTCTAATATAGAATTAACTGATGGCCATTTGATTTGTGTATTGCTTCTCCATGTAATTCTGTGATTTGATATCCAGACCTGTACTTGTATCTTAGTATTCTTTACTTAGGTACAGGTTGAGCATTCCTAATCTGAAAATTCAAAATCGAAAATGATCCAAAATTTGAAACTTTTTGAGCGCCAATACCGCAAGTGGAAAATTTCACACCTGATCCGACCATAACAGGTCACAGTTAACATGCAGTCAAAACTTTGTTTCATGCACAGAATTATTTAAAACATCATATAAAATTACCTTCAAGTTATGTGTATAAAGTATACATGAAACATAAATGAATTTTGTGTTTAGATTTGGGTCCCATTCCCAAGATAGCTTATTATATGTATGCAAATATTCCAAAATCTAAAAAAAAATCCGAAATCTGAGACACTTCTGGTCCCAAGTAGTTCAGATAAGGGATACTCAACCAGTAGTACTTAAAATTTGTTAACTCTTTTGTGCATTCTTTCTTCTTTCTAAGGACCTTTCTTACTCCTTCTTGATGCCTATTACCTTCATTTTGGAAATTTTTCTCATTTTCTTGTTTTATAATAGAAAATTCTATTTTAAATAGAAGAGTTTGTAGCCTGAAAAGATTTGGATTCCTTTGGGCTAACTCAAAATAGAAATTTGTAGATATTGTATGTGTGTATGTATGTATAACAAAAGTATAATATGCGCTATGAAATTTAGAAAGGGAATAAAGGGAATAATTTGCTCTTTATGGAAAACTAATTACAGTTTATAAAGTGGGTTGCTGAAAAATCTGCTGCCTGGCAGAAATGATTCAAAGTGTTGGTGTTCGCGTTAGCAACAGAGTTAGAAATACTGTCCTGCAGGCTTATGCCAAGAATCAATTGGGAGGATAGAGACTATAAATGAAATCTAGGCTATTTACCTTATCAACAAAAATGTCTTTTATGATGAGCTTTAATGGCACAACTCTATTAAATAACCCAGTTCCCAGCAAAATGAGAAGGGCTCAACTGATGTTTGTTGCATATATGATAATACAGATTTTATTTCAATGCAGAAAAGGTAAAATAAATGGTATTTGTCATCCCTGTCTCCCCATCACCTGCTGCATAAGTCCAAGTTCTTTAGAATGACATTAAGGCTCTTATGATCTGGCCTTTGCCTAAATTTCCAGCCTCATTTTCTGCCACAAACCATCTGGTGCTTAATGCTTCTGAAACTGCTTTTATGTCTTCAACACTTTACTATTTCTTGCCTCCATGCTTTGATTTTTACCCAGTGCTTGTTGTCTGCTTGAGAAACTCCTTTTCCATTTTCAAACTCCAGTTAGAAAATCTTTGGGGAATCCCCCCTTATAAAGAGCTTATTTTCTCCTCTGCTAAACTACTCCTACAACTTGTATATACTTCTATTATTGTAGTTATCACAGTGATACTTGAATTTATTCGACTATATCTGTCTCCTTGTTGAACTATAAGCATTTATATGTTGGTGTACATAAGGCTTAGCATAGTTTCTGGCACAGAGTTAATTGCTCAGTATATGCCTGTTGAGCTGAATTTATTTGCCTTCATAAGTGAACAGATTTATAAAATGGAAAAAAGTAAACAAGTGCCTATTGTTGAAGGAAAATTGTAACATATAGACTGCTATAAACAATTTATTTTAAATAATGAAACATGTCTGTTTATTCTCTTTTGTGGCAGCAAATTCAAAGTGTTCTAGGTTTTCTTAAGGGAGTAAATATAGCTAGCCTACATAACCATTCTCAATAATTTTACACATACAAATTAATTGTACTTACTATATACCAGGCACTCTAATTGACATTGAGCTACAAAGATGAATCAGACAAGGACTGTTCCTCAAAGAGCTCCAGTTCTAGTGGGATAGATAGATATATAAGCAAACAACTTCATATAATGTGACAATGGCCATATTAGAGGTATGTATAAAGCAATACAGCCAATTAGTTCCTTTGGGGAGGGGGTTGGGTCCAGAATCAGGAAAAGCTATAAACACTTAAAGTAAAATATGAATTGATATTGATAAAAATATGAATTTGATATCAAAATGTGAATTGATAAATAAGAATTCTCGAGGAATTTATAGAAAACATGAACAGCAACTTGAACATGCTTAATATGTTTAGGGAGGATACATTAAATAGAGAAGTATGGTTAAGCAAGCATTTCCTGAAGTGTATTTTATGGAATGCTAGTCTATAAGGTGCTCATTTTAACAAAACAGTTCATGATCAAGTAAGTTGGGATAATAACTGGCAAATTGTATTGCCATTTCATGCAATGGATCACAACATTACTTCCTATTAGCAAGGGGTGTAGCAGTGTAGTCAAGCCCAAGGACATAACTAAACCAATCTCAAACTCCCATTTTTGAAGATTTACTTACTGGTATAAATAAATCTCATACCAATTTCTGTATCAGTTGAGGTTTAATCAGGAAACAGAAGCCATACCTGTTATCTGAACAGAGAAAGTTTACTATAAACATTGTTAATTATGGTAAGTGGTTAATTAACTGAAAAGGCAATAAGAAAACAAAGTATCACAGAAGTAGTACATTCAGGAAGCAGCTAATCTCTAGGGCTGGGGGAAACGAAAGAGGAATTATTAAAACTGTGGAATTTAGAAGAACAGCCCTGTGGAGTCCCTCAGAGAAGAGCATATTGCTCTGCTAGAGATGGTTGGGCACCATAAGAGATGATTTGGGAAGTATTGAACACTGCAAATGAGCATCTAAGCACTGGAGGGCATTATTCAGTCTGAGGTACCTGTAATTGAAATCCTAAAAGGAGACTAGAGAGAGAATAGGGCAAAGAAATATTTCAAGAGATGATGACAGGAGTTTCCAAAAATAGTGAAGGACATCAAACCACAGATCCAAGAAGTTTGGAGAACCTCAATATTAGTTACATACTACTGTATAACAAATCACCTCAAAATTTAGTGGCTTAAAACAACATTTCTTATCTCATAGTTTCTGTGGGTCAGAAATTCAGGAGTGGCATTGCTTGCTGTTCTATCACCCACTCTGAAAAAAAACCAGCAAGACATAAGCCATACCTTTTAGGACCTAGTCTCTCAAGTTACACATTGTTGGAATTTATTTGTTGGAAGCCAGTAATTGTGTCTGGCTGACACTCAAGGGAAGGGAAATTAGACTTCACATCTCCATTTCAGAAATGAAAGAGAAATAAAGATTTTTAAAAGAAAACAAAACTAATATAATTTATTGCCAGTAGAACTGCCCTATAAGAAATGTTAAAGGAAGTTCTTCAGGCAGAAGGGGTGTGATACGAGGAAGAAACCTGTATCTATATGATGAATCAAAAATCTTAAGAAATGTTTATGATAAAGTGACACATGAGATATTTATTTTTATTTTTATTTGCCATCAAGATAATTCACTGTCTAAAGCAAATATAGTGGCAAATTATTGTGGACTTATAGCATATATAAAGAAATGTATTACACCATAGCACACAAATTGGGAGGGAGGAATTGTAAGTACACAGTTGTAAGGTTTCTACAATATAGCAATATAATATTAATTGAAGGTAGTCTAATAAAGATATATATTGTAAGACCTAGAGTAACTAAAAATATTTTAAGAGGTATAAATTATAAATTAATAGTGGAGAATCGTAAAAAATAGTTTATTGAAAAAGTCATGAAAAGAAATAGAAACAGAAAAAGAGATGGAACAAATAGAAAAGGAAGTAGATTTTAATTCAGCCATATCAGTAGTTATATTAAAATGTAAATGATCTAAACAGAGATTGCACATTGCATTAAAATTAAGATTATGCTGACTAAAGGAAACCCACTTTAAATGTAAAGACAGAGGTTAGTTAAAAGTATTATAAAAAGATGGAAAAAGATATACTATGCAAACATCAGTAACAATAAAGCTGTAAACATTTTAATATTAGACAATGTAGTTGCCAGAAGAACATGATGTAATGTTAGAGAGTTAATTCCCCAAAGGAGACTTAATACTAAATTTGCATTAACAACAGATCTTCAAAATACTTGAAACAAAAACTGATAGAACTGAAAGAGGAGAAATATACAAATCCACATATATACTTGGAGACTTTAACACGCCTTTCTCAGTAATTGGTAGAAACAGTAGAAATACAATATGTGAATTACTAATTTTAGTGGACTAAACCAACTAAAAGAAAATAAATTCAAGGGGAAAAGGCACTTTTAAAATTTCTTTTCTCATTTTATTATAGTTATTATATAGAAATACTTCTATAGTTCAATTTGAATCTTAATTGTGTATTCCATTTCTCTCCTCATTATTATCATGTTTTCTCATATTTTCTTGAACATATAGAGCATATTTATGTTACGTATTTTAATATCTTTCTTTGTTAGTTACATTATCTCTTTTTTCTGGGTCTATGTCTATTGAATGTTTTTCTCACACCTTCACACATGCCTAGCCTTCCCCATATATCAATATTCCCCTACCAAAATGGTAAATTTGTTACAATTGATCAACCTACATTGACATATTATGATCACCCAAAGCCAATTTTTACATTAGGGTTTACTCCTGGCATTGTACATTCTATGAATTTGGACAAATGTATAATGATATTCGTCTACCGTTATAGTATCATAAAGACAATTTTCACTGCCCTGAAAATCCTCTGTGCTCTGCCTATTCATTTCTCCCTCTTTCCCATATGGAGCTTTAAAAAAAAAAAAAGTTTTGCTGTCAGGAGTACATGTGCAGGTTTGTTATACAGGTAAACCTGTTTCATGGGGGTTTACTGTACAGATTATTTCATCACCCAGGTATTAAGCCTAATACCTATTATTGTTCTTAATCCTCTCCCTCCTCTCACCCTCCTCCCTCCAGCAGACCCTGGTGTCTGTTGGTTCCCTCTATGTGTCCATGTGTTCTCATCATTTAGTTCCCACTTGTAAGTGAGAACATGTGGTATTTGATTTTCTGTTCCTGCATTGGTTTGCTAGGGGTAATGCCCTCCAGCACCATCCATGTTCCTGCAAAGGACATGATCTTGTTCTTTTTATGGCTGCATAGTACTCCATGGTGTATATGTACCACATTTTCTTTATTGAGTCTACCATTTATGGCTATTTAGGTTGTTTCCACATCTTTGCTATTGTGAATAGTACTGCAGTGAACATAAGCATGCATGTGTCTTTATGACAGGACAATATATATTCCCTTGGATGTATACCCAGTAATGGGATTGCTAGGTAGAACAGCGGTTCTGTTTTTAGGTCTTCAAGGAATTGCCACACCGTTTTCCACAATGGTTGAACTAATTTACTCTCCCAGCAACAGTGTATAAGCAAGCATTCCTTTTTCTCTACAATCTCATCAGCTCCTGTTATTTTTTTGACGTTTTAGTAATAGTCATTCTGACTTGTGTGAGATGGTATCTCATTGTGGTTTTGATTTGCATTTCTCTAATTGGTGATGTTGAGCTTTTATTCATAAGCTTGTTAGCCACATGTACGTCTTTTTTTGAAAAGTGTCTGTTCATGTCCTTTGCCCACTTTTTGATGGGTTGTTTTCTTGTAAATTTGTTTAAGTTCCTTATAGATGCTGGATATTAGACCTTTGCCAGTTGCATAGTTTTAAAAAATTTTCTCCCGTTCTGTAGATTGTCTGTTCAATCTGTTGATAGTTTCCTTTGCTGTGCAGAAGCTTAGTTTAAATAAATCCCATTTGTTGATTTTTGCATTTGCTGCAATCGCTTTTGGCATTTTTGTCATGAAATCCTTGTCCGTTCCTATGTCCAGAATGGTATTGCCTAGGTTTTCTTCCAGGGTTTTTATAGTTTTTGGGTCTTAGATTTAAGTCTTTAATCCATCTTGAGTTGATTCTTCTACCATATGGAGCTTTTTAAAATTAAATTTGCTCAGCATGAGATAAACTTTTAAAATAGGAAGATGAAGTCTTTTTTTTTAATTTCTGGGAAATTGTTAGTTGTTCTTTCTTAAGATATGCCTTCTGATCATTCTCTCTATTCTTTCTTTCTGAAAAGATTTATCCTAAATGTCTTATAATATTTCTTTTATATTTAATGTCTTTTTATTTGTTGGTGCTGGGAGCTTTCCTCAGTTCCATCTTCTGGCTCACTAATTTGTTTTTTGTCTGTATTTAGTTTTCTATTTAGCCCATCTTTTGAGTTTTTTAAAATTTCAAATAGAGTTTTATTTGTAGAATGTCTAATTGGTTATTTTTCTTATCATTCCTGTTTTATTATATTCTATTTTTGCCTGCTTGTCGATTTCCTCCTTTATGTCTTTCTGAAGATATTAAAATTATTCATTTAAAAATTCTTTTCACTCTGTTACCTTTAGCCTGGAGTAAATTCTTCTGTTTACTAAATGTATTTGTTTTTTCGTGATATTGGTCTTCTATTTTTTTTAACTGGACTTTTTGTGTGTTTGATTGCTGATACACTTTGATTTTACTGGGTTATTTATTTATTTTTAGAGACAGGGTCTTGGTCTACAACCCAGGCCGGATTTCAGTGATGCATCCATAGCTCATTGTAACCTCAAACTCCTGAGTTTAAGTGATCCTCCTGCCTCAGACTCTAAGTGCCTGGGACTACAGGCATGTGCCACCATGCCAGGCTAATTTTTTTTTTTGTAGATACTGTGTCTTTCCTATGTTGCTCAGGCTGCTCTTGAACTCCAGCCTCCGAAAGTACTGGGATTACAGGCATGATCCACAGGACCCAGCCCTAGATCTTCTATTTTTGATTGTGAAATAACCTCTGATTGTGAAGACACCTGCTTTAAGAGCTTTTTTCCCAAAAGAATTGTGAAAACTCTGTTGTCTCTCAGGAGATTTAGCCCCATCTTGCATGAGAAAAAGGTGGAGGTATATTGTCAGACTTTGGACACGTGGACTTCTTCCAGTATTGGAGATTTAGTTTCAGCTTCTCTTACAGTTAGGTGCTGGTATATGACTGAGTTTTGACCAATGAAATGTGGGCAGAAGTGATGTGCACCTTTTCCAGACATGGCTCCTAAAACCTGCTGCATGGTTCTCTGTGTTCTATCTCTTCCCTGTCTGCTGGCAAGATGTAGTGAATCCAGGACAGGATTTTGAGGTGTGAGGAATGCCACAGCCACAAGTTTAGGAGTTTCCGTTCTAGAATCCACAGACCCCCTAAACAATTTACAGATAGAAATCAGGGAGTTCATAAACTTGATTATGGAAGAAAAATCACATATTTATTTTCACTATCTTTTATCTGAAATTTAGCATTATCTTCAGTCATGATTGAAGGCAAAAAAAACCTACCAAATTAGTACCTGTGACTTTGATATCAACAGAATTCACAGATTTTTCTTTAATCACAGGATAGTTGTAGATCATTTGCATTCATTACTTCTTTGAAATTATTATAATTACTAGATTCATTTCTGGATTTTATTTCAATACCTTAGTAAAGAAGCATCTACTGCTATTTTGTTATTTTGATAACTGTATTTCAATATAATTGTTTTCATTTGTAATTCTAAGTGTTTTGTTTATTATAATCTTATGTATCTTATTTGTAATCTTATTTATTGTCTGCATTTTACTTATACTTTAAAAAAAATCATTCTGAGAACAAGTCCAAAGCATTCACCAGACTCCCAAGGGGCCCATAGCACCCAGGTTGACCTGTGATGTGAACAAAAAATAAATCTTTGTTGGTTGAGCATCTGAGATATTAGGGTTGTTTGTTACAGCAGTTAATGGTGAATAATACTGTCTAACTGTAGTGGATTGAATTATGGCCCCCAAAAGAGATGTGTACCCAGAACCTCAGAATGTGACCTTATTTTAAATAAGGGTCTTTGTAGATCTAATTGAGGTAAAGATCTCAAGATGAGATCATTCTAGATTAGGGCAAGTCTTAAATCCAATGACAAGTATCTTTATAAGGAACAGAAAAGAAGGAGACAGTGAGAGAGAAGGTCCTGTGAGCATGGAAGCAGAGGTTGAAGATATGCAGCGACAAACCAAGGAATGCCAAGGATTGACAATGGCTTAGGAAAAAGGCATGGAACGGTTTCTCTTTCATAATCTCCAGAAGGAACCAACCCTGCTGACAGCTTGACTTTGCACTTCTTTCCTCCACAACTGAGAGATAATAAATATATGTTGTTTTAAGCTACCAGTTTGTGATAACTTGTTACAACAGACCTAGGAAACTAATACACTAACCATTTTTTTGAACATAGCTCCTCAGTATCATTCTTCTATACATAAGTATCTACCTTTGGTTTATCTATTCTGTTTATTTTTCCTGTCTCTTCTTTTGCTAATTCTAACACTTAATAGCAGTATGGTTTTAAGTAAGTTAGATCAGGGCTCCTCAACCCCTGGGTTGTGAACAAGTACTGGTCTGTGGCCTGTTAGGAACCGGGCCGCAGAGAAGGGGGTGAGCAGTGGGCGAGTGAGCATTGCCCCCTGAGCTCCACCTCCTGTCAGATCAGCAGCATTCACTACTCATAGGAGTGTGAATCCTATTGTGAACCATGCATGTGAGGGATCTAGGTTGCGCTCTCCTTAAGAGAATCTAGTACTCAGTGATCCAAGGTGGAACAGTTTCATCCTGAAACCATCCCCTACTTCCCTCATCCCCTGACAACCCCAGGCCATGGAAAAACTGTCTTCCATAAAACTGGTCCCTGGTGCCAAAAAGGTTGGGGACTGCTGAGTTAGATAACCTTTCTGTGCCTGTTTCCTTATCTGTAAAATGGGAATAACTATAGTCTGACCTTATATGGTTGTGTAAGGAGTAAATTTTTTTTAATACATGTGAAGTGCTTAGAGATCATGGCACTTAGTAAGCACTCAATGTTAGTTATTGTTACTTTTTAAATTTTATTTATTTTTTATATATTTTTATTTTTTATTTTATTTTACGTTTCAGGATACATGTGCAGAATGTGCAGGTTTGTTACATAGGTATACATGTGCCATGGTGGTTTACTGCACCTATCAACCCGTCATCTAGGTTTTAAGCCCTGCATGCGTTAGGTATTTGTCCTAATGCTTTCCCCCTTTCCCTCCACTCCCTGTGTTTTTTCCCTCCCTGTGTCCATGTGTTCTCATTGTTCAACTCCCATTTATGAGTGAGAACATGATGTGTTTGATTTTCTGTTCCTGTGTTAGATTGCTGAGAATGATAGCTTCCAGCTTCATCCATGTCCCCGCAAAGGACATGATCTCATTCTTTTTTATGGCTGCAAAGTATTCCATGGTGTATATGTGCCACATTTTCTTTATCCAACTGTTACTTTTAAATTATGGTGTTTTTCAGCATACAACATTAAATGCTTTGCACAAAAGTCACCAATAAAAGCTATGACTTTTTGTTTCCTTTTGGGAGAACTTAAGATATATGTGACTAATCATAATTAAGGTTGGGGAAAGAATTTTCTGTTAGAAGAGTAAAATATGTTGGTAATTAGACCAGCAATCACAAATTAATGTGGCAGGGTGTAGCAATTGAAGTCATATCTGATGAGGGTTGCTTTATGGGATTAGTGATCTTTCTAGGTAGATAAAGGAGTCATACAGGTTAAGCATGGTATGTATTTTCAGAGCAAAAGATACCTGGAGTCAAGCAAAATAGCAGCAGAAACTGATAATGAATTAATCACAGAGTTCACTAGGTAGAATGTGTTGAATGATGTTCAGCTTTCAAGGCAAAGGCCATCCTGGAAAAATCTTGCCTGGAATATTAAGAATGGTGGAGCATATGTAAAGGGAGTGTGCTCATTATGGGATGTGGTTAGTGTGACAGTGGTAAGGCTGGGGTGAGGGTAGTCTTGCTACATCAGCAGAAGAACATAGGGCAAAGTCACCCCCCTAAATCTTGGAGCTACAACTTGTTTCTGTGATCATGCTAGTCCTAGTGATGAACAAAAGTCACCTGACAGGTCCTTCAAATGCATACCAAATCACTGTGGTAATACTGGGGAATAATAACAATAAAGTAACATTTATTAAGCACTAACCATGTGCCTAGTTTATTCAGCCCTAATCCTGTCTGTGCATGATCTGATACATGTAAATGACCATATGGAGGAGAGGTCCTGCTTTCAGGTAGTAAAAGTGATATTTTCTCTGCCCTGCCGTTTTCTCTCCTGAAGCCATTGCCCAAGGATTTAGATATGACAGAGGATATACAGAAGGCATTTGAGTTCCCATGAATAGTTTGATATGAGAACTCTATGTTGCCAACATGGTACTTTACCCTTGTCTACATGTTACTATAGAAGTTGCCCCCTTTGCCTACATTCAGGAACAGGCTCAGTTTCAGACCTGGTAGTTCTCTTCCTATTGATTTTTCCTAGCCAGTAACTTTCTGTTACAGGTAAATGTCACCTTAATACAGTCCCCATTTGCCACAAGTCTTACTATAAAACAACACAGTACATAATGGGTATCTTTACTCCTACTAGGTACATTTTCATGTCCTTTTTTTTCTCCTAAATATAGCCTCAAAACTCAACATGCTTTATCTTTCACCCACCAGACCTGTGATTGTCTCTCATTCCTGCAACTCCTAATGGTGCACATCAGTGAGGGCAGAGCACTGGCACCAAGGGACTGACTAGCAGTTCAATTAAGAGGGTAGATTGATTTTCCTCTAAATGTGTATGTTATCTTTGATTTACCTTTGCATATTTGAATCTGCAGATTACTTAAGTATATACATTTTAATTTTCACATTTTTATGCACATCCTTTTTATGGTATAAAAAATTCATGTTTTAAAAGACGAATTTGAGAAAATCTTATGTGGATATGACATTCAATTTTTAAAAAATACTTATTTTCAAGTTCACTGGCTTAACCATTCTATGATTTTTTTTTTTTTTTTTGGTCTCAGGCCATCGTTTGTTAGTAAAATACATTAGCTTCTATCTAATGGTAATGCCATTAATAAACCGTGGATGTCATACATTTAGTTTCTCAGCTTAGCCCAGACAAGCATAGCCTGTGGCATTTTTGAAATAACTGCTGGTGCCATTCCAACCCGATCTTCAGGCATCCTCCTATACACTCATTATCTCAAAATATATTTGCAAGTGTAGCTTGACTGAACTACTTGTGCCTGCCTGCTTGCTTGCGCTGTCTCTCTCTCTTTCTCTCTTTCATTTTTACTGTCTTTGGGGCTTTCTTTCTGCTGTGCCCTGAAGTCTTGAATGTTCTACTTTTTTCCAATCCAAGACTTGCAGTCCTTTTAAAGGTTATCTCAAGGTCCATATATGACAAGAAACTAAGTCTTACAGGCCTTTGCAATGTACCAAATAACTTATTATTTATATTGTCTGTTTTGTCATGTCAGATTGCTATATCTATAATATAGCAGTTATATAGATTATATAGCAATTATATAGAACGAGACAGAATATAAATGAATATAATGCATTTCATGCTCTACTTTATGTTTGACTTGTTTCCTTTCTAAATACTTCACATTTGAAAGTCTTCTAAAAGACAGTGATGTTTAAGGACTTTAGAATTAGAGTCCTGGCTCTTGCATTAACTTCCCATGTGACTTTAGGAAGTTTACCTAGCCTCTTTAAGGGGTGGTTTCCCCATTATTTGGGTTGGAGCAATAAGACCTGCCTCACGGGGATGTTTTAAGGATTCAATGAGATGTGTGTATAATGGCAGGCAATTAAGTAAATAAATAATTGTTATTATTATTTCTCTAAAAGATTGTAGGCTTATAAGATCAGGGATCATGTCATTTTTTTCAGTTGTTCGTTTTCCATGGTGATTAGCCCAGTGTTACAGAAAAAAAATACTTGTATAATAGACAGGTATTGAGTAAGGACAAACAATTTTCATGGCTTTCTATATTTTATTCAGTTTTTAAAGACAGATTTATTTCTAATTGCTTATCTTTTTAGTGCTCCCCTTGCCTCAATTGTTTATTTTTGATAAAAATTTTATATATCCACTTATCTCACTTTTATCCAGCTATCTTTTCCCCTTCCCAACCCAGACTTCTATACCCCATAATGCGTTTGCTGGTCAGTTTCTTCCCTGGTTTGTGTGGGAATAATTTTACTTCATAGCATTGTGAATATGAAAATTAGATAACATAAAAAACTTCTCAGCATAGTGATTGGCACATATAATAAGCCTACCATTTTTATCCCTTTTTTCAAGACATTTGATTATTTTCCTTTCTTTGATCCACATTTATTTATTTATTTATTTGAGAAAGAGTCTCGCTCTGTTGCCCAGGCTGGAGTGCAGTGGCATATTCTCAGCTCACTGTAACTTCTCCCTCCCAGGTTCAAGCGATTCTCCTGCCTCAACCTTCCCGAGTAGCTGGGATTATAGGCACCTGCCACCACGCCTAACTAATTTTTGTATTTTTAGTAGAGAGGGGGTTTTCATCATGTTGGCCAGGCTGGTCTCGAACTCCTGACCTCAAGTGATCCCCCCGCCTCAGCCTCCCAAAGAGCTGGGATTACAGGCATGAGCCACCGCACCCAGCTGTTTTTTAATTTTTATTTTTTGAGATAGAGTCTTGCTGTGTCGCCCAGGCTGGAGTGCAGTAGCATGACCTCAGCTCACTACAATTTCTGCCTCCCAGCTTCAAGTGTTTCTGGAGCCTCAGCCTCCAAAGTAGCTGGGATTACGGTACACGACCCCACGCCTGGCGAATTTTTATAATTTTAGTAGAGATGGGGTTTCACCATGTTGGCCAGGCTGATCTCGAACTCCTGAGCTCAAGTGATCTGCTCACCTCAGCCTCCCAAAGTGCTGGGATTACAGGTGTGAGCCACTGCACTTGGCCTTGATCCTCATTTATATTCCCATTCTTACTCTTCTATTTTCAGCCATCTATTATTTTAAAAAGAAAGAAAAGAAAAGTATACTCAATAAGTCATGCTCCTTCTACCAATTGTTCTCCCCTTTCATTTTTAATAGTCTCTAAGTGTAGATTCTACAACAACCCTCAAGATCAGAAAGTGTCTTTTTGTATACCTCTTGGTTAACTAGCAGAAGTTCTTATTAATATCCTATATACATGTATTTAAGGGAAGGCTAAACTTACTTCCTGCGTCAGTAAGTTGGCTCACCACTCCTAGTTGTTGAGGTGATTATCTTCTTTTTTCTCAATCATGTCATTATTTTTACTGAGTTACTCTGCCAAGTAAATAATGAGTTCTCAGTTAAGTTGGTTGCTATCATTATTATTATCATATTCATCTATAGTTCTAATGTTCAGATTTTACAGTTTCTTAAAATTCTTCAATGCTTAAATTTACTATTTATAATTCTATTTTAAAATAATAAAATCATAGTACTTATCATAGTTTAAGCATTGTATTTTATTATGTCATAAATTATGCAGAAGAGTACATGCACAGGAAAGCCACAAAAACAATGGGAAAACAACATATGGAGAAAGATTTAAGAAAAAAATATTATTTTGAAAAGAGAATGATATAAATATTGATGATATTCTTTAAATATATTTTTATACCAAGATAGCACTAGATGTTTTCTTTACTGGATAACATAATGAGAAGAGATAATGCAAACTGTGATTCAAGGGCTCCTGTCTTTAAGAGAGATGGAAGGAAAATTTTCTATAGATTTTTAAGGGAGGCAAAAATAAAATTATTCTCATTGGCAATAAGATTGGCTACACAATATAAAAACTTGTCTGATTCTGTGGTTGATTCTACTATTTGCTAAATGTAATCTTGTAATTTAAGAAAATATTCTGAAATACAAAAACTTTTTAGCATAATTATATCCACAATATCTTTCTATTTATGCATGTTTAAAAACTAGAAATATGCGGTTATTCAAATGATATGTGAACAAAGTGGGAAAATGCTTGTTATACTGTCAAAAGAAAAAGGTAAATAATAAACTATACATAGACTGTTAACTAAAATATAGTAAGAGTGCATTAAAAAGACTGAAGAAATTCACCAAAGTATTGTGATTGGTTTAGAATGAACTTTTTCTGTATGTTTCCCCATATTTTAACTTTCCGTAATGACTGTGAATTGCTTGAATAATCAAGGAAATGGGAAACAATCAATGGGTAAATATTAGCTGCATGACAACTTATTAGTTATTCAAATCCATTGCGATAGATTATGTAAAAGCATGTTGTAAACTATAAACTGAAATAGGTAAATTCTTATTATTATCAGTAACTGAAGGGTAATACAGTTTATATTTTGAACTTTTTTAATGGGAGCTCTCTTTTCAGTCAATTTAATCTCATTTATTTTTGTCGATACAAATGGATTTCCAAAACACTTGGAAAATCTCCCTGAAGAAAATAAACTGTACTATCTGCTTTGTTATTGTTTTCCCTTTCAACTGGCTTTACCTCCTATCCTTATACCCAAACAGCAGCATCATCTCCCTCACAAAGAAAAAAGGCAAAACTATTGAGATTTCAAGTATAGTTTTACAGCAACTTTCTTGAAAAGGTAAGTTAGTTAAATCATGGGCAAAGAAAATACTAAAATTTATACGAACAAATGTGTGCCTATTAAGCAACACATTAACTGCAAGCAATTTCATATGTAAATTACCTATAATTTGAATGCAATTTTCTAAATTTTTTTAATGTGAGTAGTTCCAAAAGTTCTTTGGTGTTTAATAACATGTGCTATTATTAAGACAGTTGTTAAAGTGCAGATGTTTTGTTCAGTGCCTGACCCTTTCAGTACACTGTCTAAGAGAATGTTGTTACTTAGAACTGAAGCTAACTATCTTGGGCCTTTAGGCTTTCTTTCTCCTCAACATTAATTATATGTCTGATGCTTTGGTAGGCAATGGAGATTCAACTGTGAACAAGTCAGATACAGCCCTACTCTTGGGTTGTGCAGAGTCTAGTCACACAAATATTCAAGTGTCTGGTGTGAGTCTAGCCCTGTCCTGGGAATTTTAAAGGAAAAGATACTCCATATGCTTGAAGAGCTTCTGAGTTCTTATCCTCTTGAGTGGTATTTTCCTGAGAACTTCACAGCAACTTACATTGACCCACCTACCTAGTTTTCTAAGAGAGGGGAATTGAGAACACAATCAGTCAGCTTCTTTTCGTTTAAAACTAGGAATCCATTTAAACTGAGGAAAATCCAGGTGTCAGAAAATTGGTTAAAATAAAAGATACTAACTCTGCCATAAACAGTTTTAGAATTGTGCTATATTCAATCATATCGTTTTTGAATAAGCTAATGCCATATTGCCATATGTTCTTACAGTCATTTCAAATATGCAGACACATAGAATGTGTAAATTCTAGGTAGATAAGGAACAGCATACATAAAAATCATAGTAGCTAAATCAGTGGAGGCTGTTCTTTAATTTTTATAGATTTAATGTCCTCTAAAAGGGTCTCATTTATTCAAAAAGGGAATTTATAGGGTTTGTTGTATGGAATTTCCAAAATCTCACAATGGAAGAAGTAAATATTATTTATTACTTTAATATTAATTTTTATAATATCTTGCATTTAACATATATATACTTTTACAAAAGTTCAGCATAGGAGTTTATCATGAAAAGGCACTTCTGTGGACATCCTGATAAAGAATCCTACAACAGGTTTAGTAATGGTACAGCTATTTCAGAAGTCATGTTGAAATACAATTTAGAATAGAACAGTTTAGAAGACAGTAATTCATTTTTTATGGGTTAAGAATATGGGGGAAATATCACGTAACATCAAGCGATTTGAGAGAGAGAGGGCTTGCCTTCAGCAAAATGTAAAACTCCACTTTGCATTTATTAAATCCCTATCTTTTGTCCAGGCCAATTCTCACCTTCCACCACCACCCTACCTATGTGTTTCCCCTGATCTTTTTCCTGTGCGATAGAATTTTGTTAAAATAGTATTCTTGGAGGAAGTCATACCACCATATGTACCCTGGCCTACTACAAAAATCAATCTCTCCTATTCCAACTGGATTCTCGTTGCTGCTAGGCTATCTTGATATTGATCTCCCGTTTATTCCCCAGCACACTTCCCTTAGCTGATGCTTCAGGTCTCTCGTTGCTCACACATCTAATTCACTACTTACCCTTTCCATTCTCAGCAGATAATAACCATCCTACTTTGCTGAGAAATTCACAGATAACTAGTGTGTGCTTTCTCATTTCTGTTATCTCTACCTTAAAGCAGCAAATGTTTATTGAGTGTCAACCATATCCTAGGCAATGGTATGCCAATAGTGATGTAGCTGATTGATTTTTGTACCCATCACACCCAGAACAGTTCCTGGCACATAGTAGATGTTCAGTAAATGTTAAAATGAAAGTACCTATGAATGAAAAAATAGATCTAGTGGCTGAGATGCTTTAGCTAGAGGAGAGGGAAAGTAAGGAAACCCACAATAGGTATTGTGACCTCCTCAGATGTTCTTTCATGGTAAAGTAGGATTGTTGCTCTCTCAAAGGAAGAAGTGTTTTTTATTCCCAAGACTAAACTCATACCATCCCTGTGTGCTTCCTCTTTGAACTTGATTTGTATCTCCCAAAGGAGGACATCTTCACTATACCTGAACACATATACTCATATGCTCACACACTATTCACCACCAGCTTCAACAACTAAAACTCTACCATGCCCTGTTGACTGGAAACATCATATTTTCATACTTCTATTTTGCATAAGTCATTTGCAGTTTCTACAGTATACTCATTTCCTTGCCATCCATGTTGTCCCCCTGCATTTTTACTTCTGTTTTATTACTCCTATTTAAAATGGGTAAAATCTCACCCATTTTTTCTAAGACTCAGCTTGAGACTCACCCTTTCCACCAGGCTTTCTCTGGCCCCCTCATAACTGGAAGCTTCCTTGAGAGAGCCAGCATTGTCTGTGCTATTCCTATGACATATATTGTTACCTCCTGTCTTAGTTGTTTTGTGTTGCTATAACAGCATACCACAGACTGGGTAATTTATAAAGAAAAATTTATCTGGCTTCTGGTTCTGGAGGCTGGTACTGGCATCTGCTCAGCATCTGGTGAGGGGTTGCCTTGTCATCCCATGGTGGAAGGTAGAAGGGCACAGAGTGTGAGAGCAAGAGCAGGAAGGGGTCCAAACTCATCTGTTTTATTAATATAAGGAATCCACTCCTGTGATAATGCGTCATCACTACTTAAAGGTCTCATGTCTTAATACTGTCACAATGGCAATTAAAATTTAACGAGTTTTGGAGGGGACATTCAAACCATAGCATCTGCTTTCTATTTCCATGCAATATCATGGGTTTCATTTCCCTAACATAATCAGGGTTCAATAAATATTGGTTGAATGAGCATTGATAAACTGAATACCTTAAATGGGAATGGCAAAATAAAAAATGATTTAAGTTTTACAATGTATTTTTTTGTGTAATAACTCCAACAAACAATTTTTAATGCTATTTCTTTTCATGTCTTGTCACTCGAATGAAGTTTTCAGAAATTTGTCTAGTTTCAGTCTTAGCTAGCAAGACATTGTTAGAAATGGTGATAGTGATATCTTAGTTCCTTCCTTCTATTGTGGGAGGAAACTAATGTCTAATATAATATGTGTTACAAAAGACTCAATTTATCCAATAAAACTTCAAGACAATTTCAAAGGACGTCTGACAGACTGATTTCTGAACCAATTCCAAGATGTATTACTTAAGACTACAAATGAGGATTTCTGCTTTGCTTTCAAATGGTTCTGATCTTCCTCATTTTGTTATGTTTTTCAGTTGGTGCTGGTGTCACTGTACCTCTCAAATAGCTTCCCCATTTTGACTAAGAATGAAGAGCTTCTTGGATAAAGAACTTGTAAAAATCAGGTACAATAATAAAGTCGTGAATAGTTCTTGGAATTTGCTAAAATGAAATGCTGCATCTAAGTGCAATGTAAGTGCAACGTCTTAGCCATGTAAGATCATTATCATAAAGTAATCATCGTGATTAAAAAAACTCTAATTGAATCATTATTCTTTCCAAAAGATCAGAATTCTAAGAATACTTCTCAGAAGCTCTCAAGTTTAATATGGAGCAGGAAATATTGCAATGAGTCCTCAAGAGTGAGAAATTTTAAAAATTAAAAAAAGCCAGTTGTGCCATTCTTTCATTATGCTTTTTAATCATTTCATTATTCATAACTATACAGTACTTATGTGTGGTGAAGAATGTAGTCATAGGGGAATGTATCTGTCAGCATATTGATATATAAAAGAGAATAAAAGTAAAAACAAAATAAGAATACTCAGTAGGTTCTCATATTTCATATTTGAAACTTCAGATATATGTTCCTTTTTTGAAACACATGAAAACATTTATATATTTATGCTATAAATAGATAAAAACAACTCTTAAATAGATCAGCAGAGCCAGATCAGCAATTTCTTATCTTGACTAAATGGACATACCAACAGCAAAATAAAGCCAAAAATAGGCATATAATTTTACAGCTGCATCTATGAGGACACAAATGATATTTTAATATTCAATCAGAAATATTACATACAAAAGTTATAGAAATCTACCACTAAATTTTCTGGTGGTTAAGATTTTAGTGGAGTGTGTGATCACTATAAAATTTTAAAATTTCAAAATAATGTGCCAAATGTGAAGGGACAATGCATACCAAAGGGGAGAAAGAAATGTAATTGTGAACAACTCAGTAAGATGTTTGAAGGATCTATTGAGCTTAATTCTTTACCTACCAGTTTCAGAAATGAAATGCCTAATCTAATATACTTCTGGATCATATTTGAAGATGCTTTAATTTAGCCAGTCATTCTGTTTTTCAGTCTCCTCCCATTTTGTCATACTGTGTCCCACCTTGACTTTAAGAAGTTATTAGTCAGCATAGGAGAGGCTGTGCTGCAGTAATCAACGTTGGTGGCTTAAAATGGCAAGTTTGTTTCTTACTCCTTTTTTCATGGTGGCCATAAGTTGGCCGGGGACTCTGCTCTACATTTTTCTCATTTAAGGACCCTGGCTGAGGAGGAGGCTCCATCTTCATTCTTCCACAAATACTGCAGCAAAGAAAAAGTAAAATGGCAACTAGCACACAGACTATTAAAGCTTCTCCCTAGAATTACCATATGTCACTTCTGATCACACTAATTGATCAAAGCAAATCACATGGCCATGTTAATTTCAAATGGGGTCAAGAAGAGTAATCCCCTCATGTGCCTAGAAGGAAAAAAGCCAGAATGTCTAGTGCACTAATGATTTCCACAGGAAAGATTAGAGATGGCAACTCTTCTAACCGATTCTTAGTTCAATCCAGATTTCGGTGTGGGATTTCTTCCTTTTCTAGTTGTAGAACTCTGGGAGTATATCAATAACTCTCTTCAAGGATTTATGAGAGAATAACTCTCTTCAGGGATTTATGAGAGAATAGTATATGAAGCATTAGGATCAACTGTTTTACAATTCATTCATTCATTTATTTATAGATTCATGGTCTTTCTTTTGCCCTCAAGTGAGAGGTGAAGCCAGCTGGACTTTCTGGGTCAAGTGGGGACTTGGAGAACTCTTCTGTCTAGCTAGAGGATTGTAAATGCACCAATCAGTGCTGTGTATCTAGCTAAAGGATTGTAAATGCACCAATCAGCACTCTAAAAACGTACCAATCAGCTCTCTGTGTCTAGCTAAAGGATTGTAAACACATCAGTCAGCACTATGTAAAATGGACCAATCAGTGCTCTGTAAAATGGGCCAATCAGCAGGATGTGGGCAGGGCCAAATAAGGGACTAAAAGCTGACCACCGGAGCCAGCAGCGGCAACCTGCTTGGGTCCCCTTCCATGTTGTGGAAGCTTTGTTCTTTCGCTCTTCACAATAATCTTGCTGCTGCTCACTCTTTAGGTCCACACTACCTTTATGAGCTGTAACACTCACCGCGAGGGTCTGCAGCGTCATTCCTGAAGTCAGTGAGACCACGAACCCACTGGGAGGAACAAACAACTCTGGATGCGCCACCTTTAAGAGCTGTAACACTCACTGTGAAGGTCTGCAGCTTCACTCCTGAAGTCAGCGAGACCACGAACCTGCCGGAAGGAAGAAACTCTGGAGACATTGGAAGGAACAAACTCTGGAGACATTGGAAGGAACAAACTCCAGACACACCATCTTTAAGAGCTGTAACACTCACCACGAAGGTCCGCGGCTTCATTCTCGAAGTCAGCAAGACCAAGAATCCACTGGAAGGAACCAATTCCGGACACACAAGGAGGATATAATTTGGTAGAAAATATAGATCTAGGCTCCATGAATCAATTAGGAGGATGAGGCTAGCCATCATATCATTCAAGTGAATGGTGATAGGCCACATAATGAAAAAATAAGGACAACTCATGTCTGTAATCCCAGCACTTTGGGAGGCCAAGGCGGTGGATCACCTGAGGTCGGGAATTTGAGACCAGCCTGGCCAACATGGTGAAACCCTGTCTCTACTAAAAATACAAAAAAAATTAGCTGGGCATGGTGGTGGGTGCCTGTAAGCCCAGCTACTCAGGAGGCTGAGGCAGGAGAATTGCCTCAACCTGGGAGGCAGAGGTTGCAGTGAGCCGAGATTGCGCCACTGTACTCTAGCCTGGGTGACAAGAGCAAAACTCCATCTCAAAAAAAGAAAAAAAGAAAAAATAAGGACAGATGAAATTACGTGAAAGATTAGTGTTAAGTGGAATCAGTTAAGAACATTTTACTGAGAAAGTGCACCATTAGGTAGACATGAAATACTAGATTTAGATTGACAGAAAGAAGGAAGGAGGATATTTCTAGTCAGAAACACAGTAACTTAGAGTCCAGAAATGGGAATGAACAAGGAAGAAGCAGAGATGAGATTTGCTCAGTTGGGCAAGGATGAGATTAGAATTGAAGTGGCATGTCAATTCAGATCAAGTTTTCTATGAATTGAAACATTAGGCTAAAATTTAGATGTTTAGAAAAGATTTGTTTTGGTAGGCAACACTGACAAACTCTGGATTCAACCAAAGCCAGAATAAAAAAGTGTTTTAAGTTGTAGGAGTTTTATGGGGTACATCTAAAGAAGAGGTTCCTAAGAGGCTGTGTTTTATCACAAATCTTGAGAAAGTTAAAAACAGGGTTCCTTTTCAGCCTTAAAGAACTTCAGTCTGGTTGGGGAGATACTGTTTAGTCTTTGAGTGAAAATTTTCAAGTGTAAATTTGGTCATGGAGAGAAACTCTTTCACTTTAAATAGTTAAGAGAAACAAAACCCTAATTCAACTATCCAAAAAAGTTTTGATTATTTTACCTGGAGATAAGAGGTTGGTTTAACTTATGTCATAATGATAAAAATACACGCATATATCATAAAATAGAAAATGTACATATGCTACATAATAAAAGAGCACATTGCATTTCCAAATCATAAATAAAAATTTATTTTGTTCTATTTACTAAAACATAAACCATGGTTTCGTAGGACAAATATGGTCTTTAGAAGGAGACAGACCTCAGTCCAAATCCAAGCTCTGCAACTTAGTAGAAAAGTAGAGAAGGTTAACTCATTTTATATCCCAAAGCCTCAGTTTCCTACCTGTAAAATAGGGAAAATAATTGTACCTGACTCAAATGGTTGTTGTAAGGATTAAATAATAAAACATACATAAAGTACCTAGCACATAATAGGCATATTGGCAGTAATGACAGTAATTATATATAGGCAGTTTCTAAATATTATTTAATTGAATTAAATTAGAGGAAAGGTTTCTTAATGACTTTATATTTGTAAGGATTATAAACTTAATAAATCCTAATTTGCTATTTATTAACTAAAATTGACTTCATAATTTTATTTATATTTTATTAAACAAATATGTAAAAAGAAGAAATAAAGAAGAACATAAAGCTTAAGTCAGATAATACAGTGTTATATTTCTTAGGTATTCGTGAGCCTTTATTGGTTTTGTTCCATTTGTTGAGCATTGTATTCAACAAATAGGAATGTTAAGCATTACACTCCTATTTTGCAGATGAGGAAGCTATACAAGATAAGTATTGCTTATTTACAAAGTTAGTTGAAAAAGCAGTCATTTCAACTTTTGTCACCGGTTTGGATTAACTACTGTCTTGATTTCTTTTTCCCCAGTAGTTTTATAGTACTTTCCTTTTAGGTTAAAAGTTGTGGTTTTGAGTGTGTCAATTTTCAAATTGTATCCTAACAACTATATTTTAGTCAATCTGAGATTCCTAAGAACTTCATCACTTCACAAAATTGCATTCCTGGTTCTTTCCTCATATGTGTACCACACTTTAAATATAGGGGAATTGACAGTATGATAATCACTAAAGTGAAAATGAAGAAATAAAATAGAAATTCTTAACAACTCAAAGGTAGTAATCATTAAATTTTAATTTGAAAATGTCCTAAAAACAGCCATATACCAGTATGCACATTTTAATGTCATATATGGTAATAGGGCCATTAGCTTAATGGAGTATTAAGGTCTGATATTTCCTCTGATTGGGTAGATATCCACAGTGTGGAAATAATGTTCTTAGTCTGAGCACTTATGAAGAAAGTGCTTTACCCTTTTGGCATTACTGATCTCAGATCTTGAAACGAAGAAAGAGACAATGTGTGAGTGTATAGGAAAAATGGCTTCAAGTGACAAAGTAAACCCTTTTGTGACTCAGTTGGACCAGGTAAGTATTTATTTCGGCCTTAGTGTTTCACACTAAGTCTGGGCAAATGCGTTTGATAAGCCACCAAGGAAAAGATGGCCTTTGTTGTTATACTTGAGTGCTATTATGCCGTACAAACAAACAGAAATCACACACCACCCTCCCCCCCCAAAAAAAATAAAGATAGAGAAAAGGAAAGGAAGAAACTCCACAGCTTAATTTAAAGATTTTGTAAGTGTTTGGCTGTTTTATGATTTCTCAGTTGAAACTACCGGGTTTTTTTTCCTCTTTCTACTTTTACACACAGCCCAGAAGATGGACATTTGGCAAATCATAATAGACTGCTCCTTTCCCAGGTATCTCCTGTTTGTTTCCTTTATCTGTGAATAGGAAATGGCTTAAAGGCACCTGTGTGATGAAGGTCCCAGGGGCAGCTGCCTGACTAGTGAATGCCTGATTATGTGTTAACATGCTTTGTCAGATATTGGCAGAATCTGTTCTCTTCTTTTGCCTTTTCAGCAAGGGTACCATTGACAGCCTGGCTACCCATTTATAGAAATGTTGTCCATCAAACTGTGAGGAAGGACAATAGTGTTTTTCTGTGGCCAGTGACTGTGGGAAACTTTTCTTTGGCTATTCAGGCAATTTTTGTAGCTTGCTCTGAAGAGGAGAGACTGATGAGTGCAAAAAGTACAATTAAGCAAAGCCAGACTTCAATTGAAGGCTGTAGTGTAGTCTGCTGTTCTCATTTTTTTTTTTAGAAGGGGAAAAACCCTATGGGTTTTCACGTTGCTGTGTGGCATTCAGCAGGGGGCTATTACAATCCTAAATTTTTTTTTCTAGACCACCTAATTCTAAGTTAAAATTAAATGTAATGAGAGCCACTTGGAGTTCTGAATATTTTAAAGCATAATTCCCACAGAAGGGATTCGACCTAAACTGCAGTGAGCATCAGTTGGCTAATTATAGCTGCATTTTATATTACAGCAGGTGTCAGATGCAGTCATCTCAATAAAGTCCACATAATACTCTGTGAAATAACAAAGACTTTTCTTTGAATGTGGGTACTAATTTCTTCTAGGTGTCATATGAGCCTTGATACTTCTTATTGGCATTAACAAGAGCACTGCAGCACTCAGAAATGCTTTTTGCTTGGGATGAATTGATACTGTAAAGCACTTACCAGTCAGAGTTGGCAGATGTCAGTAGTTAATACTAGTGTTGCAGAGGTTGGAATATAATGCAAAGAGTCTTATGTAAATACTCTTAGATGATGGGCTGGTTTTGAGAAGGCGCCTGAGCACTGCACCAACTCACTTAATGAAAGTTAAATAGATAGCAGTGGGGTATCTGCATTTACTTTGGCTCCTGCTTTATTGAAAGTCCTTCAGAAGTAAAGGACAGATGGTACGGCAGTAAACTAGGTGAACAAAATACCCTGGACTTGGATAAGGACTTGTTATGTTCACAGTGCTTTCCTTGAACTTGTGTAGGTGATTCAAATTACTGAAGTGATAGCAAGTACAATAGCATGCCTGGAGATAAGGACTCCTTATAGTATTAAAAAATAAATTTAATTTAGAACGTATGTCTTCACTTGAAATACAACTGGACAATGGGTTAGGCAAAAAGAATGTTACTTTAAAATCATGACATTTATTCTACACTGCTCCATTCTTCTAGGAGAGTGACATTTTATCCAACCTATTGTAGTCACATTAGTTCATAGCAGATGAGATCAAAATGAAGGATCTATTAAAAATCATATTGTGGAATACCAACTAAGATACAACAAATGTGAACTCTTTACACATATTCCATTCTGGAATCAACTCTGGGTTTTTTATTTGTTTGTTTTTCCTTTTAAATCTAATGCACAGCCAGCAAAGCAAAGATGGGTTGCCCTTAATTTTGATCCCCAGAAGCAGCTCTGGGTTCTCATTTTGGCAGATTGCGATTTATATACATCTCATAGCAAACCCTGTAGGGTGTTGTCAGCAATTAGCTCTGACATCAAGGAGTTTAACAGTCATTCAACATTGATCCAATGATTGAACACTGGTAGGCACAAAGCACCGTTAAGCCCAGCAGTGAAATTTAAGATGAGAAAGATAACACAGTGTCTGTCCCCAGAGTGCTGACTATCTATTCACAAGAGTAATATCCCTAATAGCTCTTCTGCAGATTCCTGTTAATTTTCGTTTTGATCAGATGTCCATGGATTTTGATAAAGCCTAGGACAGAATTGTGAAATAGTGTGAAAAGTCACAGAGAAATCACTCCAAAGGAGCATAGGTAATCTGCTAATGACAAATTGTTTCTGCATAGTAGCCATTCTTAGTAATGTTCAAGTATTTTTAACACCAAAAGTCTCAATTGTGAATAATTTTTATTTCTTATTTTTCTTACATAAATGTAAGATTTGTTTTTTATAGACAATTTAGGAAACATATAAAATACAAAAAAGAAAATCCATATTTCTACTACCTAGGCTCAAATCACTTTATTCATATTTTTGTGTGTATCGTGGTTACTTTTTCTCCATTTATATACATATAAAATCCCATTTAAGCAATGGGGTTTTACTATTTTATAATCTTTTAAAACAAACCTTATGATATATTTATAATATATTTTTAGTATATGTTCTTCCTCAACATCAGTTTCAGTGATTTCATAATATTCTAGTACGTGGACATGCCATACTTTATTTTTGTCATAGTTTAGAATCTCCTATTAGTGCACATTTATCTTTCAATTTTTTGCTACTGTAAATGACACTGTGATGAATACGCATGTAGCTAGATTTTTTCCCAAGTCTATGATTATTTATTTGCTTGTCACTGCTAGTGGAAATGCTGCATCAAATGACCTTTGCAATTTTAACTGAAGCTACAGATTCTGAAAATTTTCATAAAGAAGGAAAATACCTTTAGCATGAAATTTTTAATTATTTTCATCTAGGTCTGATATTTTGTTAATAGACTTTGAATTAAAATTCAAGAGTTTCATGTAAAATACTAAATTGTGAGTAAAACAAGATCTTTCAGTCTAACTAGGAAATCAATCAATTTTTATCTGATAAAAAACAGATGGCTTGTGTAGCATAAGATTTTTGGTATAAACAGGATCTATACACTGCACTTAAAATATGCAGTGCCTGGGCTGGGTGCAGTGGCTTATGCCTGTAATCCCAGCACTTTGGGAGGCCGAGGCGGGTGGATCACTTGAGAACAGCCTGGACAACATGGTAAAACCCTGCCTCTACTAAAAATACAAAAAATTAGCCTAGCATGGTGGTGGACGCCTGTAATCCCAGCTACTCTTGAGGATGAGGCAGGGGAATCGCTTGAACCCGGGAGGCAGAGGTTGCAGTGAGCCGAGATCGCGCCACTGCTCTCCAGCCTGGGCGACAGAGCAAAACTCCAGCTCCAAAAAAATGCAGTGCCTGGCAGCACAGTGTAAATATCCAAGGTTACTGGTGCCATTATTTAGACGCTTATGTGGAAAGAGTGCTGGTATATATTTAAATGTTATACATGTAAAGAGTCCTGATGTACATTTAAGTATTGTGTATATTTTAAAACTAGTACTATGCCATATTAAATGTGAATTCATTTAAAGAGTGAAAAGGCCATTAGTCTTTAACTGTTTCCAGTTTAAGCCATCCAGTTTCAATTGGCCTTCGCTGTGACTTAGGATTCCTTTGGTACATCAATTCTTACCATGCTTCACACAATAATTAATCTAAAGTCTTCATTCTTTCCCAGGCTAATCCAAGAAGACTCTAGAATTAGAGAGACTAAAGACATTCATTTCTGTTTTGCACTGGTAATAAAATATGAAACATTTTTGCTTTAATTGAAAATCGGGGATAGTAAGTGATGTTGGAAATATTGTTGGGCTTTACCTTCTTTCTGACTAGGGTACTATAACCATAATCATTAATCTTAAAAACTTGGAGAGGTTAATGGATCATATAAATCCTGCATCTAACCCTCACAGAGAGCTGAGACATTTCAACTTTGGAATATTTTCAATTAAGCCTCTGTGTCCTGCCTTAGTAATTCCATAATTTAATATAGGCTCTAACTTCCCAAATCTAAGTTATTTCATATAGTAAGCACAAATTGAGCTGATTGCTTGACACTTGGCATTTCTGAAACAGCCTGTCTGGGCTATCTGTCACTTGTCTTGGGGGGAACCACTTCTTCCCCACCTCTAGACATTAGTGGAGTTTAACATCTGAGTGCAGTCATGGAAAGAGTGACTGTGGGCATACTCTGAGGTGTGCTCCCTGAAGAGCAACATCAGAGTTTGAACACTGGGGCATGGAAAGGAAAGAATTCACTAAAATAATCTAGCCATTCCAAATGAAGAAGAAAATAACAACAACAAAACCCAGAGCAGGGAGACAAGTACGTATCTTATGTGATCCTCCTTCTTAGACATGATGGTTGTTCCGGAGATGGGCAAAATACCAAAGCAGGGCCCAAAAAAGCCTTCCCTGACATGTTTTATGATGGGATATGTTGGGTAAGATTTCTCTCCTCTCTTTTTGAGAGGATCTGGGGATGTGAGCTTAGGGCTGCTGACAGCCATGTCGCCCACCCTACACAGAAACTTCCTGCAGTGGGAAAGAACAAAGCTGACATGCAGGAGAGAAATAGAGCAAGAGGCAAAGGGTGAGGAGCAAGACCAAGAGAGAAAGCATGCAAGAAACAGCTGGGCTCTGCTGTTTGTAGATGGACACAAATTCTAATTTGGGATAACCTGATTCTAGTTATCCCAAAGGCCAGCTTCAGTGCCTCTCTTCTTGTGTTATAGCTGCATAAGCCAAGCACGTCTCCTTTTTTCTGTTACATAAACTAATTAGAATTGAGGTTCTATTACTTTCATACAAAGTCCTAGCTTTAAAACATTCTATTTCTTATTTGTCTAGCCTCAGAAAAATCTCTAGCGTTTACAGTGAAAAAGTAGAACTTTCTCTTCCTAGAGCTCTTAATTGTGAGCCAAAGAGAAACAATGACAGAGAGCTCACATGTGAGAGTCCACAAAACATTCTAATTTTTATTTTAATGACTGTGTAATTCTCATTTTTATTTTAGTTCTCAAATGAGTGAATTACATCATCCATCATATAATCATTTATTGATGTTTTTCCATGTGTAAGGAGCAGAAGTAAATAACTCCCCTTAACTTCAAGAGGCTTACAATTTAGTATAACCATGCTAGCAAATGCGTGTCAGGGCATTGTCCTAAGTTTAACTTGTCAATTCCTTTAATGCCCACAACAATCCTGTAAAACAGGCATAATTATTGCCTTTTTTTTTATGAAGGATGAGACCAAGCCACAGAGACTGTGCATAGCTTGTCCACTGTCCCACAGCTCAAGAATGATGGAGCTAGAGTGTAAAACTTGAGAAGTGAGGCCCTAGAGCCCAAGCTCTAAACCTCTGCTGCCTTTTCTAGTACTAAAGACTCAAACTTTATAATAAGGAGTCTTTATATAAGAAAATATTTGAGGTGATGGATATCCTAATACCCTGATTTGATCATTACACATTGCATGCATATATCAAAATATCACATGTACTTCATAAATGTGTATAATTTTTATGTATCAAAAAATTAAAGAGAAAGTATAGTCATCATACTTAATATATCATATTAAATTCTTTATATAGTAAGTTTCAGAAGTACTAGATCCGCTTAATTGTACCTGTATAAAATGAATCTACAAGTTGTTAAGATATTTACATATGCAGGAACAGCCATAACATGGCAGTAAATAGGTTTATTTACATGTTTAGCAATTAAAGCTTCCTCTCATGAACGCAAGGCTCCTAAGTGTTTTCTAACACTTAACCACTATTTTTTCTGATTCCAGAGAAGATACATTTATTTTAAATATACAAAAAATACAGAAAGTTTTAAATTACTCGTAATTCCATCATCCACATATATCCATCGATAATATTTATTATCCATTTCATATTATCTTATCATCTTAATTTATGTTAGGTAGAACAGTAATACCAGCAAGTTATATTTCTCTATTTATTTCAAATATGAGAATATTGATTTTAATACATTATAGAGTTTCTATTCCAATTTAGATTCACAGAGATGCTTTTCAGTATATTATTGGGTTTTTTTTCTATAATTTCCATCGAGATTGGTTGATGTAACACCAAGCTACATTAACATAATTCCTAGAAACTAAGAGTGAGCACTAATTGTATATTTTACAGCTATTATACCTCATTTAATTTAATTGCTGGATATCCATAAGCAGGGAAAATAGGCCACTGCTTATTTAAGAAGCATCAAATTCCTTTTCTTCAAAAAATTATTCTCCTTACCTCCTGTCTGAAATATAACTTAAAAAAAAAGACTCACCTGATATTTAAAGGGATTTGATTCTTAAGATTATGTTATTAAAATGTGAGTACTCTGAAATCTTAATAACCCTAACTAATATCAACCAATGTCAACATGTAAACTGGAAATAGTCGAGTTAGTGCTCTGAAAAAGAAACCAGTTTCTGGGAGTGAGGAGAATGAGAATGAAAGTTTAACAGTCAAGTGGCCTGGGTTCACGTCCTGCCTCTACCATGGTCTGATTGTATTGAACTTCTCTGTACTTCAGTTTCCATGTCTGAGGAGCAGGAAACATTATTAATAATTATTTTCATTGATTGTTGTTACTATTAGTGATCATAGGTCAGCATTAGATGAGTTAATACATGTAAGATGCCAAGAATGTTATCTTATTGAATGTATTTTTAGTGCCCACTATGTGCAGGGCACTTAAAGGTGCTAAGGATTCAGCAGTGAGCAAAAGAGATTAGGGGAAAAAAGCCTCTGACCAAACGCAGTTTGTATTCTGCCGGAGTGAGAAAGACAATAACCAAATAAGTAAATATATAGTATCATAGATAGTGATGAATGTTGTGGAACGGGGGAAAAAAAAGGAAAGAGGATAAGAGTGCCAGTTTGAAAATAGAGTTCAGTGTTAAATAGGGTGTTAAGGGAAAGCCTTGCTAAAAAAGATGATTCTTGAGCAATCATGTGAAGAAGGAGGAGAGAGTAAGCCCTGTGACTATTCAGGGAAAGGGAATTCTATGCAGAGAGAAGAGAAAATGCAAAGGTCTGAAAAAGCTGCAATTGTGGATAATGCAAAATAACTCTGATATTTAGAAACTCTGAAATGTATATGGGCTATGGGCCATGCCTATTCAAAAAGAATGTAGCCAGTTAAGAAGGTAAGCATTGAGTTAGGGAAATCAACCGGCATGATAGCATGAGGAGCTTTGCTGACCCACTTTCCAGTGAAACTGGTTAAAATTTTAAAGACAAAACAAAAAATCAACCATTCAAAATATCTGGAAATGGTCCTAAGGGCAAGTGGCAAGTGAAGAAACAAATATTCAATAAACTCTATAGTTATTTCTTATCTTTTGCTAGCTTTGGGATTTGTTTGCTCTTGATTCTCTAGTTCTGTTAGTTGCGATGTTAATTTTTTTTCAATTAAAAATGATTTATTGAGCACCTGCTATGCACAAAATGAAAGAAGCAAGGTTTCAAAAACATTCACATGTCCAACAAGCGTGGCTGAGCTCCTCCCAATGCCGGGTATATGTGCTGGAGTCTGCAGAAATAAAGAAAATCATTCCCAGTGACTACACTAAATCCCACCAAGGAGACAAATCCAAAAAACAATTAAAATACAACAACGTAGTACATTGTGAATCATGCAGTGATAGAGGCAGGTCTAAGTGTTATGAAAACACTCTAAGTAGGGAAATCATTTAACTCATCATTAAACCAGAACGCTTTGAAAGTAGAAGGGGGCATTATCAATAATTGTACTGTGACAATGGGCATAAACTGGGACTGTTCCTGGACAAACCAGGATGAATATCATCCTAGTTGTAAGGAATAAAACTGGAGAGAGGCCAGGCATGGTGGCTAATGCCTGTAATCGCAGAACTTTATTTATTTATTTTTATTATTATACTTTAAGTTCTAGGGTATATGTGCACAACGTGCAGGTTTGTTACATATGTATACATGTACCATGTTGGTGTGCTGCACCTATTAACTCCATACAATTGTATGCCAAATCTTTCGGTTTGGGCAGGATCTGTGACTTGCTTTTAACCAATAAGATATGGCATAGGTGATGAAATGTCACTCCCATAATTACATTATGATTTTTATATATGTAAAATCATATAAAAAGTTATATATACATATATATGTCTATAAATATGTCTGTCTGTGTGTGTGTGTGTGTGTGTATATATAACTCTAGCTTACTAACAGAGGTGCTAGAGAGACAACTCCTTACTGTCCTTGAAGAAATAAGCTGCTGAAGTAAGTGGCTATGTTGGAGAAGCCCACATGACAAGGAAATGTGGACAGGTTCTAGGAGCTGAGGGTGGTGTCCAGAAGGAAACTAAAACTTCAGTCCTGAAGCAGCAAAGAAGTGTCTGCTAACAAGCTGAAGGAGCTTGGAAGCAGATCTTTTTTAAGTCAAGGCTCTGATGAGACCACAGCACTGGCTGACACAGGGACTTCAGCCTGGTGAGACATAAAACCCTGTCAAGCCTGATTCACAGAAATTTTAGATAATAAATGTGTGTTAAATTTTATCTTAAATAAATTTTAAGATAATACATTTAAGCTGCAAAATTTATGGTAATTTGTTATGAAGTATAGAAAATTAATAGAGTTAGAAAGTCAACAAAAGACTGAGAAGCTGTTCCAATTAAACAAAACTACAGTAATATGACAATTAAATGCATTTAGTTATTCTGAACTGGATCCTTGGGACAATTGGAAAAACTTGAATGGGGTCGGAGTATTAGATAGTAGCAGTATATTAATGTTATTTTCTTGATTTTGATGGTTGTTTTGCAATTATGTAGAGGAAAATGTGATAGGAAGTAATATAAAAGTATTCAAGAATGAAAAATATGTAGTGAAAGTGTTGTTTTTTCCTACACTTTGCCCAAAATGATTGACCATTTTTCTAATGAATTAAAGAAATAATGTGGTATCCTGTAGACAGAGCTAATTAAGCATTGGTTCCTTTTGCCTTCCTTCTAATGGTTAAAGAAGGGGATAATGATAGTGGGAATTAATATTTGGTGATCAGTTACTGCATGCCACAACTGTAATATCCATGTTACATGACTTATCTAGTTCAATCCTCACAACACATGCTAAAATAAATATAACTATCCCTCCTTTATAGATCAAGTAGATAAGATTCTCATCCTCAATTCTTCACTGCCTCCCTTTTCCATGTGATTTTTCAATATTTCCCACAAGAGAAAGCAGAGGCCATTTCTTCATTGCATTGATGTTGAGATTGGTCATGTAACTTACTTTGACTAAGTACATGTGAGCAGACATGATGTGAACCATAGGTTAAATGTTTGTGTGAATTAGCTTCTTTCATCCTGTGCTTCTGCTGTTCACCATTTAAAGAATCTACCTGTATTGCTACTATTTTGAGGAGAATAATGAAAAATGTGGAGTAGACCTAAGCTTAATTCAGAGACTGAAGCCAAGCCAAACCAACCCAATCCAAGCTGAGCCCAGAACTACAATCCACCCAAAGACTTGGTGAATGAGTAATATATGCTTATTGTCACAAGCCATTGAAAGTTTGGAGTTGTTACGCAACATTATTGCAGCAATAGCTGACTGATAAACTGGCTTAAAAATCATACTCTCAGTTAATTGGTCTGTTTCACTTTAAAACTTGTCCTCTTTATTACTTACTACGCTACTATAACACAATTCAGTCTACAGTTATGAAAAATATTAGTGTTAATTGAAATCTTTTCAGTGTCTTGATTAACTTATTTTTGCTTCCTACATTACATATTTATATACAAATATATATTTATACATGTATATATATTTATATGTGTATATATGTATTTATATATGTGTTTATAAATATGTATAAAATATATATGTGTATTTTAAACCATCATCTTTTAATAGTGTCCTTGGACATTTATCATAAAATATATAAACTTGACATATCCATACTTATAACTTTAGGACTGAGCTATCTTGGTATAGGATATATTGCTTACACTTTTCAAATGAGAAAGAGACAGTATTAGCACTCCAGGAGAATTATTTAGGATATTGCCAAAGAGTTACACTCCAAATAATTAAATCCCTAGGTGGCTCATGGGGATTTGAAAATTTTTCAGGTTAAATTCATTTGGTATAAGAGAAGCCTCTGGTACTTCATGTTGTATCCTATCAGCTTATTTCTGATTACAGCCATGACTGTGGTGGACAGTTGATGCAAGTTTAGTCTTAGTCTGATAGTGTCTGACTTCAAGCATGCACTATGTGTTTTTCAGCCTTCTGCCCCAGCATCTTCTCCAAAGATACAGGAGCTTGCTGGACCCACTTGCAAGGGAAGCCTGGAAGTTGGGGAGTTAATGCCTTCACAGCACTCTCAACCAGTGAGGCATGATGTTAGTGGACAAATGCTCTAGCTTTCTGCCACTGGGTTGGCCATTCTGGAAGGCATTCTACTTATTTTTCAAAGGTCCAGGTGTAATTTCTCAAAGGTCCAGCCATCTTTGCTGAGCAAATGCCTTGATAACCTTTTATTGATAGCTTCTATTTCCCTGCCCTGTTCTCTTTACTTTTTCACTCCTGCCTCCCAAGGGTCATCTCCCAAGTAAACTATCTGCACCCAAATACTTCTTAGGCAGGAACCCGAACTAAGTCAGAGGCATTTCCTAGAAGTTTAGGAACAAATACTTCCCTTTTAAACCCCTGTCATGGCAGGGGAGATTAGAAAGGTAAGCTTAGAGCTCACTGGGTATGCCCTCATGTTTTGTTTCTTGCGTCACATTGCCAGATGGCCATTTGGCACCAGGAATGCACCCGTGCCACACACTGATCTTGAAAAGTATCTGGACCACATTCCCAGTTATTGGCATGTACTTACCTTTGTTTTTTATTGAGGGGACATGTTGCTGTGACACAGAACAGCAATGAGGAGGAATGACCTTTAGTGCTCAAAGCTTGACTCTATGACTCAGCAGATACCTTTGGGCCTGTTGCTAAACCTCAGTTTACACTTCTGGAAAGTGAGGATACTAATACCAACCTCATTAATTTGTTGTGAAGATAAAATGAAAATCATATAAATGTAAGGTTTTATAGTTGTAAAAGACCTTAAAAAATATTGGAGTCCCCATTGCGTATTCATTATGAACATCAGGAGTAAAACTACTTGAGTCCAACTTACTAGTTATGTAACTTTGGGCAGGTTACTCTTTGGACCTATTTCCTCTTCTTTCAATGGAGATAATGACAGTACCTACTTCAGAGGGTTCTTGAGAAGATAAAATGAGATGATAAAATTCATGTAAAGAATTTAAATGGTACCTGAAACATGGTTAATAAATATTAAGTATTATTATGAATAAATGTTAAGTATTATTAAATGTTGTGTAAACAAGTTATTGAGTGCCTGAAGTAGGCAAAGTTCTGTGCAGAAAACAATATTGTTGCGTTGTATTGTGTATTGTATTGTAAGCATCTGATGTTACTTACCTTGATAAATATAGCCCTTATTCAAATATGTACAATACCAAGCAGTCGGTACAGAAAGCTGATAGAAGGCTAGAGTTGAGCAGAGCAGGCACTGAAGGATGGTTACTATTTTGACATATGGAGATGCAGACTAGGTGTTCTGGTCAGCAAGAGGTACAAAAGCAAAGGCACAGACATAGGAATATCATGGGATTTAAGGCTAGAGAAGTGTGTTGGGTCTAGATTGTAGAGTTCAGAATTGCAGGCCCTGGAGTCTGGATTCTCTCTGGAGAGCAGGAGAGAGCCACTGAAGGACTTTTGAGCAATGTGATGTGAACAGACCACCACTTAAGAAAATTAACCTGATGGCGGCTTGTGGAAAAGAACAGCAGAGGGAAGGCCTAGACACCAAGAGAACAGTTGAAGGAAATGTGCAGTACTCTAGAGGTAAAGTGATAAGGGCCTGAACCAAACTAAGGCAGTGGTAGCAGAAAAGTCAAGACAGATGTGAGAGGCATATTGTTAAACAAGCCAAGAGGATGATAGGTTCTTTGCTGGGTACTCAGAATAGAGCTTACCTACCTGGTTCAACTCAACAGATAGCATAGTCAATATACAAATAACCAGGGACTCATACACAGGTGCACAGCACATTCATACTTATGGTATGCTTTTGTGGGGTTCACAAAAGGTAACCTTTCCACCACAAGGCTTATGCTTTATCATGCTGAAGTCCTTTGAAAGGTGACACTGGAAACATTTAAAGAGGAATTAACAATAGGTAGTAGCAAGTGTACACATTTCTTGAGCAGTAACTATTCCTGCTGATGAATTATTCATGATGTTAGATTGACCCTGTAAACATTACTGCAGAGTCGCTGTTGAATATTATTAATATTATTATCCTTATTTTACAATTAAGAACGTAATGGTTCAAAATGAGAACCTTATAAGCTCTCAAATCCTGCCCATCCTTTCAATCTTTTCGTAAACGTCATTTCCTTCTTGAGGAATTTTCAGAGCTGGGAGCAATCTGAACTCACTGAATGCTTATACTCTTTCATCACATATAGAGCTTGCATTAGAGTCATTTGTGTGTATGTGTTATCTCATGTATTAGACTGTAAGTTTCTTTAAGATAGAGGCTTTTGTATTCATTTTTGTATTCCCCATAGAATCCTAGTGCCTGACACATAGTAGGGGGCTCAATAAATGTTTGTAGAATTGATTAAAGTGTGAACACTAAAAAGCCCGAGTCTGCTATGGATATGTTTATTTGGATGTATAATTGGTAGTTTCCCCATGGATCCCTTCAAGAGTGTGTTGATACCTTAGCAGCTTTTTGAAGTTATGGTGCATTTAATTAAATGTGTTATCTTTTTAGAGTTCTTGTACCAAGAAAATAGATTGCATATTATAATGTATTCATTGTTCATTCCAAAGACCTATGCATCTGTTTAAGTATTCAGTTAACAAAGATACCAGAGATGAGAAATAACAGGTGTTCCAAGTAATTACCAATTCTAGTCAACCAAAAATTAGATATTTTAAAATCTTCTCTTTTCTATTTCATATTCTTTTTTTTTTTCCTTTTGATCAGAAGTGATTCCTTCCTAGATAATTCCACATGGTTCTGTTTTTCTTATTGTCTTGATATTGTGTAAGAATTGAAAAAGAATGTTGCAATCTGTTTCTCTGAACTGTGGTTTATCAAGAGGATCTATTTTAAGCCAAAGAGAGTTTTCTTGTATGGGATCATGCCAGGAGGTTGTGTGCACCTTGCAGGCAAATGGAGGACTGCAGCCTCATGGAATTGTGCTGCTGTGGGGGCTGTAGGCTCCTGGCCCTCTTGGAGGGTGGATACTCCGTGCCTTGTATCATATAGCTTTTAGCTGCCAGCATCTGCTAGGCTTTGGAATACCCAACTCTGATTTTCTGGGAGGCTTTTATGGTATTGCGGCACTGTTTCTCAAATAGGGTTGATCATAAGACCCACTTTGGTTGCTTGTAAAAATGTTAAATATCAGGCCTTACTCTAGAAAGAAACTGCAGGAGAGGGGCCTAGAATATTTGTTTTTTGTTTTTGTTTTGTTTTTGTTTTTGTCAAGCACCTCAGACAAGTCTTATGATCAGGGAAATTGAAACACTTTCATATACTGGCTTAAAATAACTGGCTGCAGTAACTTATGCTTAACTGGCCATGTGAATCTTTTCTTTTTCTTTTTTTTTTTTTGAGACCAGTCTCACTCTTGTCACCCAGGCTGGAATGCAGTGGTGCTCACTGCAGCCTCTACTTTCCAGGCTCAAGCAATCCTCCCACCTGAGCCTCCCAAGTAGCTGGAACTATAGGTGCATGACACCACACTTGGCTAATTTTTATAGCAACAAGGTCTCACTATATTGCCCAGGCTGGTCTCAAACCCTTGGGTTCAAGTGACCCTCCTGCTTTGTCTGCCAAAGTGTTAGGATTTCAGGTGTGAACCACCGTGCCCAGCCCCATGTGAGTCTTAAGCAACTTAAATCCCCTCTCTAATTTAGTTTCCTCAACTGCAAAATGGGGATAATTATAATACCTACCTATTGTTAGGATTTTAGAGAGGATTAAAGTAAATGATAACGTATGTTAAATACTTAGCAAAGCACCTGGGACAGAGTAAGTACTCAATAAATGTCAGCTATATAGTGAACTCTTCTCCCCTATTATTATATCAGCAATCTTGCCGTCTAGAGGATGTTTATGTACATCCCTAGTTCACTTTACTCAGCAGGAAATCTTTCCTGTCTAATTTGAAAAGATTCTTTGAGGACCCCTGGGAGATCACAGTATTTTAGAATTGGAAAGGACTTAGATGCCTTATAATCCAGTATCCCAATTTTGTTTGCTCATTTTTGGTCTACTCCCTCTTCATTTTCAGTTAACTTCCAATTCATGTGTAGTTGAAACTTGTCCTTCAAGGACAATCACCCTTCTACCAGCTACCTAGACTGGGAACCTGGATAACCTTCCAGACAGAGCCCTCTCATGCCCAGAAAAGGCCCTGCTCTGCGGTTCCTTTGATGGTTAGAAGGTTTGCCCTTCCGGCAAACATAGCTGCTTTGCCTCCCTTGCCCAAAGAGAAGTTCTATGAATGCTTGTCCTGAATTTTAGAAACCAACATGTTTTTCTCACTATTACCCATCTAAGAGTTAGTCTTACTAAGTTTTTGTTATGTTTGTCTAGTTCTCTGTCTACTTAGATAAACCTGAATCAGTGTTATCTTTATTAGACCATGTATTCTTGAAAGTCAAAGATTTCCATTTTTTCCATTGCCTTCTGGAAAAATTCTGTCTAATTACATAATAAAGGCACAAAAACATGATGCTGATGCTGATCATAAATACTCAGACTATTATAATGTCTTTGTCTCAGTAAAATTCTTTTGGTCCTATGATTCCATCTCATTTTAAAGACAATTTAATGCACAATTAATCTTTGTCCCCTGCATTTCTCCAATTTTAAGAACCACTTCTTTGTGTGTGCTAATTTGTCAAGCAAAACTTTAACAAACACCTCCTGGAAATTTAGAATAGAGAATTTTGAGGCATTCATTTGATTTTCTTGGCATTTACTTCCTTAAAGAAGTCAAAAAATTATCGAAGCATGGCTTTTTCATTCCAGAGACTGCATTGGCTATCCTTAATCAAGCTGTGCTTTTCTCAGTGTTCCCCATTTAATCTCCTAAAATACTTCCTAAGACTTTGCCCCCTACAATGGAATCAAAACTAAATGGTCTGTAATTTCCTCAAGTGTTCCCAGATCCTGTTGTAAATAATGACATTGTGCTGGCCACTTTCCAGTCTGAATGAAGTGACCTTGTAAAAATGTCTGCTTACTCTTCTATAACGTCTTTTTCTACTTCTGTAGGGCTCTTGGATAGAGCTTGGCAAACAATACCTGTTCCAAGAAACACCATTCTTCACCTCAGTCATGTTATTTCCTTCATATAGGCAGTACCGTATCCAGAGCTAAAAGACTTATGCTTAAAAGTTAATTAGTATTTTAAAATAAGGAATTATAGGTACACTGTGGTAGAAGGCCAGCCTGTATGACCTATGAATATTTGAATTGACAGGAAGAAAATCTATTGTGGTTTGTAAACTCTTCAAGAAAATGTTGAACTTCCATTCAATCATTAGATAGCTTTTATTGTATTCATGTTCAATATCTTTTTTTAATAAAAAAGAAAACATTTTCTACTTTATAACACAAAACATTTAAAATTAGTTATTCCAAGCTGGCAGTTAGAAAAGGAGTATTTCACCCTCTTGGTAGAGACAGTTGTTCTTTCTGAGCAATTACATTGTATTCAAATGAGAAATATGTGATTTCTGGTTACACCAATGCTTTCCCCCTCTTCACCTCAAAGAGGATCAGGACATCTGGCATTGCCTAGGAAAAAGCAGCTAAACTCACTGAGGGCAGGGTACTTCTCATATGAAGACAGACTAAAAATACAAAAACCTATTAGTGTGAAATAACAAAAGCTGAAAGGGGAGAAATAACTAGGACCTCTGAATCCTAAGCTATGTGGGACCACTGGCTAGACAAGCTAATTAAAATTTGCAACCCCCATTTTTTATGGCCCACATGGGCATACAAGTTTTATGAATTAGATACAAGTTACTGCAACTAAAAGAAGTTAAATAGATGGAGATATTGGTAGTGTTCAACCCAATGGCAGTGATTTTATTATTTTCTTTAAGAAAAACCAAAGGGTAATAAATTTATGGGAGCATTTTGGACTTGATAAATCAAATCAGAATTTAAAAACATTCTTGGAAGTTATAAAGCTAACAAATAGACCAGCAAAATTTTTTCTTCATAAAATAAGAGCAAAATAACTATTTAAAAAATGACTTTCTGATTTTCGGCAAAGTGATTACCTTTGCTTGTGCTTTCATAAGTAGAAACATTACATGCATTTGTGGGGGCCAGTGTGTACTCTTTACCTTCCCTTGGCATTGCTCATCTCTATCAAACACCTACAACACAGTGTGCTCCATTATAGGAGACTGGCAGCACGGTTCTATTTAATTAACTAATTGGATGACTCATCCTACACCTAAATTAGCATTATTAGGTCTTTTATGATGATTGTTGAAGCATTGTAAATTAATTTTCTTACTGGCTATAACCATTATTTGCTGCTATCACAATATTAAGAGATAATCCATGCACAGTGGGAAATCTCTATGGGCAGAAAATGAATGTGGTCATCCTTGGATCACCAATTAGGAAAACTATTGTGTGGCAAAAACATCATTTCTATGCTGTAATATTATCAAATAACCATTAATTACCTTCACTAGTAAGAATTACCTTCTTTGTTGGAGAAGTATTGCATTACATATTATAGTTCAAAAATGTCAGGAGAAAACCAGCAACAAAAACATCAATTTCTAAAAATGATACATGTAATCTAAATCATATTAACCTAACATGCTACATGTCAGGTTAAATTAGCATAAGCTTTGTTACAGAACCTGAATAATATAGCTTATCTCTTAGCCCTTAGATGTATTGATTAAATAGGTCATCCTCACCTGTCTACAAATACAAATATAATCAAACTGCACTGTTCTCTAGGGAAATGAATGGCAAAAAAACTCTAGTGAGTGTCCAATCCAGGCCTGTTTCCTTGTCTAATACAGAGATGACAGAATGAAGATAAGCAAGTCCCTACAGCCTGGTGTGTGACTGTGTGTGTGTGCGTGTGTGTGTTTGTGTCTATATACATAAATATGCATACTTCCTATGGACAGAATCCAGGAGCTTTCATGAGATTCTAAAGGGGATCTGTGACTGACCCCTTGCCCCTCCAAAGTGCGCTGACTTAAAAGGTTTATGGAAGCAGCCACTGTGCCAGACTGCTTCTGCATGATTTCACCATTCAGCAGCCATGAATGAATGCGAGTGCCAACCTGAGGTCTGTCTTGCTTAGCTTGGCCGTTACAGCCTCCCTGGGCAGAGGTGTGGTGTGATGGTCAAGAGAGGGAGCCCTACATTAGACTCTAGGGCGTGTTCCTAACTCCTACCCTTTATAAGCTGTGCCATCTTAGGCAAGTTACCCTAGCTTCTTTGTGGCTCAATTTTAAGACACTACTCACCTCAAAAGTTTGTCATGACTATGTATATTCTCAGAGTGAATATAAACCAGAAACCATAAAATGAAAGTCTAATAAATTTGACTACACAAAATTAAAATTGCTGCAGGACTATAATGATCATAGATAAAAATGATACAACATGATATATTTATTTTAAAATAATTCAACAGGGCAGCAGAAGAGAAGCAGTGTGGTGGGGTTGGGGGATGGGTATTAAATGAATTAAGTTTTTTGTATATTTTGATAATGCTGGGTAGGTATTTGGACCATAAGAATTTATTAAGCTATTCTTTCTATTTTGTATATGTTTGAAATTTTCTGACTAAAATATTTAAAAGTAAAAATAAAACATTAAAAGACCATAGACAATATCAGAAGAATAATGACAAATTAAGGAAAAAGATATAAGATATATAACACCTAAGGGACTAATCTCCCTAATATATAAAGAAGCTAATAGATCAATAGGAAAAAGAACAACAAAGTGACATTTTAAAAAGAGAAAATGGCTAGGCACAATGGCCTTTTTCTGTATTGCCAACACTTTGGCAGGCCAAGGCAGGAGGATCACTTGAGGTCAGGAGTTCAAGACCAGCTTGGGCAACATAGCAAGACCCTATCTGAAAAAAATAAAAATAATAAGTTAGCTGGGCATGGTGGCTCAAGTCTGTAGTCCTAGCTACCTGGAGGCTGAGGCTGGAAGACTGCTTGAACCCGGAAGGTTCAAGCTTCAGTGAATCATGACCACACCACTACACTCCAGCCTGGATGACAGAGTGAAACCCTGTCTCTAAAAAAGTTTAAATTAAATTAAAATTTTAAAAATAAAGATAAAAGCAAAAGAAGTGCAGTCAATTTACAGAAAAGAGAAAAACTACATCAAGTAATGCTTATTTTATTTTTATTATTTTAATAAGATTTAGATATTATTTCTTTTAAATACATATATTTATTATAAATTTTTATTTATATTTTTATGAACTGAAATTTTATTGTATTTAAAATGCATTAAGTAATGATCATTTTATTCATAACAGGAGAAATACAAATTAAAACAACAGTGAAAGCTCACTTTTGACTGATCAAATTGACAAAGATCAGAAAATTTGATAGTACATTGTAGGTGAGTATAAAGTAGCACAACTTTTTTGGAGAGCAATTTTATAATATCTGTGAAAAGTTAAAAAGCACATTCCTATTAACTCATAAATTTCATTTCTAGGAATTAGCTTTCATATATACTTACACATGAATTCAAAGCAAAACATATATGGATATTCAATACAGTTGGTTGTAACAGTAAAAGATCTGCAACATTCTAAATATCTGTGAGGAGGGAACTGGTTAAATAGATTATAGCGCATCTGTAGAATGGAATACTAAGAAGCAGTTTTTAAAAATGAAGCAGCTCTATAATAGCAGTATGAGCTGATCTCTAATACATTGAAAATGAAAAAAGCAAGAAGTATAATGGTATATTCATACATGGTCATTTGTGTAAGAACATATATGTGTATATGTTTGCATATGCACAGAATATGATGTATCTCTAGAAGGATATACAAAAAGTATAGTAGTGGTTGCCTTAGGAAAGGGGAAATGAGATAGGGAAAGATATAGGCATGGGAGGGAGTCTTACCTTTCACTCCATATGCTTCTGTTCTTTTAAATTTTTTTTACATGGTTATATATTAGCTATTTGTAAATATATTTTTTACATTTAAGTACTTAGAATAGTGTTGGTATGTATCAAATACTCAATAAATGTTATCTACTCTTATTATTATTCCACTGTTACTCCAACCACCATTTCTGGCCTTATCTTTCACTACATCACTGCAAAACCTTTTTACAACCATTAAAGTGAATAATAACCAGTCCCCAAATATTCCATATGGTTTGCTATTTCCATGCTTATATTCGTATGCTTACTTCTACTTGGAAGGCCATTTTTCCATCTTTACCTGTTGAAATTCTACTTATTCTTCAAGGTCCAATTCAAATAGCACCTCCTCCTAAATTATGTACTAGCCCTATAACCTTGAAATGTTTATGTAATTGTGTCTCAGTTTTCTTATCTGTTAAATGAGATATAATAGAAACTGTAAAGATTAAGTGTGATAAGGTGAGTAAACCTACTCATGCATTTATCCAACATCTATTTCTTGGCTGGGCATGGTGGCTTATGCCTGTATTCCCAGCACTTTGGGAAACTGAGGCAGGCAGATAGCTTGAGCCCAGGAGTTCGAGACCAGACTGGGCAGCATCATGAGACCTTGTCTCTACAAAAAGTATAAAAATTAGCCAGGCAGTATTCAGGAGGCTGAGGTGGGAAGATCACTTGAGCCTGGGAGGTTGAGGCTGCAGTGAGCCTTGATCACACCACTGCACTCCAACCTGGGCAAGAGAGTGAGACACTGTCTCAAAAGAAAACACACACACACACACACCCCCATACCCATATATTTCTTGACCAACTATTTTATATAGGGATTACAGTATTCACTAGGGCTAGAACCATGGAAAAGTTGACAATATCTCTGTCCTCATGAAGCTCACAGTCTAGAAAGGAAATTTGAATACAGTTGATAAATGCTATGGCAGCTGTAAGCATAGGGTATGGAAGTACAGAGGAGGGGCATCAAACCAAAAAAAAAAAGCAAACCATGGGAGAAATAGTTGGGTTGGAAAGAAAGTCAGAAACAAAATCAGATTTGTTTTGCTTCAGAACTTTGAGTGATCTTAAAGAATTTATTTACAAGCAGGAAGCAGCAGAAAATTTAGAAAGATTAGTCTTGATACCTCTCAGAGTCATTGGTCTCTGTGCTTCTGATAATCTAAGGAAATTCACAGAAAACCTCCAGTAGCCACCTGCTCTTTGCCCTGACAGTTCTCAAGGAAGTGGTCCTCCTGCTGCCCCAAGCCTGTCAGCCTCCATGAAACCAAGCCTTCCACACTATAATACAGAAAAGTAAAGTCTTTGACTGAAGAATCAGGCAGATCTCTAGGTAGTGTAGCTAGGAGAAATAAAAGTTGAACTTAGCTATTCCTTTGTAAGAACCAAGGGACGGGGCCTTCCAGTATTAGGAGTTCTGACGGATACCCCTCCTCAGCCCTCCAACCTGCCCACTTTTACCAGAGGTGCCCTCCTCATCTGAGCTCCCTTTCCTCCTTCTGGTTTCCCCACCCCTCCTCATCCCAGATCTGTCTTTAAGTTCTCAGTTAGGTGACCCCAGTGCTCTCTGGGAGAAACCCTACCTCATTCCTCAGGAGGGAGCTACTTCCTGTGGCTCCTTCTCATACTTGCAAACTCAAGCAGGGCTTTAGGTTTGGTCCAGATGTGAGTTGAAGTTCCCCACTCAGTCTGTAGCATCCAGAAGACTATTTGCATTCCCTTAAGAAAATTTACAGAATTTGATAAAATCTGCCTGCCCCACAAGTGTACAACTGATAAGCTGTAATACATTTGAGCACTGAATTTTTCAGGAACATGTCTCCCCTCAGTGCCAATCCCTTAGGGCCATCAGGTTTGGCAAGCAAGCACATTGAAGACGGAGTATGAAGTTTGTTTTTATTAAGTAGAACATCGTTGGCATTTTCTTCCAAGATAAAATGGCTACATAACTAGATATGTCAACTAACAAAGATGGAGATAACAGAACATAAGGTGATATGGTTTGGGTCTGTGTCCCCATCCAAATCTCATGTTGAATTGTAATCCCTAGTGTTGGATGTGGAGCCTGGTGGGAGGCGATTGAATCATGGGAGTGGTTTCTAATGGTTTAGCACCATCTCCCTAGTGCTGTCTTGTGATAGAGTTCTCAAGAGATCTGGTAGTTCAAAAGTGTGTGGCACCTTCCCCTCCCCTCTCTCTCTCCCTCTCCGCCATGTGAAGAAGGTGCTCACTTACACTTTGCCTTCTGCCGTGAGTGTAAGTTTCCTGAGGCCTCCCCAACCACACTTCCTGTACAGCCTTTGGAACTGTGAATCAATTAAACCTTTTCTTCATAAATTAAAAAAAAAAGAAAGGAAATTTAATGACAGTCTAGGCTCCCCATTGGTGAGACATGTGTCCTCAGTGAAGTAAGTGCAACTTGTAACAACAATAATTCATCTTCCTAGACTCCATAAAGGAAAGAACATTGCTTTTAGCTTGGTTTTGACCTTCACCTTTAGGGACCAGTGCTACCATCAGCCCCTGCCATCATTATGCCAAGAAACATTTTCCTCTTACAACTGAGACCTCACAGCTTTACAGAAGCACCAAGTTAAGCTTGTTGAAAGAATGGGTGCTAGTTCACATAGAGTAGCTCCGATGAGATCCTTGTGACTCTAGAGATCCTTCTGGTGGAGGTAAAGAGAAAGTTTTGCCAGTTCATACAGCTACAAGTTGAATAATTTATCTTTCAAGTATTTAAGTTTGGTTTGCCTTTTTGCGGGGAGGGGAGTAAAGTTTTAAAAAAAGACAAAAGAAAACACAAACAAACCAAAACCCGCAAAACAAATACCTCTAAGCCAAAAATGAACCTCTGTGATTCTGCAAAAAATCCTGGAGTAGGCTCAGGTATCTCCCCATGGCCTCTGCAGCCATGCCCAGCTGAAACAATAGGCAAGAGAAGCTTGTATTAGTTTTGATCAAGAAGCCATGAGCTGGAGCTATGATCTGGTTCAACAGCATGCACAATCACATGGCGTCCCAGTGGCACTTGTCAGACACACCCCTGGTTTCCAGTCTGTCTTTCATTAAGTGTGAAGCCCAAAGCCTCTCTGAGCATGTGCAAGGCAACAGATTTATGCTGCCCTCTGCTGGTAAGCAGCTCTACTGCAAATCTTTTACAAGGAGGACTGAGCCAGGGCTGGTTGACTTCTTCCCTTCTCCCAGCCCCACCTCCTAGTAGACTCAAAGATAAATAACCCTGCTAGACTTAGAAGTTGAGTTCTGAGTGGGGCTGAGGTGAGAGTAGAGTGGTGGAGAATATAGATCAGGAGAAGCAGAAAGACCACAAACCAGGGGTGTGTTACTATTAGAATCCAATATAGCCTAGGGGGCTCATCTGTGTATTTGCTCTGTTGGGGGAAATTTTCATTCGAACTCTCTCATGACATTTGAGTTACTTAGTACTGAATGCATTTTGTGATGTATTCAGAAAATGCATTTCACTAATGTTTCCCTAATTCATGGGGGCTGCTGTTTTACCAGTCACCATGATCCTTAATCAGTGGAGTTGTATAGCATGTAGTCTGTAAAAGTGCTTAATAAAAATCATTTAATTCTAAATTACATGAGTGCACTTAACCCTAAAGATATTAAAACTGATTGTTTGATGTATTGCCATGAGTAGGTAGAAATTCAAAAATAAAAGCTTCCTGCACTTAAATCAAAGAGCACCAAGCTCATAGTCACTCGGTACAAGCACATGCATCAGTGTCATGAAGCTGGGCTATGATAAACTAACCCATTTTGGGCTTTTAAACTGTAAATATGAAGTACTTGAACTTGATCAGAGATGAGATACATAAGTGAGTTTTTCTGAGCAAAGTACTGTGTGTGACCTGATAGCTTGCTAAAAGCCTGTGGAGATCACCTGCCACTTATTTGCAGACTTGGTGAGGGTGGCAGTAGGGCTAGCTGCTGATGTTTGGCAGGGTTAATGTGCACTGCTAGTCTAGACCCTAGGCTAGAGGCAGGCCTAGTGTGAGCAAATAGGAGAGTGGGGATTTTCATTGACAGAATTGTTATCCTTGGGTTCTCATTGTAGCTACATTCACACTTGCTTAACTTGCTCAGTACAGCCCTCAACATGATGCCATGTCGATGAGGAAACTTAAATCAGTCTTGATTATGGATCACAATAAATTTTGGAGGGATATGTCTGTTAAATTTGAGGGAATCTCAATAATTTCCATGGTTTAATGAGTGTGGCAAGAAAGATTATAAAATGCATACAATCTCTCATTCTCTCTCTCTCTTTCTCTTTCTGTTCTAGATATTAAGTATGCTTACACTGAAGCATTGAAGTTTTTTTCACAGTTAAGAGACTAGCTTTCTGGGTTTTTTAAATAAAAGCCTTCTTCTAAGTGGTTAACCATAGATGAAAAGAAAAGGAGTATCTTCTTTTCTCCTTCCCCCCATGTTAGCAATGCTTTATGTTTGACTTTCAAGGCTTCTGTGAATCCTTGAAAGAAAGGCGGAGATTTCTAGAAATATCAGGGACAATATATGGATCCCATACATCTCATTGAGAACCAAGCACAGAGTTGGCTAATAAAGTAGCCATTGTGAGTTATCTATGCAGTACCTGTTGAGTGCACTATAATATGGTAGGTGGTAATGGAAAGCATCAATAAAGAAATAGAAAGTAAGATACTATATTTTTGGAGAATGCAGTCTAACAGGTCTAATTCTGCTAGAAAACAAACACTCTGTTAAATTATCCTATAAGTACATTACTTTTATTACTCAACTGACTATCTAAGGCAGTTTCTTTGGAAACAGACCAAATTGAAGATTGTGGGCAGGAGGTTTATTGGGAGAGTATAGGAAGTGAGAGAAGCAAGACTGGGCGGAGAAAGAAGTTGAGCTACGTTGCAGTTGCAATAGAGGTCTCATCTGGTCTGTTGGGGAGCTCTGGGGCTAGGATGGTCTTTCAGAGTGGTCTCAAGTTGAGGCAAATGAGCCTGGATTTTGTACTTCCCTGCCTTGACTGGTCATTGGATGCAGGCTTCCTTCCCCATGGAGGGAGCATAGTCTTGAGTGAGACAGTTCCCTTTGGCCCAGGGAAATTTCCAGAGAGAGAGTCAGCCCTGAGGCTTCCGCAGGCAACACTCCCAGCAGTTGCAGGAAATGAGGGCCGTGGTTCTGAAAGGAGGTTTCTAGGTGGTGCATGATAGCAGCAATCCCCAACCTTTTGGCATCAGGGTCCAGTTTCATGGAAGTTAATTTTTCCACAAACCAGGGAGCAGGGAGGATGGTTTGGGGATGATTCAAGTGTATTACATTTATTGTGCACTTTATTTCTATTATTATTACATTGTAATATATAATGAAATAATTATACAACTCACCATAATGTAGTATCAGTGGGAACCCTGGGCTTGTTTTCCTGCAACTACATGGTCCTATCTCGAGGTGATGGGAGACAGTGACAGGTCATCAGGTATTAGATTCTCATGAAGAACACACAACCTAGATCCATCTCATGCAAAATTCACAATAGGGTTCACACCCCTGTGGGAATCTAATGCCTCTGCTGATCTGACAGGAGACGGAGCTCAGGCGGTAATGTGAGCAATGGGGAGTCGCTAAAAATACAGATGAAGCTTCACTTGCTTACCTGCTGCTTACCTCCTGCTGTGCGACCCGGTTCCTAACAGGCCACTGAATGGTACCAGTCCATGGCCTGGGGACTGGGGACCCTTGCACTATAGCATCCACAATAGTCCAACCTGTGTGCTTCTTGGATTCACTTGCTTCTTACAGTAAGTTTACTTTATGTGGAAACAGCTTCTCCAGGATTCTGGTTGGTGTTGCTTCTTGGGTATACTTACAGAAGGAAAATAGGAAAAAAATGGCAGTTCCTGCTGCTGCAGCAGCTGGTCTCAAGGATCATATCTGATACTCATTGTCTTCCTCCTCTATTACCCATTCTAGATTCCTTTCACCCTTGGCTAGCACCTCTGCTGGTCTAGGGAGCTTAGTTGGTGGGATAATCTAGACTCTCAACCCTGTGGGGTATGAGCCCCTGGTCACCATGCACTTCTCAGGCCATCGCTGCTGCATGTGTCCTTGTCCTTTTGCTGTCAAAACTGGGCAGGGGAATTCAAAAATACACCACTGCCCCTGCATCCTTTATGCCATTCTCTCCAGGATATGATAATGCTGTTGATTAATTGGCAGGTATGGAAACAGATTCAAAGGCTTCCACTTGGCCTTCCCACCTATAATGGCTCTTACTCCACAGAAGAATGAACCAAAGTGAGAGTTCTAACTACCAAATATGTTCATTACAAGTGAGCATTCAAAGACTTGCAGGCTAGGTGCAGTGGCTCATGCCTATAATCCCAGCACTTTGGGAGGCCAAGGCAGGCAGATCACTTGAGGTCAGGAGTTCGAGACCAGCCTGGCCAACATGGGGAACCCCATCTTTACTAAAAATACAAAAAATGAGCCAGGTGTGGTGGCACACACCTGTAGTCCCAGCTACTTGGGAGACTGAGGCACAAGAATCGCTTGAGCCCGCGAGGCAGAGGTTGCAGTGAGCTGAGATTGCACCACTTTATTCCAGCCTGGGTGACAGAGCAAGACCCTGTTTCCAAAACAAAACAAACAAACAACAACAACAACAAAAAGACTGGCAAAATGACCACTAGCTATGTCAGTCTCAGTGGTCCCAGAGTGAGCTAGTCAGGACCCCATTTCTTATCTAGTCCCAACACATTCTCCAGTAACAAAAGGGTTATTCAAATATTTCAGATCTCAGTTATCAGTGTCAACACAAACCCCTTGTCTAACTGTCATCAAAATGTCTGGGTATTCCGCATATCTGCTCTGCAACTACCTTAGTATTGATATATGGTCTTAAGTCCCTTTGGGGAAGAACTAGGGGAGTCGTTACTGTATGTACCAGCTGTGATGCTGCAGGGTCATAGCCCCTCATTTAACAAATGAACTTCAAGGTCTGAGAACTGGCTCAGGTCTAGAAACTAGACAGGGGATCGTGGTTTTTTTATTGGGGTGGTTGCCCTGAGCTTCTTGGTCATTCATCCTTGATTTCTTCTGAGGGTATAAGTTAAGGAATATATTCGTCAGCTGCTCATCTACTGGGCCCCTGAGAGCACCATGTTCTGTTAACTGTCTCCTTAATTCTCTGACCACCCTGGTTGCCACTCTAACATAACTGTCCATTATAAGAACTGTGTTCACCTTGCTTTTGACAGCTGAGTGCTACCACCTAGCCTCTGCACTTTCAGGATATTATCAGCCCCATTCTACCATTACCAGTTTTGTAATAAATTTCCTACCGTGAGCCATGGCCTACAGAAGACGGCCATAATCTCTGAGAGTCTCAGCAATGCTAGCCTTCCATCTCACCAGCACGTTCCTTATCACTTTGGCAAACAGAGTGCCCTCCAGGCCATCCCATAACACGTTGTCTATTGGTGCTTATTTCCGGCCGTTTGGAGTATGTCTGCTGTGACATGTCCCTTTCTCTGTGCTTTTTGAACCTATCCTCCACCAACTGTCATGGACTTCTCATTTAATGTGGGCAATTGCTTTTTCCCAGATTCCCACAGCACACTAGTGAGGTCCTTGTTGGAAATTAAATCCTGTGTCCTAGGTGAGTGTTCCCATACTGATACATTCTCCTTCATACAACTTTACATTCCACCCTTCTTTATCCAGAATCTTCGGGATCCAATCCTATAATACCATCCTGGCTTCTGCAAGTACATTTTGTCTAGGTTGCAAAGATCCTTAGCATGTAGGCTTTCCTTTCTTATCGGCCCAGCACTTCCTCCGTTGGGTTATGTTGTGACTTGATCCTAGTTATTGGTCTGGTAGTCAGGAGGGAAGGTGAGGGTAGACCCTGAGCAGGACTTGTGTGATCTGGCAAGCAGAGGCCTGCGTCATCTTCAGTGTGGGGTGAGGGCGCACTGACCATTAGTGGGGAGGAATGGTCTCCTGCAGGCCAACATGGTTCAGGCTGATCTGTTTTTAATGCTCTTGAGAACAATGGCCCAGGAAGTTCCAAGATCCCACTCCTCAATCAATCTTAGTGTAGGAGACTTGGTGGGGTTCAGAAGTTAACCTTCTCAGGGACTTTTCCACCCTTAAAACTGAGTACTGGTCCTGATCCTCAGCATTGTCTGCCCTCCAGCTGTAGGAAATGAGAAACTATATATGGCCAAGGAGACCCTCTGACTTTTACACTTTGCCTTTAGTTGGTAATTAATTACCCCTCTGTTTTTCATTGTCTTTCTTAGATATATTGATAATACCCAGCACCAATCAACTGGTTTCCATAGTCCTTATAAGTAATACTTTTCCTGTACCTCTCAAACACCTAAGATTTTGTACCAGTCAGTACATCCCATTCCACTGACATCTTATCTTACTCACTACCTGTAAAAGTTCTAACAATTGCATGGATACAGCATGCCAGGGCCTACCAGTACCTCACTTACCACCAGTTATGGTGTCCTTATTACCAGTTGGACAGTGGGTCACACAGCCAATTAGAAGCCTCAAAATTCTATTCTACAGGAATTCCTAGCTGGAGCAATCAGGCAAGAGAAAGAAAGAAAGAGCATCCAAACTGGAAAATAGGAAGTCAAACCATTGCTGTTTGCCAGTGATATGATCTTATACCTAGAAAACCCTGAAGACTCTTCTAGAAGACTCCTGGATCTGATACATGAATTCAGTAAAGTCTCAGGTTACAAAATCAATGTACATAAATGAGTAACACTGCTATACACCAATAATGACGAAGCTGATTGTCAAATCAACTCAATCCCTTCTACAACAGCTACAAAAAATAAAATAAAATACCTAGGAATATAATTAACCAAGGAAGTGAAAGATCTCTACAAGGAGAACTACAAAACACTGCTGAAAGAAATCATAGATGACACAAACAAATGGAAATACATCCCATGCTCATGAATTGAAAGAATCAATATTGTGAAAATGACCATACTGCCCAAAGCAATCTCCAGATTCAATGCAATTCCTATCAAATACCAACATCATTTTTCACAGAATTAGAAAAAAAATCCTAAAATTCATAGGCAACCAAAAAAGAATCTGAATAGCCAGAGCAATCCTAAGGGAAAAAAAAAATTCTGGGGGCATCATACTACTTGACTTCAAATTATACTGCAAGGCTATGGGAAACAAAACAGCATGGTGCTGGTATAAAAGTAGATACATAGGCCAATGGAACAGAATAGAGAATCCACAAATAAAGACAAATACTTATAACTAACTAATCTTTGACAAAGCATACAAAAACTTAAGTTGGGGAAAGGACACCCTATTCAATAAATGGTGCTGGGAAAATTGGATCGCCACATGTAGAAGAATGAAACTAGATTCCTATCTCTCACCATATACAAAAATTAACTAAAGATGGACTAAAGACTTAAATATAAGACCTGAAACCATAAAAATTTTAGAAGAAAACCTAGAAAAATCTCTTCTGGCATTGGCCTAGCCGAATAATTTATGACTAAGACTCCAAAAGCAAGTGCAACAAAAACAAAAATAAATAAATGATATCTAATTAAACTAAAAAGCTTCTGCACAGCAAAAGAGGTAATCACCAAACTAAACAGACAACTTAAATAATGGGAAAAATATTTGCAAATTATGCATCCAACAAAGAACTCATATCCAGAATCTACAAGGAACTCAAACAAATCAGCAAGAAAAAAAAATCCCATCAAAAAGTGGGCTAATGACATGAATAGACATTTCTCAAAAGAAGATATACAGATGGCTAACAAACATATGACAAAATGCTCAACATCACTAATAATCAGAGGAATGTAAATTAAAACCACAATGAGATACCACCTTACCGCAGCCAGAATGGCCATTATTAAAAAGTCAGAAAACAATCGATGTTGGCATGGGTGTGATAAAAAGGGAACGCTTATACACTACTGGTGAGAATGTAAATTAGTACAACCTCTATGGAAAACAGTATAGAAATTTCTCAAAGAAGTAAAAGTAGATCTGCCATTTGATTTAGCAATCCCACTACTGGGTGTCTACCCAAAGGAAAGTCAGTCACTATATAAAAAGACAACTGTGTGCATATGTTTATCATAGCACAATCACAATTGCAAAGATATGGAATCAACATAAGTGCCCATCAATGGATAAATAAAGAAAATGTGGTTATCTATCTATCTATATATCTATCTACTCTGTCTATCATCTATATACAATTGAATACTACTCATCCATAAAAAAAGAATGAAATAATGTCTTTTGTAGCAACTTGGATGAAACTGGAGGCCATTATTCTAAGTGAAGTAACTCAGGAATCAAAAACCAAATACCACATGTTCTCACTTATAAGTGGGAGCTAAGTTATGGGTATCCAAACATATGGAGTGATATAATGGGCATTGGAGACTCAGAAAGAGGGAGGTTGTGAGGGGGCTGTGGGGTGAATAATTACCTATTGGGTACAATGTACACTATTTGGATGCTGGGTGCACTAAAATCCCAGACTTAACCACTATACAATTTATTCATGTAACCAAAACCCACTTGTACCCCTAACGCTATTAAAATAAAAATTTTTTAAATTCTATTTTATGATCAGCATCCTAGGACCATTCTTGGTGCCAGCTGTCTTAGATCAGGTTTCAGGAAATAGACTCTGAGACAAATAGTTGCTTGCAGGATGTTTATTGGAGAAATTATTGAAACAACACCTGTTAGAAAGTAAGGGAAGCAGGATCGGGCAGAGGGAGAAGCTGAACTCCAATGTGGTTGCAATAGAGACATCAGCCAATCCCATAAAAAATGCTGGTGCTGGGACAGCACTTCTGAGTTATCCCAAACTGAGCCAAGGGGGCCATGTTTTTGTACCACTGCACTAGATGTGGACTGGCCCTGGGGAGGGAGTGTGACATTGGGCAAGACAGCTTCCTTTGGCTAAATCAGGGCTTCTCCACAACAATACTATTGACATTTTGGACCAGACAGTTCTTTCTTAGAGGAGGGAGGCTGTCCTGTGCATTATAGGACATATATCAGCATCTCAGCCTCCACCTACTAAATTTCAGTAGCATTCCCCCTTGATAATCAAAATATCTCCAGGTATCACCCCCTGTGTGTGTGTGTGTGTGCATACATTTGTGTTTGTATGTGTGTTTCCCTGCCACGTGAGGACACATAAAGAAGTGTCCCTCTGCAAGTTAGGAAGAGGGCCCTCACCAGAATCAGCCACCACCTTGATCTTGGACTTCCCAGTCTTCGGAATTGTGAGGCATGCATTTCTATTGTTTAAGCCACCCAGGCTGTGGTATTTTTGTTATAGCAGCCCAAACTGACTAAGGCAGACCTTCATCATTTTTCACCTTGATAATTGAAATAGCTGACACTCTCTACAGCTTCAGGAGACCACTCCCCATACATCTTCCTTATGTTCTCAGAGTATCTTTCATAAATGCAGGCATGAGCATGTCACTGCTGAACTAAACACCTCTCACCTGAAGTAACATTTTCCAAAGTGGGGTCTGCATCTAGTATGCTTTTCAAAAATGCTGATTCCAAGGCCTAACTCATCAGGCTCAAAGTCTCTGGGCGTATGGCGCTTAAAAATTACAGTTAGACAACCTAAACTCCTTTTTATTCTAAGTGCAAACTCCTTTTCATGGCACAGGGTGCCCTTCAGAAACTGAAATCTCAGCCTATCTTCTTGGCTTCATCTCCACCATTCACTCTCCTGTTTGTACTAAAAGCTGCGCCCAGCTGAACTACTTGCGTTTTGTTGAAACATGCCACACATGTCCCGATATTTGTACCTCTTCACACATTACTGCCTTCTTTTCCTCTAACTGCTAAAATTCCTGTGTGTTTTAAAACTCAGCTTCTCCTTGAAGCCTTCCATGATTATGTTCTTCACCAGTGTCTTCCTTTCCTTGGGGCTTCCATAGCACTCACCCTGTTATTCTGCATGTTATTCCGTTCCTACCCTCACCCCTGGGCTATTCCCCTGTAGATACCTGCTTCTCTCCTGGAATGGTGGCCCTCTGAGAGCACAGCCTGGGTCTTTATTCTAGCAGGTTAGTCACTCAATAAACGCTGACTGAGGGAATGAATGAGCATTATGACACTCACTCTGAGTCAGTACTGCCTAATCGAAGTATAACGTGAAACATGTATGTAATTTTAAATTTTCTGGCAGCCACATTAAAAAGAAAGAGAAACAAGTGAAATTAATTCTAATCATGTTTTTATTTAACCCAATCTATCCAAAATATTATCATTTCAACATGCAACTCATACAAAAAAGTATTGATATATTTTACATTATCTTTTCCCACTAAGTCTTCAGAATTCTAGTATGCTTTCATACTGAACACATTTCAAACCAGACTGGCCATAACTCACATGCTCAGTAGCCACATGTGGCTAGTGAGTACCATACTGGAATCACTAAACAGCATGATTCTATACTAGAGAGGATGCTATTAAGATATATGTGAGAGCTTTTGCCTATAAAGTAAGCAGTAGTCTAGTCCAGGGTTCATACTTGGTGGTTACATGGCACTTGAATGGTTTTTACCAAGACTGTGTTAACGTTGGTCTCCTTTGTGTGCAGCATGTAGATGCAAGAGCAGGTCTGACTGAGAGAGTCCTGCGTGTGAGCTATGCACGGCCTACAGAAAGTCAGCAGGACTGTCAGCAGCTAACAAACCTACTTCTCAACCAGGCAGTTGGAGCTGAAATGCACAAACAAACTACCTCTTTAGGGAACATTAAAGGCTTTAAATGAGAATGCGACATTCTTTGGCATGCAAAGCCGCACCCTTCAAAGCCATCATCACTGAGGTTCTACTTACCGAAAGAAAAAGGCACAGAAATGTAAATACAGTTCATTTGTAGATGCCTTGGTAGAGGTGTATCCACGCCCTCTAGGGACATCATTCCATCTAAGGGAGGAGATAAAGAACATTTCTTAAGCCGGAAACTTAGAACCATTTCAAGATGTGAACTGTTTGTCTTGCTCAGGCCTGTCTGCTGGCTCCATCTAACTCAGACAGCAGTGAGTGTTTGCTGGGCCCAACCTCTACTCTCTTGGAGTCAGAACTGAAAAAAGAAAGTGATTCTCCAACTCCCAGCCCCACACTCGGTGACCTCAATTGAGAAGCCTGGTGCCAACTGGCACCGAGCATAGGGTGGAACTGAGGGATGACTTGGCATTCTCAGCCTGGCACCCTCTTGGTGGGCAGGAACCCAAAGCAGCCTTTCCTTCTGCTTCTGCTCCCTTAGAGCAAGAGGCCTCAGTTTCAATCAAAACAGTCAGATACACAAATTAGCATCAGAACCAAAATGGTTTCCTGGGAAACTAATGACGAAAATTCCAGTTTTAAAACATTTTCTTTGCATCCTAGAGAGAGAAGCCATGTTTTTCACTAGGACAAAAGTCCTGTGCTAAAGAACTCCATCTCATATAAAGAAGTGTCATTGACCAAAGACTCTGGAATAGATGAAAAGTGCTATTTGAGGCTTTCAGGACATGCTTTATGTATTTTTCTATACCTTGTTCCCATATAATCCTGACCCATTCACTCATGCCTGTTTTTACAGAAGTGACACATTTCCTCATTAATTTCTTTTCCCAGCTGTCCTTTGTCCTATAAGAAGTTGAATTTTTTAGCATGCAAGCAGCTGGAGAACAAGTCAGAGATTTAAAAAAATTATTGGTAGAGAAGACTTAGAATATCATACCTCTACCCATCAAAACCTATCCCTTGGAAATTAAGAAAATAATTTGCATTCCAATGATAATAATATACATTTGTAGAGTGGTTCATAGTTTACAAAATGCCTTCACATATATTTCCTCAATTCAACTTCTCAATAGTTTGAGTAGAAATACAAGGTCTAATCTTTATGTTCTGTCTCCTAGGAGCACTCATTCAACTGACAAACACATACTGAGAGCCTTCTCTGTGCCTGACCTTGAGGAATGCACTGGGGAACAGAGCCATCGGACATCCTCCCTTCTGGGATGAGCTGAGTCTTGGGAAAATAGAAAGCAATTAAAATTCATTAAAATTCAGAGGTATATACAGCATGCTGCAGGAACAAATAAGAAGGACCCTCAATGCAGCATTTTAATATTGAGTAATCTCTTAATCTGAAGAAATTAAACTCCTTAAGGATGGAATTTCTGGCATCCTAAAAAACCAATAAGGGAGGTATTGGCAGGGAAGCCTTCCCAAGGCCCTCTAAATCACACAACACTGGCAGTGTCTTACCTGAGGGTATAATGATGGTATGTGTATAATATGTGCATCAGGCACACCCCCTTTTATTGTGCTTCACTTTATTGCATGTCACAGATATTGTGGTTTTTACAAATTGAAGGTTGTGGCAACCCTGCATCCAGAAAGTCTACTGGTGCCATTTTTCTAGTACCATGTGCTCACTTCCAGTCTCTGTGTCCATTTTGGTAATTCTGTTAATATGTCAAACTTTTTCATTATTATATCTGTTATGATGATCTATGATCAGTGATCTTTGATGTTACTATTGTAGTTGTTTTGGGGCACCATGAAGCATGCCCATATAAAATGGCATTCTGACTGCTCCATCGACCAGCCTTTCCACATCTTTCTCCTTCTCCTCAGGCATCCTTATTCCCTGGGACACAACAATATTGAAATTAGGCTGACTAATAACCCCTACAATGGCCTCTTAGTATTCAAGTATTCTCACTTTAAATCAGAAGTTAGGAATTATTAAGCTTAATGAGGAAAACATGTTGAAAGCTGAGACAGGCCGAAAGCTAGTCCTCTTGTACCAAACAGCCAAGTAGTGAATGCAAAGGAAAAGTTCTTGAAGAAAATTAAAAGTGTTACTCCAGTGAACACATGAATGATAAGAAAGTGAAACAGCCTTATTGCTGATATGGAGAATGTTTCAGTGGTCTGCATAGAAGATCATACCAGCCACAATATTCATTTAAACCAAATCTTAAATCAACAGCAAGACCCTAATTCTCTTTAATTCTATGAAGGTGGAGAGAGGTTAGGAAGCTGCAGAAGAAAGTTGGAAGCTAGCGGAGTTTAGTTCAGGAAGTTTAAAGAAAGAAGCCATCTCTATAACATTAAAGTACCAGGTGAAGCAGCAAGAGCTGATGGAGAAGCTATAGGAAGTTATCCAGAAGATCTAGCTAGGATCACTGAGGGAGGTGGCCACACTAAACAACAGATTTTCCATGTGGACAAAACAGCCTTATATCGGAATAAGATGCCATCTAGAATTTTTATCACTAGAGAGAAGTCAGTGCCTGGCTTCCAAGCTTCAAAGGACAGGCTGACACTCTTATGAGGGGCTAATGCAGCTGGTGACTTTAAGTTAAAGCCAGTGTTTCTTTGTCATTATGGAAATTCTAGCACTCTTAAGAATTATGCTAAATCTACTCTGCCTACGCTCTATAAATGGAACAACAAAGCCTGGGTGATAGCACGTCTCTTTACAGTATGGTTTACTGAATATTTTAAGCCTACTCTTGAGACCTATTGCTCAGAAAAAAAAAGATTACCTTCAGAATATTACTGCTCATTGACATTGTACCTTGTCATTCAAGAGCTCTGGTGGAAATGTACAAGAAGATGAATGCTGTTTTCATGCCTGCTAACACAATATTTATTCTGCAGCCCATGGATTGAGCAGTAATTTTGACCTCAAGTCTTATTATTTAAGATAGGGATATTACTGCCATAGATAATGATTCCTCTGATGGATCTGGGCAAAGTCAATTGAAAACCTTCTGGATAGGATCCACCATTCTAGATGCCATTAACATTCATGATTCATGGGAGGAAGTCAAAATATCAACATTGACAGTTTAGAAGAAGTTGATTACAACTCTCATGGATGATTTTTTTTGGGTTCAATATTTCAGTGGAGGAAGTCACTGCAAATGTCATGGAAATTGCAAAAGAACTATAATTAGAAGTGGAGCCTGAAGTTATACAATCCCATGATAAAACTTGAACAAATGAGTGGTTGCTTCTTATGGATGTGCAAAGAAAGTGTTTTCTTGGGATGGAATCTATTCCCGGTGAAGATGCTGTGAACCTTACTGAAATTACCACAAAGGATTTAGAATATTCTATAAACTTAGTTGATAGAGCAATGGCAGGGTTTTAGAGGAGTGACTCCAATTTTGAAAGAAGTTCTACTGTGGGGGAAAATACTATCAAACAGTATCACATGCTATAGAGAAATCTTTGCGAAAGGAAGAGTCAATCAATGCAGCAAACTTCATTGTTGTCTTATTTTAAGGAATTGCCACAACCACCCCAACCTTTAGCAACCACGACCCTGATCAGTCAGCAGCCGTCAACATCAAGGCAAAATCCTCCATCAGCAAAAAGATTACAACTTGCTGAAGGCTCAGATGATCATTAGCATTTTTTAACAGTAAAGTATTTTTTTATTAAAGTATGTACTTTTTTTAGACATAATGCTACTGCATGCTTAATAGACTATAGTATAGTATAAACATACCTTTAGATTCACTGGGAAATGAAAACATTTATGTAACTCACTTCATTGCAATATTAGCTTTATTGTGGTGGTCTGGAAATGAACTGCAGTATCTCTAAGTTATGTGTGTATTGTATATTAGAGTTACAGTATGAAACTAAAGTATGTTCAGTAGTCATAACTTTAGGTATGACTCTAAACTAATAGGCTTGATTTTTTTCATAATATATTAGCATCTATACACTCTCCAAATGAGCATTGGACTCCAGTGTAGAGCAACTACTTTTTTTTTTTTCTTTCTTTCTTTTTTTTTTTTTTTTTTTTGAGACGGAGTCTCTGTCGCCCGGGGTGTAGTGCAGTGGTGCGGTCTCGAGTTACTGCAACTCCACCTCCCAGGTTCAAGTGATTCTCCCTCAGCCTCCTGACTAGCTGGGATTACAGGCACTTGCCACCACACCCAGCTAATTTTTGTATTTTTAATAGAGACGGGGTTTCACCATGTAGGTCAGGCTGGTCTCGAACTCCTGACCTCATGATCTGCCCGCCTCGACCTCCCAAAGTGGTGGGATTATAGGCGTGAGTTACTGCACCCGGCCGAGCAACTACTTCTGAATGTAGATATTGCTTAAAACATTTTATAATACCCTTTTATTGGCATTCTCTTCAGAGTCTGGAGGTAGTCTTTCTCCTATTCTTTTTCTCTTGTTTTTTTAATTGCAAGAGTAATGCACATACATACTCATGTAAACAATTTATTATTACACAAATATATAATTTTAAAAATGAAAGTCTCACAATCATCTCCCCAAAAACAACAGTGTGTGATATATCCTTTCATGGTTTAAACATGTCTGTGTTTACACATATTTTTTAGGGCAGAGTGGAACCACATTGCACAGCTTCCTTAAGAGATATATATCTCAATGCATATCTTAAATATAGATATCTTTCTGTGTTGGTAAAGACATAGTATTCTCTTAGATGACTATATATAGTCACTCAATATATAGATGCACTATAATTTATTTAAGCAGTCTTCTACTGATGAACACCAGGTTGTTTTTATAATTTTTCACTCTTATGAACAAAACTGTGATTAAAATCCTTATACATACTGATTTGGACATTAGTTTGAGTATTTCTAGAAAATAAATGTCTAGGACAAATTCCTAGCATATTCTTTATAGATCCTCAATGTAAAGCAAAGCTTTAAATTTAAGACTAGTGAGTCATTTAAAAGTCTTTTTGGTCAAAACAAAACTTGACAGTAAGTGGGGTGACTAGGGACTAGGCATGTTGAGCAGCTAAGATGCCTATACCTATCATTCTGCTAGAAACTAGCATTATCTCATCACTCCTGGAAATTCTGACAATTGTGGCATTACTGTTCCCATTTTAGAGATGAAGAAATTGAGACAGCAAGAGGCTAAGCTTTTCCAAGGTTATGCAGTTAGCAAATGGCAGAGCCAAGATTGGAACTAGGTCTTTCCAATTCTTTTGACTATAGCACCTGCCTCTCAGTAGTATAAAACCATGTTACTGGTTTCTTGGTTTAAACTCCAACTGTCTCTAAAGAAAATATCAAAAGTGTTTTAGTCAATTTCAGAAATGCTGAAATAAATGTAATCTTTCGAAATCTATATATAAAAAATACTTTGCATTTGAATACATAAATTTTGCTATGTTAATTGTAAAATGTCTCATAGTCTAGTCACGTCATCTCCCTTTTCTTACTGAATAACAGTGCTGTACTATAAAAAAACAGTGCACCCCATATACACCATGGAATACTATGCAGCCATAAAAAATGATGAGTTCATGTCCTTTGTAGGGACATGGATGAAACTGGAAATCATCATTCTCAGTAAACTATCGCAAGAACGAAAAACCAAACACTGCATATTCTCACTCATAGGTGGGAATTGAACAATGAGAACACATGGACACAGGAAGGGGAACATCACACTTCGGGGACTGTTGTGGGGTGGGGGGAGGGGGGAGGGATAGCATTGGGAGATATACCTAATGCTAGATGACGAGTTAGTGGGTGCAGCGCACCAACATGGCACATGTATTCATATGTAACTTACCTGCACATTGCGCACATGTACCATAAAACCTAAAGTATAATAATAATAATAATAATAATAATAATAATAATAAAATAAATGAAAAAAAAACAAAAAAAAAAACAGTGCACCCAAATACATACATTTCTTTATTCTAAAATGTTTCAGGTCTGGATTTATACAAATTCTATTATTCGAAATGGATAGTAAAGAAGCAAACTCATTATGAAGTCAATTTGGCTGCCAGCTTCATTGTACTTAGAACTAACCTGTCATCTGAGAGTCTGTTCCTTGCTGTTTAATTACCTCTTTGCTTTCAAGCCCCTTTTGAAAATTCACCAGTTCTATAGTATTTTTTAGTTTCTCTCTAGGGACAGGCTCCTCTGGAAACAACATACAGATACCGTGAGAAAAGGTGAGTTTAAAAAAATAGGGAAACTAGGAGGCTGAAAGAACAATATTCAAATGCTACTCTTCAGAATGGTTGTGTTTCAGTTGCTTCATCTTGGATTGTCAACTCAGAAGGCAATACTAATGTTTTCCAATGAAATGGTTTAATTGTATACAATGTGCTCATTAGCACTGAGTTCCCCCTTTGTCCTAGTGTCTTTCCTGGTACCTCATGTGCTCCCATAGCATGCCCTGTATGTACTCATCACATCATTGACCACAGTTTCCCATCCTCCTTCCTCATTAGACTGAGAGTTGCTGGACAACATAAACCATGTTTCTGTTATCATTACATTCTTAGTTCATAGCACAGCATCCAGCTCATGATAGTTGCTCATTTCATTTGTTGCTCGAAAAAAATGTCAGAAAACTTAAGGGCAGCTTTCCCCAGATATGGTCTCTGTTTCTACCTTTCACCAATATTAACACAAAGCTCAACACAATTTACATTTCCCCAAAAACAATTCATTCACACCATGACTATTAGTGAGCAATGTAGATTTTGCTGAAGATCTTGTAGGCATATTAGGGGAGGGTGAGCCATGTAAAACTCGAGATCTGACATATTTGTTTCCTGCAGTTGTTTTTCCCCATTGTGCTTCCACCTCACAGACTTCCTCCTTCTACTAGACACAACAACTCAGTGCTTTCCCAAACTCTTCCTCCAAACTCACATACCCATGCCTAGCAGAGCCCATGGTAGACACATGCTTTTAGAAGTGGTGGGTGGCTGTGTTAAAAACAAAAAACAAAAAACACATTTTTTCCCTATTACATCAGCATTTGCAGCTATTAGTACTTAGATTTTCCAAACAGCTTTATAGTATCTAATGTAAGCAAAATCATGCCTCTTCCAGGTATACCATTTTGAAAGTCACCCTCCACCTCTCCAATCCAAAGAGGAACGAGTCATTTCTAGCTAGTGACCTTCCTCTTATGAGTCAGGTGAGGTCCTTCCTGCTGGGCCCTCAGCTTGTGTTCACCTCCACTACCCCCGGTGCTTCGTGGTTCCCGGTCTCCAGGGAAGAAGGCCTCCTCACCTGGGCCCTGAGCTCACCATGCCAGCAGAGGCAGAAACCTCTCACCTTACAACTGGTGTTTCCCTCTCTCTGACCTCTCGAAAATCTTCTTTTCTCTTATTAATTTTAATTAATTAAATTTATATATAATTAAATTATGTCATTTAATATATATTTGATTTATTTAATTATTATATTAATTCATTGTTATATTATGTTTTAATACTTTAATATTTTAATGATTTAATAATTTAATATTAATATTAATATTTAATTATTAATTTAATTATTTAATTTAAATAATTAAAATATTTAATAATATATTATGCTGCAAAGTTACTAATCTGCTGCTATGTGCCAGACACTGTGTGCAGCACTTATTTATGTTACCTCATTTAGTCGCCAGGGCAACCCTGTAGATGGTTACTACTACTCCTATTTCACAGATAACAAAACGTAGGTTAAGGAAAATTAAGTCATTTGCCTAAAGGTGTTTCACTCATGTGGAATTTGAACACAGTGTGTCTGCAACACCTGTGTGTGCTTTGACCCCGCACTCCCTGAATAGACCCAGCATTACATCCCTGTTACAAGCATAATCTGAGTGTTCCCTTCCCCTTTTCTATCTTTTGTGGATCTAAGAACTTTGCCCTGCCCTGCAGGCCACCTCTGCCATGGTCAACTGTCTTGCTGTTAACTCGGGCTGTGTCTCCCCTCAGGATGTGGTTTCCTCCCTATCCATTGTCATAGCCAGCTCTGAACTCTGCTATGGCCTTGGCTAATTTGCTTTCATCTTTTTTTTCTTCCTCTTCAGTATTTCTACCAGTTACTGGATCCCTCCTGAGAAAGATTTCTCACTTTATTCACATCCAGCTGAGCCCCAAGAAACTTCCCAGTTTTCCTTTGTTATAGCATCTTGGAAAGTTCCCTGCAGTTCTTAAAGGTCTCCCAGTATTTAGTCTTATGGTTCCTAAAGAAGAATAATTTTTATCAAAAGTTTAGTAACTAAGAAAAGATCTCCAAGTCATATTATTAAGTGAGAAAGACAAAGTGCAGAAAAGTAACTATGATGTGCTACCAGCCACATACAAAGGACAGAAAAACTACCTGTTTTGGGTAGTTTTGGAGTGAGATGATTTTTACTGAGCAGATGAAGAATAGGAGCAGGAGGAGATTTCACTGTATATCTTTTACAGTTGATGTTTGGACCATATGAATATATTACCAATGTCAAAACTAGATGAGTGATTTCTTTTCCTAAAGAAATGCAAGTAATTTTCCTGATGGGCAGGAGAGGTCATTTTGCTACAGTAGTTTATGAAAAATAATAAATGAAAAAATAGTTTTGATAACGAAGACAAACAACTTGTTCCAGAAGAATGTTCAGGTCAGTGAATATTTCACATAAATCTGGTAATCCAAAACACCCAGCATTATGGGTAATTTGGACAATGGTCTAAAAGCAATCAGTTGGTAATGGAAAGTACCAATCCAACTATATGTGTCCTGTTTCTTGCACTGTACACGCCTAGGGATTAGGAGGTTTCCTCTCTCACTCAGCTAGAACTCAGTAAATGTTTAGTGGTAATAGGGAAAAATTGCCCTACAGAATCCCTTCAATACTAAGAGGAACAAGAAGCCATTTCAGTGTGATTTGTTGAGTCCTAAAAAAACAACAGAAACTTTTTTTTTTTTTTTGAGAAGGAGTCTCCCTTTGCTGCCCAGGCTGGAGTGCAGTGGTACAATCTTGGCTCATGGCAAGCTCCACCTCCTGGGTTAACTCCATTCTCCTGCCTCAGCCTCCGGAGCAGCTGGGACTACAGGCACCCGCTACCACACTTGGCTAATTTTTTTGTATTTTTAGTAGAGACAGAGTTTCACCTTGTTAGCCAGGATGGTCTCAATCTCCTGACCTCGTGGTCCGCCCATCTCGGCCTCCCAAAGTGCTGGGATTACAGGCATGAGCCACCGCGCCTGGCCACAACAGAAACTTTTAAGCACAGTCAAGTTGATGTCAATTCCATCTCTGCTTAATAGCATAAAATAGAGGGAAGTTGAGTAAGCAACTGTGCCCTCGCTCACATTCCTAACCCTAGTCTTGGAGAATGCATAATAACCATGCTCTAGCCCAGTCCCACATAGTAACCAATGCATGTGATTGAGGAAGCTAGGGTCAGTTCTCAAGAGCCTGAAGACTATTAGCATTCACTTCTTACCTCCAAATACTCTTGACCACATCTGAGGATAGAATAAATCCCCAAAGCCAAACCCCAAAATGACTGGCCTTCTTAGTTTTCTTTGATTTTGAGATGACCAAGGGTTGACCTCCACCCTGAGATTGGAATAGATTGGACATGGCTCCAGGCCTTTTCTGCATTTAGATCCATCTTCTTGGGAGCAGGATAAATGGCAGCCTATTCCTGTCACATTATTCTTCTAGCAGATGGGATTTCATCCAGATATATTTTTTTTCCTAAGCAAGGGAAAAAATTCCTACTTTTTTTCATACCATAGGTGCAATTTACACTAAACTGGAAAAAAACAAGGATGCCTCAGCCTTTTATTTTTAAAAAGTTTTAATTGAAAAATAACAATTATCATATATATTTATTGCATGCAACTGGTTGTTTTGAAGTATGTATACATTGTGAAATGGCTAAATTGAGCGAAATTAACATATGCATTACCTCAAATACTTATCATTTGTGTGGTGAGAGCACTTGAAATCTACTCTCAGAGATGTTCAAGAATACAATACATTGTTAGTAACTATAGTCATCATGTTGTATAATAGATCTCTTGAACTTATTATTCCTAACTGAAATTTGTATGCTTTGACTAACATCAAAGAGAGATGTTGGGCAGATAGTGTTAAGCCTTATTTTAGACATCTTGAAATGACTGAAAACAATAGAAGCTGTGTGGGTAGAAAGCTGACTTTCAACTTTCCCTAATCCTAAAAATTGTAGACAAAGTCTAATGAATTAATAGAGACCCAAGTCATTCCAGACTAGGAACACATGGGAAATTGCCAATGGATAGTTGGATCCTCTCATTACAGAAACCTAAATCTGAGATAGTCATTGAAATGTCTAATCACCAATCTGATTTTTTTTTTAAATAAGAAGACTTTAAAACAGTTCTACAAAATCTATATGAGGTCGTGTGCACAGAGTTTATTGTAGGGATGCCGTCAGTAATAGTACCTATAAGGGAGTGAGGGAGGCAGGATGGGGCAGAAGGAGAAGTTGAACTATAATTCAGTCGCAACAGAGACTTTATCTGATCCCTTGGGAGGCTCTGAACCTGATGTGACCCTTCAGAGCTTTCCAAAATTGAGATAAGGGGGTGTGCCTTGTACCACTCGATAGACCAATCATTGGATATGAGTTGCCAAAGAAAGTGAGTATAACCTTGTGTAAGGCAGCTCCCTTAGGCTGAAGGCAAATCCTGGGGAGGGACTCAGCTGCAGGTCTTCCCCAGGCAGTGCTCCTGGTAACTGTGAGAGTAAGCTGGTAGCTTAGTCCTCACTGGGGACCTTGGCAATGTGCAACAGCATCCACTCCATAATCAAATGCCAAAATGAATACCAAACAAAGGCATCCTGGCTTTGAAAGTAGCATGCAGTTAGCCCAGAAAATACAGTAGTATGAAATTCGATGGAGTAGTTCCCTGGCTAAATATGTTAGTAAAATTCTTGAAGACATAATTATCTGTGTATGATTACCTTCTGACTGAAATTACCAGTTCAGTAAGCAAAAGGAGGCTGATTGAAAGTCATGTCTATTCTAAAACTCTCAAAGGCGGGGCCTCTCAGGAACAATTCAAAAGGATCATTCTTACTACAGATTCTTCCATATTTTTTTCCAGTTCTGTGTATTCCACGGGCAGGTGGTCACTACCTGCCGCTGATAATTACAGGCTTTCTGTATGCTGCATTATGAAAGGAACCTGTTTATGCTGCCAGGGCTGACAGGGAAGCATGAAGCATATGTTTGACCCTGTAAAAGGGGGGAGACTCTTCTTTTGTTATGGGCCATAGAGTTTTCAAGGCTGTTATCTATGGCAAATGTTCACCATGTTCAAGGGCTAAGGGCCAAGCACACGACCTTTTAAGAGCTTGTCAGCAGAAATTCCTTTCACTGAAAGCCTTGGCTGTCCCACACAATTGGCTAGTAATCAGAGCTACATTGTGCACCCTCTTTGTAAGAAGGCAAAAGTTCTATAGCTTCCACCACTGAAAATATTTAATATTGCACCTTTAATTTTCAATAATAATAACAACAATAATAGATAAAATGCTACCATGGACTTCATAGACACAAATGGAGGTTTTGATCTTCAGTGAAACATTTCGTCTTCTAGAATGGAGCAAAGCAACCATTTTGACAATAACTAAGAAAATTACACAGAAGTTCTGGGCAGGAACGTTGTGAAAATTCCACTGAGGCTGGGCGCAGTGGCTCACGCCTGTAATCCCAGCACTTTGGGAGGCCGAGGCAGGTGGATCACGAGGTCAGGAGTTCAAGACCAGCCTGGCCAACATGGTGAAACCCCGTCTCTACTAAAAACTATAAAATTAGCTGGGCGTGATGGCAGGTGCCTGTAATCCCAGCTACTCGGGAGGCTGAGGCAGGAGAATCGCTTGAACCTAGGCAGCAGAGGTTGCAGTGAGCCAAGATCACACCACTGCACTCCAGCCTGGGTGACAGAGTGAGACTCCATCTCAAAAAAAAAAAAAAAAAAAGAAAAGAAAAGGAAAGGAAAAGAAAGTGTCATTGAAGCTATAAGAACAATTAAAGAACTGGTCCCAACCTGGGTAGTTATGTCTTCCCCTCTCACTCCACTCCCAATTCACATCCACTGATAGACATCAAACTGACATTTATTTATTATGTGTACTGAACAATATTGCATTATTGTGTTATTATGATTAGAGTGTTTTATTCAGTATTAGTAATCAGATCATTTATAATAAGATGCTAAATTAGGTCACAAATTGATAATAGGGAAAAGTGGAGTAAGTGTCTTCTACTGTGACAGCAATAATTTGTTCTTTCTGATTTCTAAAATGATTACTTGAAAATATGAGAATGTGCTGAAAAATCACATATTATTTATTCAATCATATGAATATTGGGGGGTTTAAGACAAAATTGAGAAATTTTAGACTTATAGGTTACCCTTGAGATTACTAGGTACAAGTCCATCTTTTACAAATGAGGAAAGAGGGTTTGAATTGCCCAGGTTTCTATTCTCAGGACAATGATCCAGGCCTCTAGTTCCCTGGCAGTCTTATTTCCACGGGAAGAAATATTTGCTCTGGATATTAATATTGTATGTACATGTTAGTGGAACATTTTCATTGGCTAAAAAAAAAACAAAAAAGGAAGGCTTAGATGCCTTTTGACTAGACCAGGTTCAGAGAAAACTCAGACAGTGTGAACCTCAGATTGATTTGACCCTTAGGCACACCTGATTACTACCTTGAGTGAGTGAAGTTCATTGACATGTGACTCCCAGCATATAGGCCAGAAATTTCAGCATTTCTGGCTTTCACATCCCAGTGCCCAGAATCCTTGTGGACCTTAGAGGGTGATTGTGGCAGCAGCACCTAGTGAGACTTCTAAAACTTCTAATAGGTACCAATGTATGTGGAGATTCCTGTGTCTCATTTTATTTAGATTCCCACATAATGGTAAGCATTCATTCTGCCATGGCTTGGATGGTTTCTTCTACCAAGAATCTGTCATTCTGCTATCATTGTGTTCTGCTGAGGCTAACCCTACAGATCCGGCTCTGTATACTCCAATGTCTAGAATGGTGGAAAAGACAGCCAGAAAGGTCAGGATGCAAGTAACTTGTATGAAAAAGCTCCCATCTTTAGTGTATAGCCTTGAAAGTAGTACAGAGACCTTCAAAATAAAGCACTAACCTTAAGAGCATATTTCTTACTTTTTATTTCACAGGACTTTTCCATAACTGCTAAGTTCCCAGTTCTCTGTATGTCTTGAAAAGTCCAGTTTGGGAGGTGAAGGTGAGCATGAGATTCAGGCATTTCCTCTAGAACGATATGCAATTCATCCTAACTAATCCACATGCTCTGCAATACCGGATGATAGTACATGCTGATTTGTAAGCAATGTGCATATTTCTTTAAATGAGGGAGTTGCAGATTTGTGTTGCCAGAGACAGATGACAAAATCTAACAGCTGATGGCTGGTGCAGTACCAGTTGAATTTGTGTTAAGTCTGCAAATACTGACTTAATGTGCCTGTATCTTCTGACAGGCTGCAGTTTCTCACAAATATCCCTTCCTTTCCCTTTCCTTCTTGCTTGTTCCAGGGTCTCTATCATGAAAAAGAGGGATCCCTGAGAGAGCCTTCTGACTTGCGAGTGTGAACTACAGCCCAGAACATTGCAGCCATCCGGAGCTTCACATGAAGTTGGGATCTTGGCATTAGGGTTTGTAGTAGGTTCCTAGTACTACTGTAATAAAGTACCACAAATGCAGTGGCTTAAACAACAGAAATCACTTGTCTCACCATTCTGGAAGCTAGAAGTCCAAAATCAAAGTGTTGACAGGATTGATTCCTTCTTAGAGCTGTGAGGGAGAAACTCTTTCATGCCCCTCTCCTAGCTTCTGGTGGTTTCCTGGTAATCTTTGTCATTCTTGGCCTGTAGATACATCACCCCAATCTCTGCCTTCATCTTCACATGGCATTCTCCCTGTATGTGTGTCTGTTTCTGGGTCCAAATTCCCCCTTTTTGTAATGATACAGCCAATTGGATTAGGCCCAATGCTAATCACCTCATTTGAACTTGATTATATGCAAAGCCCTTATTTCCAAATAAGATCAAATTCACAGATTGGGAGCTAGGACATTAACATCTTTTGGGGGGACATAATTCAGCCCATAACAGGGCTTCTAATGTAGGTCCAAGGAAAATGATATAAGCCATTTGATTGTGCAGATCCAGCCTTAATCTCCCACTTTCGTGCCCTGCCAGGTGTTTCTTCTTTCTCTACCCCCACCCAGTCATCGCATGGATGGGCTTTCCCAAATGAAGCCTCCTATTGGCTTAGGCTAGAGGGGAGCTTCTCTCTCTCTACTGAGGCCTTGGGCCTGTTGCCCAGATTCTAGGCCTGGATTCTGGCTCTGCTGATACCCAGCCTCTGCCTATGCTGCTGACGTGTAGTGGTGTGGATGAATTGTCTCTTCTCCTGGCCTTTTTCATCTAAACTTATACATGACATAATATAACCTAGTAGCTAAGAACATGGACTCTGAAGCTAGCATCTTGGCTCTGAAACTTCCTAGACGTGTGACCTTGGACAAGTTCCTTAAGCTGTTTGTCCTGCTTCCTCATCTGTAAACCCATCACCTCAAAGATTTGTTAGGATGATAAAATGAAATAATTCATATAAAGCAGTTTGAACAGTGCCTGGCACATAATAAGCACTCTCTAAAGTTAGCTGATATTATTATTAGCTTTTCCCTGACCCAGCGAATTAACACTGGTCCTTGGAAGGACAGGCCAGGTAAGGAGGACAGGGGAAGTGGGATGAGCAATGAAGAAGACGAGCCCTGTTAGGGCAGGCATCTAGAGTGAGGATTAGAGGAGGCCAGGCCTTAGCAATGAAGGAGTAGAGAGGGCAGCAGGGCACAGGGCCCTTCTGCACAGTGGACTCCCAGAGGTAGCTAAGCAAAGAATCTGGGGAAACTCCCCAGGACTTCTTGTCTGCTTCCTTACTGCAAACAGAATGACCTGAAAGTGTGGGCAAGCTTGGGCCTCAGCAGACACACATGGAGGTAGATCAGTAGCACAGGTATGTGTGTGTATGTTCATGTGCATGTGTGTGTGTGCAGAAGTCACCAGGAAGTTCTTTGTCCCATTACCCTATTACGTAAAGTACTGTTCTGTATTCTGTACTTAACAGTTTAAGAAGACTTTGGGGACTATCCTCACCCTTTGAGCTTTCCCTTCACTCTCCTCAGTGTCAAACCCATGTCTTTCCTTCAGAACAGCTACCACCCTGGGCTGCTGCTGCCAACAGAGGTGCTCTGCTTGCAAAATCCTCTGTTTGGTTGTCACTGTTTGGTTATTACTCTACTACAAAGGAACAACTCAACAAATGACTTTAAACTATTCACTTTTCAAATATTAGGTTAAGGCTATCTGAAGTTTGATCAAGATATGGTGGATAAGAAATCACTGCCCCTCCTAAAAATTTAGGTTATGATTCAAGTGCTCTTTTAAGAGGCATTTCAGAATGTTGACTGTATGCATTATCCCAGTGCCCAGCAACCGTGGCATAGCTACATTTAGGCAGTCTTTTGTGATGAGACGTGTATATGGGTGAAGCATTTGTCTTTCAAAAAAGCACCAAACTTCCCCTGACCCTGCTATTCCCTTAAGGTACCACCCTACGTCTCATTTTCCGTCTACTCCCCAAATTGTCAACTAGTCCATACTTGCTGTTTCCACTGCCTCCCCAACCACAATCACACTGGACTGTATAATTCTTAACTCTGCATTCTTATCACCCAGGTATAATTGCTCTTTGGAGGTGGTCTTTACCTGTCTCATCACCAAATCCAGTGGCTACACAATAATCTTTAGGCTTCCTAACTACTCTGTACCTTTAAAAATCCTCTCATCCCAAGGCTTCAGTGACCCCAAGCCACCCTAGGCTTCCTGTCTTCCTGGCTGTTCCTTCCCTGGATCCTTCTTTAGCTATTCTTCCTTCCTCCTCCTAAATGCAGGTACATCCAAAGGGTGTGTCCTCATGACCTTCTTCCCTCTCCTTCTACCATCTTCCTAACTATGTTTAGTTTACTGGATATGGAAGCCCTCCCCCAACAGTGGGCTATTGGAAACACAGACTATCCAAAGCCAGATATGTTTAGCCATGAGACTTTGCAGAATCTCCTACCAGGAAACGAGAGTAGGCACTGGCCCAAACACCAAAGCAGAAGACTCCAGCATAACAGTGCAGCCCTGGGGCACCATGCTGGATGCAGCTTAGGACAGGGGATGGGCACCAAGGGGTTTAACCATAGAATAAAAGAGAGGTCCAAAGCTGTAGGTCAGCCAATGTACTTGAAGAAGCTTATTTCTAATGCTCGTACATAATAGGTTTAACAGTGTTCCCCAATCTCTTCACAGGGGTTATGTACTTCTCCATCATGTCCTTTATCACACTGGATGCAGGGTATTGTATATTTGCTAGTCTATATCCACCTCTAGACTGTAAGATCTGGAGGGCAAAGACCATATATATCTTTATCACCATTATATTTCCAACACCTAGACTAGTGCTTGTCCCAGAGAGGGTGCTAAATAAATTTTTATTGGAAGAGTGAATGAACAGGTTTTTTAAATTTGGAAATTAAGTTAGTGGGAAGCATGGGAAAGAAAACATATGTAAACCAAGATGAAATTTGTACGAAGTGCATACCATACAGTTATGTATTATTGCTAGAGGTAGACTGCAAATTTCATTCTAAACTGCCTACCAGTCAAAGCAAAGAAAAAAAAATCAGTGATAAAATTTATAGTGACTGTAGGATTTTAAAAGATAAGTTGCTCCCGATGAAGTATAAGTATCACTGTGTTGACTTAAGAGAAATGTCTCCATGGATCCTAACAGAGTGTTACTGGCTGGGCCACAGACAATGTCCAACAGGCCATCTTTATAATAGTGAATGCTATAGGGCTGTTTTTTACAATGTCCTTCAATATACGCTAATCACATACTACAAATTTAAAGTAATTCTATGAGAAGGGAGACCAGAGTAAAGTAACCAAGTGCCCAGAATGCAGATGACCTAGCATAAAATTTAGAATATCCAGTAGTACAAGGTGTGTCCTGAAGCACATGAGTATTTTCTTTCTTTCTTTCTCTTTTTTTTTTTTTGAGACAGAGTCTTGCTCTGTCACCCAGGCTGGAGTGCAGTGGTGTGATCCCAGCTCAGTGCAACCTCTACCTCCCAGGTTCAAGCGATTCTCCTGCCTCAGCCTCCTGAGTAGCTGGGATTATAGGCGTGTGCCACCATGCCCAGCTAATTTTTGTATTTTTAGTAGATACAGGGTTTCACCATGTTGGCCAGGCTGGTTTTGAACTCCTGACCTCAAGTTATCCACCCACCTCAGCTTCCCAAAGTGTTGGGATTACAGGCATGAGCCACCACGCCTGGCTACACATGCATATTTCTCAGAATTTTATCTAAGAGCTCTATGATCAAGTACATTTGAGAAATACTGCCTACTCAAATTCTTATTTCTTGGATATTTACATGTACATTGACATATACTAATGTTTAAAGAAGTTCTTCAGTAAAGAAACTTTGTCTAATCTAGAGTGTTATCAAAACAATTTGATCATTTTATCATATACTACCTGTTTACATTTCAGGGAAATTTAAGGATGACACTTTGGGAAGCAATCTTCTAGGGAAATTATGGATTGCATGTCTACAGGCAACCCTGTGTGAATGTTGTTTCTCACAATTAAGTTCTTGATAAGAATCTGTCCACGGAGTGTTCCAAGTGACAATCACTTGGCAAGAACTTAGAGTGCAGATAATCTGTGCTGTTATTTACAAATAATAGTTTGACAGTTAACTGAATGGCAGGTCATCTGAGGAAATTAACAGCTTCTATTCAATCTTTGTGTCCATATCCTTCCCAGGGAGATCCCAAGGGAAGCTGAGTATTATGTTAGAAAACAGTCATGACTCCATTCTACTTAAACCCAGTAAAACCATCTGAATCAACTTTGTAGAGAACAATCTGAAAATCTAAGCTAGTCTGAACTGCAGTAATAGTATTCTTCCCAAGAACTTCCAAGTGCTTCTAGAAGTGGTGAAGAACACACTGCTGTTGTTATTGAAAATAACATCTATTGATTATCATAATCAATGACTATTCTCTATGGATTTATGTGCCAATAATTTAGGCTGCTCAGTTTTCTCCATTGAAACTTAAGATTTAAATCACTAGATCATAAAAAAATCATACAATGCATTGCCCCTTGTATCTGGGCAGGCATGCTTCAGATGAACAACAGTGGGAAAATATAATTTCTATGACAAGAGAGAGGAGAAACAAAGTTTATGTCCTGGTATATTCCTTCGTTCTAACTAGCTGACAACTTCCCACTGTAATAGGTCAGAAAACCGTCAGCTAAATGAGGAACCAGAGAAACACACAGTCCAGATCATCTGAGCTCTTAAGAAATGGGAGAAAGATCTAACCTTCATTTTTTTTCTATTACCAATCTCCTTGAAACTTCTAAAATATTTTCTGCTCTAACTTACTAGGCTTCATAGAATCAAGAAAGGTAAAACATCATATAAAAAGTATCAGATAAGTGAGCTAAAAACATTTTACATTTCGCTCTAGAGTTCATTATATTTTTGGCAGGAAATTTATCTTCCTAATTATGTTTTACTTATGTTGAAATTAATTTTAATTGGTATTTCCTGTGAACACACTCAGTAGAAAGCAGGAAAGCCTGTCTAAGATTAAAAATTGGCCTTGGATAATCCAAAATTCACACTCACTCTGAGTGATCTCATCTATGCTCACAATTTCACCTATTCCTGATGCTCTGAGGACTTCCACATCAACATCGCTCCTCCAGTGTCTCTCCTGAGCTATGCAGTGCATTTGAACAGACTCTCGGGCAACTTCACGTATATGTTGACATATGCAACGTGAATTCATCATCTTTCTGGCCATTTCTTACCTCTGTTCCCCTCTCCCTATAATCCCAGCCTCAATGATTAGATCCACCTTCCACCCAACTGCCCAAGTCAAAATCTAGAAGCTGCTCTAGACTCCTTATTCCTACTCACCACCTTTCTTGGGACTAAAATCCAAATCCCTTGGCATGACATTGAAAGGCCTTCACAACCTAGCCCCATGTTTCCCAATGAAAGCCCTACTGGCAATTAGGGCGCAACAGTTCTTCTGTTTGCAGGATTGCCCTTCTCATTTCTAGTCCCACCCACTAAATGCCAGCAACAATCCCCATTCACCATCATAACTGGAAAACAAATAAACAAATTTAAAAAGATCATCTACATTTCCTAATGCTACTTGTAAGGTAATACAGCCTCTAGCTGAGAATCACAAGTCTAGCTTCACCTACCTTTCCAGCTCCATCTCCCCCTCCATTCCTCCATAGACTTGACATTCCAGCCACACTGAATGATTTGCACTTCCTGTGTGTGCTGTGCTGTCTCAAGCCAAGCCACTGTGCCTTTGCACATGCCGTTTTCTCTGTCCCTCCTGTCAGCCCTCTCCTTACTGAGTGTGATGGCTAATTTTATGTGTCAACTGGACTGAGCTAAGGGATGCCCAGATAGCGGTAAATCGTTCTTTCTGGGTGTATCTGTGAGGCTGTCTCTGGAAGATGTTAGTCTCTCTGAGTAGAGAGTAGGCTGAGTAAACAAGATCCACCCTCACCAATGGGGGTGGGCATAATCCAATCTGTTGAGAGCCCAAACAGAACAAAAAGGTGAAGGAGGGGCACATTCTGTCTCTCTTCTTGAGTTGGGACATACATCTTTTTCTGCTAATGGATGTCAGAGCTCCTCATTCTCAGGCCTTTGGACTCTGAAACTTACATCAGCAGCACCCTCTCCTCTCAATTCTCAGAACTTTGGTCTTGGACTGGGAGTTACACCATCAGCTCCCCTGGTTAGGATTTGGACTGAATGGCACCACCAGCTCTCCTGGTTCTCTAGCTGGCAGATGGCAGATCTAGATGGGACCTCTTGGCCTTCATAATCATGTGAGCCAATTCCCATAATAAACTGGTTTTGTTCCTCTGGAGAATACTGACTAATACATTGGGCCAATGAAAAATCTATACCTCAAGATTCAATTCAAACTCTTTTGTCCTGGGAAGTCCCCTGCCCACCCTCTACCATAGTAACCTCTTGTCCCTGTAAACTGTAGCTCCCCTTTGGACTGACCTAGACAAACCAAGCTTCAAAATACCTGCCATAGGCCGGCTGCGGTGGCACACACCTGTAATCCCAGCACTTTGGGAGGCCAAGACATGGGGGATCACTTGAGGTCAGGAGTTTGAGACCAGCCTGGCCAACATGGCGAAACCCCATCTCTACTAAAATTACAAAAATTAGCCAGGTGTGGTGGTGCATGCCTGTAATCCCAGCTACTCAGGAGGTTGAGGCAGGAGAGTCACTTGAACCCAGGAGGCGGAGGCTGCAGTGAGCCGAGATCACGCCACTGCCCTCCACACTCCAGCCTGGGTGACAGAGAGAGACTCCGTCTCAAAAAAGAAAAACAAACAACAAAATACCTGCCATGCCCACATCCCACTTTGGGAGAAACTGCCCTCTCTGTAGCCCTGCCCTATGTAGATCAGCCCTTTGTAAATACTGTGATAGCCTCACAGCTGATGGACCAGGAGTGGTACCTGAAGCAAGGGTGGCCCACCCATAGGCCAGTGCCCTATGATGTGCCCTACCTTGAAAAGATGAACTGGGTCCATCAGATTCTCTTTCTCTTTCTCTCTCTCGGGAATTTCTAGGAAGAAACACAAATAGTATGAGTCAATTGTCAGGAGCTGCTATCACTGAGGAAAGGGCCCTAACTCAAGAGTCTATGTGGACCATGAGAGTGATGGGGAGACCAGCAGTGTCACACAGGTAGCATGGGGACTGGACTCCTCTCCTCTATTGCCTCACCAGTCCATGGAAACACTGCCGGTAGTATTGGGGGATCCCAAGGAGAAAGACAGAAAGAAAACCGGGCACCAGGAGAACTGAGCAGCAGAGAGTGAGCCCTATGCATAGAGAAAACACTTGTCCCTGATCTGCCTCCAAAGAGCCTCCCAAACCCAAATGTGACAGGGCTTTATTGCACTGTACTGACTCACAGAGGAAAAAATAGGCTGAAGGGGAAAGCTGTTTCCTAGTTCTGCTTCCACCAGTTTCAAACCCCATGGCCTCAGGCAAGTGTTTCTGGAGCACCTTTTCTGATCTGTAGAATGGAGGTTCTAGTTTCTACTTTGCCTTAAGTCCTCTTCAGTGATTAATTAACTGTATGACCTTGGACAAGTCATTTGGCCTCTGTGAGGCCAGTTCCTGCAATTTTAAAATAAAATCAATAAGTTTAACTTTACAAAGAGGTTGCAGCAATCAACATAGATAATGTATATAGAAAGTGTCTTGTAAACTGATCATTACTGTATATAAGGTTATTATTACTATGACTTCTTTTTCCAAGCATTGCAAAAATCATAGAAGACATTTTTGTTGGTATCTATAGTTATAAATATGTATATATAGCATATTGATTAGATTATTCTAAAATCTTACTCAAGTCTACTGATTTGATGTTACTTAAATCTTAAACCAGTTACAGCTCTTCTAGAATTTATCCAGCAGTTCTCCTGGATTTTACAGGAAAACCCCACACACCAAAAAACAAACAAAAAAAACCAAAAAATCCCACCTTAAACCTACTTTTACACTATTCTGTAACTGAAGAATTATCATTTCAGTTGAGCAATCTCAAACAAGGGATTGCTATACTTCTAAAAACCATTTATCACTTGCTTTTTATTCCAACACTTTGAAAACCTTCTGCAGGCTATAAATTAGTGCTCTTTTTTCTGCTTACTACCTACTGTTTCAGTTTTACTATTAATAATAGCTTTAAACCCTTAAAATAGCTGTGGAACAATTTTTCTGAAACTGCTTATTATGTGATTTCCATTAGTAACAATTGATTTTTTTCCAATCCTTTTGGACACCTAGAACTCTGAGAGTCCCTGAAGCCTGGGGGCTCTTGACCTTTCTCTTTCCCACCATCCAATCAATTATCAAGACCTGTTTTGCCTGTTTTAAAAATATCCCTAAATGAGTGCATCACTATTAACCTAGGCCCAGACCACCAGTACCTCTCACTTGAATGCTTACAGTGGTTCTCTGACTGGTCTCCCTACACTCAGTCTCTCATGAAGGTGCTCTGGATATGTCAGTGAGTAACACAGGCAAGGTATGAATTTCCAATGCCATGGAGCTTTTTTATACTAGTGAGAGAAAGACAAAAAGGGGTTCCTCAAGAAAACCCCAACTTGCAAATTGTCATGAGTGCTATATAGGAAATAAGCAAAGTGCTGATATAGAGAATATGGGGAGAGGGCATTGTAATTATGAGGTGGTCAGGGAGGGCCTCTCTCAGGAGCTCACTTTCAAGGTAAGACTACAAGAGTAAGAATGAGTCAACCAAGAGAGAAGTATGAGCACTGCAGGCAGATGCAAAGGACCCAGGAGGAAAGGCATGTCTTTGTGACTCTAAGAGAAGCCCCGTGTAGCCAACTTATTCTCTATGGCAATGAGCAGGGTCAGCGCTCCTCCACCCTTCAGCACAGACAACAAATGTGTGGAAATGAGAGGAAGCATCCCATCTAGATGGATGAATGCCTTTTCTACAATATAAATGTGATTAGGTACTTAAAGAGCTTCATGATTTCCCATAACCCTTAAATGTTCAAGCAATTTAATTTGTAAGAACCTTCACACTCAGGTCCCTACCACTTTCCCACCCTTATCCATACCCATTTTCCTTGTCACCCTACAATGATCATCTTTTGGTTCCTTGAATGCACCAGCTTTTCTGTGTTCAGTACTTGTCTCCTCTGTCCCACTGACTGAACGTGATTCCCCTTCCCTTCATTGATGGATCCTTTCTCACTTCGCCTTTGAAGCCTCAGCTTAAACATCACTTCTTCCGACAATGCCTCTCATAGCACTGTGTGTCTAATTCCAGTCATGCATTAACTTCAGATCTCTCGGAAGGAAGTTCATGGTGTCTTATTACGACTGCCCCTGGTGTGGTTGGCATTATATTCATCAACTATTCTTTGGCCGAGGATCCCAAACTGCTCAATGACCAACTCATTGTTTTTAAAACCCTTTTAGAATGCATAGATGAAGTACACTGTACCTTGCCATTACAATATTCAGAATGGTGTCTCTATCTAGGCTCTAATCCAAGGTGGTTACAGATGTACCAGAAGAACACCCGCCTTAAGTCAACCCAGGCACAGAGTATGGTTAGAATAGCTTAAAATTAGCAAAGTCTGTTAGGAGGTTGCAAGCAGTGGAAGGAAGAGAAATTAATCCAGGTTTCTCAGATCACATTTTACAGATAGAATCCAAAGGCTAGGAAGGTGGATTTTAGCTGCTTAAAATCTTGCTACAGTGAAGTAATGCTTCATATTAATTTTCTTTCACTAAAATTTATATGCAGCTAGCCCTCTTCTAAAGCAACTGGTTATCAGAAATATGACAGCATGTTTATATGCCCACATCTTTTTTTTTAACCCACTTGGCTTTAGATTGCTTGAGACTAAACCTTGAAATAATATAGAATGTTTATAGGTCTGAGCAGAAATGCCATAAAGTAATGCAAATTTATCATTTATTAGTCAATCAGTACCTCATGCCTGACAGTTTGCTATATAGCATATGCAGAAAAGACAAATGAGAGTATGATGATGTGTAGCTGCCTTGGGGGACTCACATGATCTGAGAAGCCTGCCTCCCATCACTCTGGTAGGAAGCCACTTCCATGTTAAATTCCAGAGGTGGCTTATAAAAGATTTTCCTACTGAAATGTCAGACTTCCTACGCTGGTTCTAAAGCCATCAATCATATGAACCCTACTTATTTTATGTATATCTGACTTGTTATAAGAAAGAATTTAAGATGATGTATGTGTATGTGTGCAACAAGGTCAAAAGTAAAATAGATAAGGAAGAAGAGGCAGAGATAATGGAGGGTAGAAAAGTAGGATGAAGCTGGGAATGAGGCATCATGTTATTTCCATGTCTTAAGTTTCACAACTATTTTGCAGATTAATTTATATATATATATATATGTAATGAGATTTGTTATTATTTCCACATCATGTATACTCTTAAAAAAAACTGAAACAAAACCAAAAAACCCTCTTTTTAGAATTTATCGCTGGGTGCAGTGGCTCACACCTGTAATCCCAGCACTTTGGGAGGCCAAGGTGAGTGGATCATTTGAGGTCCAGAGTTTGAGACCAGCTTGACTACCATGGTGAAACCCTGTCTCTACTAAAAATACAAAAATTAATCAGGTGTGGTGGTGCCCACCTGTAATCCCAGCTACACAGGAGGCTGAGGCAGGAGAATCACTTGAACCTGGGAGGCAGAGGTTTCAATGAGCCGAGATCACACCACTGCACTCCAGCCTGGGGCACAGAACAAGACTCTATCTCAAAACAAACAAACAAACAAACAAACCAATAGAATTTATTCACATCTTTTTCTCAAATTTCCTATGTAAGCACCTAAAAGTAGACTCTCACTGATGCTACTATCAGCATTTGGTTCATCTAGAGCAAATTTTTTTCCAAATTCCTCTCTATATAATAATATGGTCAGTGAATGTAGTATTGGTAATATTTTGATAGTACTCTCAATCACCTGAATGACATTCCCTGTTAAGGAGTCAGATAGTTTGTTTCTCCAAACGAAACCCCAAAGCTCCCAATTTGTGACAGGTGGACATCAACCCTAGGCAGAACAGACAACTTCATTGCTGCCTGCAGTGTGGCATCACGTGCTCTATTTCCCAACAAGCAGAAGCTCAAAATTGTGGCCAGGTTTAAAGGCACCATAATGGCAATTTCCTAGAAAGCCACTAGGGGGAAGGGATTTTTATTATGTCTTCTTTCACAAAGACCTTTGTTCTCTCAACCAAAGCCATCCCCTCCAGTGTACAAGAGTTTTAAATTAAGTATTTGTTCTGATTTTTTGGTCACTGCATTTTCCAGATACATTTATTTTTTTCTATTACAAAGAGACTTGTTCTTTGTAAGGAGCATGTCAGCACTTTCTCACCAGTTACCCTGAAAGAGGAAACGTACTTGAAATGAGAAGCAGTAATTATTGAGATCTGTCTGCTTCTCACATGCTAGGGTTGTGTTCAGGATGCTCTGTTGGCTAAAGAACAGCAGTCAGGTTGCATGTGACCCAGGAAGGTGGAGTCCTCATGGCCGTGGAAACAGGTGCTTCTAGAAGCAATGGAAAATTGCTTGTGGGTATTAAGAGTGTGTTTGATAACACTGCCTGATGTGAATAGTATTAAATAGCAATATGAGGACAAAACAAAAGGAAATGATGAAAGCATTTACACTTTAACTATAGGAAAGAAGAAAAGAAAGATGTTGTTCCTCCTTTGTATCCCATCCCGTCAATATCAAGACCCATGAGGCAAGCATGTAGGCCTTAGGGTCAGTCTTGGATTGCAGGATTTGGTTCAATGAGCTAAGGAGGCCTTCAGAGATTCCATGGTTCACTTTTGGGTGTTTAATCCTAGCCTAGGGAAGTCTTGTCTAACTGACTCAAAATACAGGCGTTTTCTCCAAGTTCTGCTCTATATCCTTACTTTCACATTAATTGTGGTCAGCCTACACATTTGAAAAAGGTGATGAGCAAGTCAGTTCCAAGATGGCCAAATAGGAACAGCTCTAGTCTGCAGCTCCCAGCATGATCAACACAGAAGACAGGTGATTTCTGTGTTTCCAACTGAGGTACCTGGTTCATTTCATTGGGTCTGGTTGGACAGTGGATGCAGCCCAGGGAGGGCGAGCTGAAGCAGGGCGGGCCATTGCCTCACCTGGGAAGCACAAGGGGTCAGGGGATTTCCCTTCCCTAGCCAAGGGAAGCTGTGACAGACTGTACCTAGAAAAACGGGACACTTCTGCCCAAATACTGTGCTTTTCCCACAGTCTTAGCAGCCGGCAGACCAGGAGATTCTCTCCCGTGCCTGGCTTGGCAGGTTCTACACCCACAGAGCCTTGCTCACTGCTAGCACAGCAGTTTGAGATCAACCTGTGAGGCTACAGCCTGGTGAGGGGAGGGGTATCCGCCATTGCTGAGACTTGAGTAGGTAAACAAAGTGGCTAGGAAGCGCGAACTGGGCAGAGCATACCGCAGCTCAGCAAAGCCTACTGCCTCTATAGACTCCACCTCTGCGGGCAGGGCATAGCTGAACAAAAGGCAGCAGAAACTTCTGCAGACTTAAACCTCCCTGTCTGACAACTCTCAAGAGAGCAGTGGTTTTCCCAGCACAGCATTTGAGCTCTGAGAACAGACAGACTGCCTCCTCAAGTGGATCCCTGACCCCCGTGTAGCCTAACTGCGAGACACCTCCCCAGTAGGGGCCAACAGACACCTCATACAGGCAGGTGCCCCTCTGGGACAAAGCTTTCAGAAGAAGGATCAGGCAGCAATATTTGCTGTTCTGCAATATTTGCTGTTCTGCAGCCTCCACTGGTGATACCCAAGCAAACAGGATCTGGAGTGGACCCAGGAAACTCCAACAGACCTGCAGCTGAGGGACCTGACTGTTAAAAGGAAAACTAACAAACAAAAAGGAATAGCATCAACATCAACAAAAAGGACATCCACACCAAAACCCCATCTGTAGGTCACCAACATCAAAGACCTAAGGTAGATAAAACCACAAAGATGGGGAGAAACCAGATCAGAAAAGCTGAAAATTCTAAAAACCAGAGCACCTCTTCTCCTCCAAAGGATCGCAGTTCCTCACTAGCAATGAAACAAAGCTGGACAGAGAATGACTTTGAGGAGTTGACAGGAGTAGGTTTCAGAAGGTTGGTAATTACAAACTTCTCAGAGTTAAAGGAGGATGTTCAAACCCATCAAAAGGAGCTAAAAACCTTGAAAAAAGATTAGACAAATGGCTAACTAGAATAAACAGTGTAGAGAAGACCTTAAATGATCTGATGGAGCTGAAAACCATGGCACAAGAACTATGTGATGCATACACAAGCTTCAGTAGCCGATTTGATCAAGTGGAAGAAAGGGTATCAGTGATTGAAGATCAAATTAATAAAATAAAGCGAGTAGAGAAGTTCAGAGAAAAAAGAGTAAAAAGAAACAAACAAAGCCTCCAAGAAATACAAAACTATGTGAAAACACCACATCTACGTTTGATTGGTGTACCTGAAAGTGATGGGGAGAATGAAACCAAGTTGGAAAACACTCTTCAGGATATTATCCAGGAGACCTTCCCCAACCTAGCAAGGCAGGCCAACATTCAAATTCAGGAAATACAGACAACACCACAAAGATACTCCTCAAGAAGAGTAACCCCAAGGCACATAATTGTCATATTCACCAAGGTTGAAATGAAGGAAAAAATGTTAAGGGCAGCCAGAGAGAAAGGTCGGGTTACCCACAAAGGGAAGCCCATCAGACTAACAGTGGATTTCTCGGCAGAAACCCTACAAGCCAGAAGAGAGTGGGGGCCAATATTCAACATTCTTAAAGAAAAGAGTTCTCAACCCAGAATTTCATATCCAGCCAAACTAAGCTTCATAAATGAAGGAGAAATAAAATCCATTACAGACAAGCAAATGCTGAGAGATTTTGTCACCACCAGGCCTGCCTTACTAGAGCTCCTGAAGGAAGCACTAAACATGGAAAGGAACAACTGGTACCAGCCACTGCAAAAACATGCCAAATTGTAAAGACCATTGATGCTATGAAGAAACTGCATCAATTAACAGGCAAAATAACCAGCTAACATCATAATGACAGGATCAAATTCACATATAACAATGTTAACCTTAAATGTAAATGGGCTAAATGCTCCAATTAAAAGACACAGACTGGCAAATTTGATAAAGAGCCGAGACCCATCAGTGTGCTGTATTCAGGAGACCCATCTCATGTGCAGAGACAGACATAAGCTCAAAATAAAGGGAAGGAGGAAGATCTACCAAGCAAATGGAAAGCAAAAAAAGGCAGGTGTTGGGTGGAGCCAAGATGGCCGAACAGGAACAGCTCCAGTCTAGAGCTCCCAGAGTGAGCGACGCAGAAGACGAATGCTTTCTGCATTTCCAACTGAGGTACTGGGTGCATCTCACTGGAGATTGTCAGACAGTGGGTGCAGGACAGTGGGTGCAGCGCACCAAGTGTGAGCTGAAGCAGGGCGAGGCATCACCTCACCTGGGGAATTCCCTTTCCTAGCCAAGGAAAGGGGTGACGGACGGCACCTGGAAAATCAGGTCACTCCCACCCTAATACTGAGCTTTTCCGATGGTTTTAGCAAACGGCACACCAGGAGATTATATCCCGTGCCTGGCTCAGAGGGTCCTATGCCCATAGAGCCTCGCTCATTGCTGGCATAGCAGTCTGAGATCGAACTGCAAAGCAGCAGTGAGGCTGGGGGAGGGGCGCCCACCATTGCCGAGGCTTGAGTAGGTAAACAAAGCAGCAGGGAAGCTCAAACTGGGTGGAGCCCACCTCAGCTCAAGGAGCCTGCCTGCCTCTGTAGACTCCACCTCTATGGACAGGGCACAGCCAAACAAAAGACAGCAGAATCCTCTGCAGACTTAAATGTCCGTGTCTGACAGCTTTGAAGAGAGGAGTGGTTCTCCCAGCACACAGCTTGAGATCTGAGAATGGACAGACTGCCTCCTCAAGTGGGTCCCTGACCCCCAAGTAGCCTAACTGGGAGGCACCCCCCAGTAGGGGCAGACTGACACCTCACACGGCCGGGTACTCCTCTGAGACAAAACTTCCAGAGGAACGATCAGGCAGCAACATTTGCTGTTCACCAATATCCACTGTTCTGCAGCCTCCACTGCTGATACCCAGGCAAACAGGGTCTGGAGTGGACCTCCAGCAAACTCCAACAGACCTGCAGCTGAGGGTCCTGACTGTTAGAAGGAAAACTAACAAACAGAAAGGACATCCACACCAAAATCCCATCTGTACGTCACCATCATCAAAATCCAAAGGTAGATAAAACCACAAAGATGGGGAAAAAACAGAGCAGAAAAACTGAAAAATCTAAAAATCAGAGGGCCTCTCCTCCTCCAAAGGAACACAGCTCCTCACCAGCAATGGAACAAAGCTGGACAGAGAATGACTTTGACGAGTTGAGAGAAGAAGGCTTCAGACGATCAAACTACTCTGAGCTAAAGGAGGAAGTTTGAACCCACGGCAAAGAAGTTAAAAACCTTGAAAAAAGATTAGACAAATGGCTAACTACAATAACCAATGCAGAAAAATCCTTAAAGGACCTGATGGAGCTGAAAACCACGGCACAAGAACTACGTGATGAATGCACAAGCCTCAGTAGCCGATTCGATCAACTGGAAGAAAGGGTATCAGTGATGGAAGATCAAATGAATAAAATGAAGTGAGAAGAGAAGTTTAGAGAAAAAAGAATAAAAAGAAATGAACAAAGCCTCCAAGAAATATGGGACTATGTGACAAGATCAAATCTACATCTGATTGGAGTACAGGAAAGTGACGGGGAGAATGGAACCAAGTTGGAAAACACTCTGCAGGATATTATCCAGGAGAACTTCCCCAATCTAGCAAGGCAGGCCAACATTCAAATTCAGGAAATACAGAGAACGCCACAAAGATACTCCTCGAGAAGAGCAACTCCAAGACACATAATTGTCAGATTCACCAAAGTTGAAATGAAGGAAAAAATGTTAAGGGCAACCAGAGAGAAAGGTTGGGTTACCCACAAAGGGAAGCCCATCAGACTAACAGCTGATCTCTCAGCAGAAACTCTACAAGCCAGAAGAGAGTGGGGGCCATATCCACCATTCTTAAAGAAAAGAATTTTCAACCCAGAATTTCATATCCAGCCAAACTAAGCTTCATAAGTGAAGGAGAAATAAAATACTTTGAAGACAAACAAATGCTGAGAGATTTTGTCACCACCAGGCCTGCCCTAAAAGAGCTCCTGAAGGAAGCACTAAACATGGAAAGGAACAACTGGTACCAGCCACTGCAAAAACATGCCAAATTGTAAAGACCGTCGAGGCTAGGAAGAAACTGCATCAACTAATGAGCAAAATAACCAGCTAACATCATAATGACAGGATCAAATTCACACATAACAATATTAACCTTAAATGTAAATGGGCTAAATGCTCCAATTAAAAGACACAGACTGGCAAATTGGATAAAGAGTCAAGACTCATCAGTGTGCTGTATTCAGGAAACCCACCTCACATGCAAAGACACACATAGGCTCAAAATAAAGGGATGGAAGAAGATCTACCAAGCAAATGGAAAACAAAAAAAGGCAGGGGTTGCAATCCTAGTCTCTGATAAAACAGACTTTAAACCAACAAAGATCAAAAGAGACAAAGAAGGCCATTACATAATGGTAAAGGCATCAATTCAACAAGAAGAGCTAACTATCCTACATGTATATGCACCCAATACAGGAACGCCCAGATTCATAAAGCAAGTCCTTAGAGACCTACAAAGAGACTTAGACTCCCACACAATAATAATGGGAGACTTTAACACCCCACTGTCAACATTAGACAGATCAACGAGACAGAAAGTTAACAAGGATATCCAGGACTTGAACTCAGCTCTGCACCAAGTGGACCTAATAGACATCTACAGAACTTTCCACCCCAAATCAACAGAATATACATTCTTTTCAGCACCACACCACACCTATTCCAAAATTGACCACATAGTTGGAAGTAAAGCACTACTCAGCAAATGTAAAAGAACAGAAATTATAACAAACTGTCTCTCAGACCACAGTGCAATCAAACTAGAACTCAGGATTAAGAAACTCACTCAAAACCACTCAACTACATGGAAACTGAACAACCTGCTCCTGAATGACTGCTGGGTACATAACAAAATAAAGGCAGAAATAAAGATGTTCTTTGAAACCAGCGAGAACAAAGACACAACATACCAGAATCTCTGGAACACATTCAAAGCAGTGTGTAGAGGGAAATTTATAGCACTAAATGCCCATAAGAGAAAGCAGGGAAGATCTAAAATTGACACCCTAACATCACAATTAAAAGACCTAGAGAAGCAAGAGCAAACACATTTCAAAAGCTATCAGAAGGCAAGAAATAACTAAGATCAGAGTAGAACTGAAGGAAATAGAGACACAAAAACCCTTCAAAAAAATGAATGAATCCAGGAGCTGGTTTTTTTAAAAGACCAACAAAATTGATAGACCGCTAGCAAGACTAATAAAGAAGAAAAGAGAGAAGAATCAAATAGACGCAATAAAAAATGATAAAGGGGTATCACCACCAATCCCACAGAAATACAAACTACCATCAGAGAATACTATAAACAACTCTACACAAATAAACTAGAAAGTCTAGAAGAAATGGATAAATTCCTCGACACATACACCCTCCCAAGACTAAACCAGGAGGAAGTTGAATCTCTGAATAGACCAATAACAGGCTCTGAAATTGAGGCAATAATTAATAGTGTACCAACCAAAAGAAGTCCAGGACCAGATGGATTCACAGCCGAATTCTACCAGAGGTACAAGGTGGAGCTGGTACCATTCCTTCTGAAACTACTCCAATCAATAGAAAAAGAGGGAATCCTCCCTAACTCATTTTATGAGGCGAACATCATCCTGATACCAAAGCCTGGCAGAGACACAACCAAAAAAGAGAATTTTAGACCAATATCCCTGATGAACATCGAGGCAAAAATCCTCAATAAAATACTGGGAAACCAAATCCAGCAGCACATCAAAAAGCTTATCCACCATGATCAAGTGGGCTTCATCCCTGGGATGCAAGGCTGGTTCAACATATGCAAATCAATAAACGTAATCCAGCATATAAACAGAACCAACGACAAAAACCACATCATTATCTCAATACATGCAGAAAAGGCCTTTGACAAAATTCAACAGCCCTTCATGCTAAAAACTCTCAATAAATTAGGTATTAATGGGATGTACCTCAAAATAATAAGAGCTATTTATGGCAAACCCACAGCCAATATCATACTGAATGGGCAAAAACGAAGCATTCCCTTTGAAAAGTGGCACAAGACAGGGATGCCCTCTCTCACCACTTCTATTCAACATAGTGTTGGAAGTTCTGGCCAGGGCAATTAGGCAGGAGAAGGAAATAAAGGATATTCAGTTAGGAAAAGAGGAAGTCAAATTGTCCCTGTTTGCAGATGACATGATTGTATATCTAGAAAACCCCATCGTCTCAGTCCAAAATCTCCTTAAGCTGATAAGCAACTTCAGCAAAGTCTCAGGATACAAAATCAATGTGCAAAAATCACAAGCATTCTTATACACCAATAACAGACAGAGAGCCAAATCATGAGTGAACTCCCATTCACAATTGCTTCAAAGAGAATAAAATACCTAGGAATCCAACTTACAAGGGACGTGAAGGACCTCTTCAAGGAGAACTACAAACCACTGCTCAATGAAATAAAAGAGGATACAAACAAATGGAAGAACATTCCATGCTCATGGGTAGGAAGAATCAATATCGTGAAAATGGCCATACCGCCCAAGGTAATTTATAGATTCAATGCCATCCCCATCAAGCTACCAATGACTTTCTTCACAGAATTGGAAAAAACTACTTTAAAGTTCATATGGAACCAAAAAAGAGTCCACATTGCCAAGCCAATCCTAAGCCAAAAGAACAAAGCTGGAAGCATCACGCTACCTGACTTCAAACTGTACTACAAGGCTACAGTAACCAAAACAGCATGGTACTGGTACCAAAACAGAGATATAGACCAATGGAACAGAACAGAGCCCTCAGAAATAATGCTGCGTATCTACAACCATCTGATCTTTGACAAACCTGAGAAAAACAAGCAATGGGGAAAGGATTCCCTATTTAATAAATGGTGCTAGGAAAACTGGTTAGCCATATGTAGAGAGCTGAAACTGGATCCCTTCCTTATACCTTATACAAAAATTAATTCAAGATGGATTAAAGATTTAAATGTTAGACCTAAAACCATAAAAACCTTAGAAGAAAACTTAGGCAATACCATTCAGGACATAGGCATGGGCAAGGACTTCATGTCTAAAACACCAAAAGCAATGGCAACAAAAGCCAAAATTGACATATGGGATCTAATTAAACTAAAGAGCTTCTGCACAGCAAAAGAAACTACCATCAGAGTGAACAGGCAACCTACAGAATGGGAGAAAATTTTTGCAGTCTACTCATCTGACAAAGGGCTAATATCCAGAATCTAGAATGAACTCCAACAAATTTACAAGAAAAAAACAAATAACCCCATCAACAAGTGGGCGAAGGATATGAACAGACACTTCTCAAAAGAAGACATTTATGCAGCCAACAGACACATGAAAAAATGCTCATCATCACTGATCATCAGAGAAATGCAAATCAAAACCTCAATGAGATACCATCTCACGCCAGTTAGAATGGCGGTCATGAAAAAGTCAGGAAGCAACAGGTGCTGGAGAGGATGTGGAGAAATAGGAACGCTTTTGCACTGTTGGTGGAAGTGTAAATTAGTTCAACCATTGTGGAAGACAGTGTGGCGATTCCTCAAGGATCTAGAACTAGAAATACCATTTGACCCAGTGATCCCATTACTGGGTGTATACCCAAAGAATTATAAATCATGCTGCTATAAAGACACATGCACATGTATGTTTATTTTGGCACTATTCACAATAGCAAAGACTTGGAACCAACTCAAATGTCCATCAATGATAGACTGGATTAAGAAAATGTGGCACATATACACTATGGAATACTATGCAGCCATAAAAAATGATGAGTTCATGTCCTTTGCAGGGACATGGATGAAGCTGGAAACCATCATTCTCAGCAAACTATCACAAGGACAGAAAACCAAACACCTCATGTTCTCACTCATAGGTGGGAATTGTAAAATGAGAACACTTGGACACAAGGTGGGGAACATTACACACCAGGGCCTGTTGTGGGGTGGGGGACTGGAGGAGGGGCAACATTAGGAGAAATACCTAATGTAAATGATTAGTTAATGGGTGCAGCAAACCAACATGGCACATGTATACCTATGTAACAAACCTGCAAGTTGTGCACAGGTACCCTAGAACTTAAAGTATAAGTTAAAAAAAAGAAAAAGGGGATGAGTGGAAGATGGATGCCAAGGTTGAGAAATGTTCAGATCAAAGATATTTTGCTACCTGTTGAAAGCTATTGATGCTTTTCTTAAAAATCCACAGCCTCTCAGTTTACCTGATTGACTGAATGAGACATGACTGAGGATTAAAAATTCACTGGTGTGAACAGGGTACCCAAGCCAACCAAGACAAGTTTTGGGTTGGGACTTATCAGGATGTCTGATATGTGAAAAGCTTTTGTAAAACTTTTTTTGTTGAATCAGAGAAGCTTGAATCCTTTAGCTTCAGATTCAGAAATGACAAGTCAAATGAGCTTGGACACAAAGTCTGAGGCCCACTTTATTGTATGCCCCTGGGTATAACAAAAAGCAGTCCCCTTTTCTTTCTCCCTCCAGGTATGAGAAGTATATGTCATTAAGTAACAGGAGGCTGTAAGGAAGTAGGGGAAGGGAGGGAGTGGATGGGAGTCTCCACTTGGAGGTGAGGTCCATGTAGGGGAACAGCTAGAGCTGTGCTACTGAAGGCTTTCTTACTGTCAGCTCCACTGGCTGGTATGCCCTGTCTGACTCTCTCTGCCTCACCTCAGAGCAGGGTACAGGACTCCTACATTCTCACAGCCAGGAGCATCCAAAAGCTGATGGGGCCTCATCCCAGTTCTGGCTGCAGGACACTTCCCTCAAAAGAGCATTGGCTGTTTCAGTTTATTTTCACCTAACTATAGAGAGATATAGAAACAGCATAATACAAAATGCTTGCCCTGTAAAATTTACAGTCTAGCTAGTGATGTGGAATAGAGCACAGATGACAATCTATGGTCATGTAAAGTTAATGAGAACAGTACAGGCAGTCTAGTCCATACCTGCAAAGTACAATGAAGTCAATCAAGGAAGGTTTCTTGAAGGCATGAATTTTGGGTGCTGCTTTAGAGGGTGATTCAGATGGGAGCAGGGGATTCCTTGGGGGTCAAAATGGACATTGCCAAGGTCAAATGAGGGGAGTGAGGAGGCTCATCCTGCCATGGCACAGAGCAGCTGTTTCTGGGATGGAGGCAAAATGGGCTCTGGAAATACACTTCTAGCTTGGCTGGCCAAGTTCAAGACAGAAGTGGAAAGGGCATCAAGTTCTAGGCAAGGTGGCTATCACCCAGTATGAACCCTGAATAATGCTGGCCTGGTTAGGGTAGGGGAGATGTCTACATTGAGAAACAATAAAAGTAGCAATCACTGTGGAGGTTAGAATGTTGGCCTGGCTAAATGAGTTTAGATTTCAAATGATTGACACTAGGAAGCCTATGGAAGTTCTTAAGAGAGAAGTGACATCATGCAAAGGGGTCTAAAGAAGCCAATTCTAATAACTGTGTCCAGTGGGTTGAAGAGGAAAGAGACTATGTGTGTATGAGGGTAGAAAGGGCACTAGCTCAGGGGGTGTCTTTGTAGCCCAGGAGCACAGTTGTCCATCTGACACTAAAGCAAGTGTTTGCTGATTTGGGACCAAACCACAGGATTAAGCTTTCTGTTGTATTATAGTAGGCATCAACTTTTCAAGTTAAAAAAAACCGATGCAATCTATTGATCTCTTGCCTCAAGAAATAGGGTGGAAAAAAAAACATCATGGAGATTGAGGCTGCTCAGGGTCATCCATTATGCCAAATAAAATGTTTTTATAGGGCCTGCAGTTTGCTAAACATGACTGCTAGTACTCTGTATCCCTGCTAAAATAGAATGTTTATCCAGAGGGGATAAATGACCTCACAAAAGGTCAATTGCGTTAATTAGGAGGGTCCTACTTTTGCTAGAGTTGGCAGTATTTTGGTAAAAAAATAACACTATTTTAAAAATAAGCCCCAAACAGTAAATTTACAGATCCAAGCAAGCAATGACTATATTCCATATATGCAATCAACCCATGTGTAGTCTTATCACCACACTGTAGCATGCAGCTGATTGACACTCAGCAGGGCAAAAAAGCACAAGTGGAGCCAAAGATGTAATGATGAGGGCCTCCAGTGCCTGTTTTTGCTTAGACTAGTGATTCTCAGCCCTGGTAGGGCATCCTAATATCCTGGGGAGCTTTTCAAAGATGGATGATGCAGGGCCCTTGCCAAAATCTGAATCTCCAAGGATGGAGCCTAAATGTATCTATGTGTGTATCATCTGCATACTGCTGGAGTTGTGAGCCACTGACTTAGATGGTGAAGCTGAAATGGTCTCCCACAAAATTGCATACGCTTGAGTGCATGCACACACACACACACAGAGACACACACACACACACACACAGAGACACACACACACACACACACACACATATCTGGGATAGCCAATCAAGCTTGCCTATTTTTTCTTATAAACAGAAGTGTTTGTTCACAGATATTCTGGGAATATTGGGTTCTCAGAATCTTTACATTCTTCAACCATTGTAAGATCAGTCTTCAGGATTTTCCTAAACCTGAGTACTATTGCAACATAGGATTCCCAAACACCATGACCTTCTTACAGAGAAGTTTTCCTGAGAGTAGATGAACCCTCCCTCACTGTCCTGTGGGATAACTGGAAGGACAACCCTTCATTTGATTCTATCCTCTGCCCTGCAATATTCTCTGGAATCCGCATTCCTTCCTGATCCCTCTTCCAAGAAATAAGAATGGGGGAGGGAAATAGTCTCTGAGGGAAGAATCTTTGTCCCAGGAACCAAGTTACAGAGGAGCCGCTGAATTCCCTGAGGTAATCTCCATTGAATGAAAACACAAAGAGGGAGGTTAATTCAATTAGCAAGTGATGCCTTCTCCTAGAATAAACTTCTTGGACTAATTTGGGGAGGGAGCCCCGAAGACTGGTGCCCACACTGCAAACAGAGAAAATATTGGAAATGCTTAGAGTCTGCCATCTATCCGGCAGTGGCTGTTCACCTTAATATTATTTCTTGAAAAATGGCCAATGTGTTATACTCTCTAGGACACAGAGCTGTGGTCACAAGATAAAGTACACAGATAAGACATGGGGATATGGAAGGGATAAAAATACTCTTCAGGGAAATGGGGGTCTGCAGTACAAAGGTTGAGAGCTTTAAGAGAACATTTCACATTCTGGCTTTTAAGTACACTGAAAACACACTTCCTGAGAGAAATGCATCTTGAGAGTACACTCAGCGAGGAGGAAGAAATTCTTATAAGACAATTTTTGGGAGGAAAGGAAGGTTTTTTTATTCAAGTCAACATGGTGTTTTGCATGTAATAGAACCAGAGAAATATTTGTTAAATTGAAAGTTATTTCAGTATAGATTGTGGTCATGTTTTCATCCTATAATTTGAAAAATATCCTCAGAGTAGAGATGAAAAGGATCTTGATATTGTCAAACATCTTATCCAGAGCCCCAGTACTTACTCGATTCAGGTGGGATGAGCATCTCACTGAGGGTCTGGGATCTTCCTGCTGGGTCTTCCTTCTGCAGTGGACCCTGAGCAACCTTGAAGAAGCCCAAAGGCTTGGGTGATAATGGTTTGGAAGCCTTCGGCCTAGCACCTCAGTTTTTACAGATGAGTAAACTAAATTCAAAATGTGTGAGAGTCAGAGCCAACTGCTCTTTTCACCATATCAAAGTGAGGTTCTGCTAGAGGGACCCCTGTCCCTTTCTTTTCCACAGCTGTGGATATTTTGCCCTGAACTTGTGAAGCAGGAGTGCAGTGAAAAGAGTATGGGCTTGGGGATCAGTCAAACCTGGGTTTGAATGTTGGCTTTGCACTTATTCGCCCTGTATTCTGGGACAAATTATTTATTTATATTTTATAGTATATATATTTTTCTTTTATAAAGCTTTTTTGAGGTACAGTTGATATACCAAAACTGCATGCATTTAACACATACATCTTAATGAGTTTGGACAAATGCATACAGCTGTGATACCATCACCACAACCAAAGTATTAAACATGTCCATCACTTTGAAAAATTTCCTTGTGTTACTTCCGTGTGTGTGTGTGTGTGTGGTTTTGTTTGTTTGCTTGTTTTGTAAGAACACTTAACATGAGATTTATCCTCAACATATTTTAAAGTGCACAATATTGTGTTGTTAACTATAGGTACTATGTTATGTAACAGATCTCTAAAACTTATTCATCTTGCATAACAGAAACTTTATAATTTAGACAAATTATTTAATCCTACTGAGCCTTCACTTCGTTTATCGAGTAGGGATAAAATTCACATTTTAGGTCTTAGCAATGTGTAAAAAGTGCCTGGTGTGTGTGTTAACACCCTCTTTCAGGCAGGCAATGGAATATTTGAATATAGAGACGAGAGACGTGGGGGTGCCATCATAATAGTGGGAATAATAATGATATATAATACTTAATACTATGCACCAGGTTCTACTCTTCGCATTTCACGTAGTTTAGCTCATTTAATCTTCAGAACAACCCCATGCAGTAGGTACTATTCCTCCCCCATTTTACAAGGAATAATGCTGGGGCACAGATTGGTGAAACTACTTGCTCAAGGTCACAAAGCTAACGAGTAGGGAAGTTGGAATGCAAATCCTGATGTGGCTCCAAATCATACTCTCAATCAGGATAACATTTCTGCAAAGGTGCAGATAGAAGGCAAGAGAGGGCCAAAGTAGGGCAGAAATGGAGATGATGCATGGCTGGTTTGGGTGAAAGGAACATATAGACTTGGCATTAAAAGGCATCTTTCCATGGACAGAAACATCTACAGAGCAGGGAGTTCAGAATTCTAAAGCAGAGAAAACTGCGACCTCTCTTTCTCTGTCTCTCTCCAAATATGTATTCATTCATATGCTTCATAACAATGGAATGCATATACAATGGTGGTCTCATAATGGAGCTGAAAAATTCCTATCACCTAATGATATCGTAGCTGTTGTAACATTGTAGTGCAATGCATTACCTTTTTTCCATGTTTAGATACACAAATACTTACCATTGTGTTATAATTGCCCAGAGTATTCAGTATACTAACGTGCTCTACAGGCTTATAGCTGAGCAGCAATAGGCTACACCATAGAGCCTCAGTGTGTAGTAAGCCATACCATCTAAGTTTGTGTAAGTGCACTCTACGATGTTCGCATAATGAAGAAATCGCATAACAATGCATTTTTTAGAACATATTCCTGTTATTAAGCAGTACCTGATGGTACAGTTTATATATCTCTATCTATCTATCTATCATCTATATTTCAATACATCAAACTATCGTATATTGAGCACTTACTGTATGTCAGTACTTTCATGCATTCCCTTATTTAATCTTCACAACAGAATCCTGTGAGATAGGGCTTTTATCCAGATTTTAGGAGGTGAAATATCTTGCCCACCGCCACACACTTAATAAATAGTGGTGCTAGTATTTAAAGTAGCCAGTGGGCCTTTAATGCTGTGTGATCCCCAAGTGTTTTTTCCTATACTAGTTATGAAACTACTTTTCATACTCCTTCTTCACTTCCAAATTATTTTTATTTACCAACACTAAAATAGTGTATTGATGTCAATGGTTATATAAGTCTTCACTTGTGACCTCCCAGGCCCTATTCTAAGCTCACAAATGACATTTTAATATTTTCCTTTTCTAGGGAGAGCCTCTCCTAGTGGGCCACAGTCTCAAACTTCTTTAAACATACGACCTTTGCCCTATTGTCACTCTTTTGTACAGCACCACAGTGGGTCAAATTATCTCCCCTGTCCATAAACAACTGCACTTGTGAAGTAGAAATGACTATTAAAAAGAGTGGTGGGACTCCCTGTTGGGAACTCTAATAGGCTCGGCCAGGGACCAGAGAACATTACTATCACATCCATATGTGTCCTCTTACCAGGGTCAGCCTCATGGAAACAGGCACAATAATAGCTTCAGACAAAAGCCGGGGATGATATTGAACTGACTTTCCCAGGAGAATCCTTTCTCAGAAGGCCACCACATTCTTGATTAGAGGCAGCGAGTCAAAGAGGAGGAATGGATGTGAGGTTTTTTTTTTTTTTTCATATTTAAAGCTGGTGAAATGAATTCGTATATGCTCTCCCAGGGCTCTTTTTTTTTTTTTTTTAACTGAGCCTTTAGTTTGGTCACTCAAAGTGAGGGGCTCATCAAACACAAAGCCTGTTCCTTTCACTGTGAAGAGTGTAACAGAAAGTATGTTGTTATTGGTATCTGTTGTTTAAGCAAGACAGGCAAACTAAAAGCTCTGCAACATCAGCCACATCACCCACCTTCACTCTCATCATAGTTTTACAATTGCATGCTTTTTATTGGACTGATCAGAGGCCAGGTTTACGAAAACTTTTTAAAAGATAAAGCAGGTTATTTGCATCTGGATTAAAAAGACCACTTGTTTTATGCTTAGGATGCTAATGATGATGGAAAATAGAAACATCTTCATTTCTATGGAACACACGAAGTAATTCTGCAAGGACATTTTCTATGTGGATCCAGTTTTTTTTTCTGTTGCAATGAATATAATTTTATTGTCGTGTGTCAAAGTTTATACTCCTGCTGTAAAGCATCTCTTCAACTTTAACAGCGTAAGTGAAATCACCCAAGTGTATGGCCTCACTGGTAATATGGCTTTTAAAATATTTAAGTCCTTCTCCTTCATACCCCTTGTCATTAACTGGTAAATTACTAATTTATTTCCTATTAGAATTTATATAGTTTGCAGCAATTAAGAAGAAAGGGATAATTGCTGACAAACCCAGGGCACTATTTAAATCACTTCCTTGTTGACAACATATTTCTCTTTCCTCAAACTGAATGTCACTGAAATCTGATTTGTACAGAACCCTTGTGGACGAGCATGCTGCACCTGTCACCTGGGCGCTAGCATTCTGCTAAGGATCAATTTACATAACCTCATTTAATGGTTCATAAATCATACCCATTAAGCCCAGCTAACAGGAACCAAGGGTTCTAATTTATGCTGCCTTTCATAGCAGAAAATTGGGAGGCTGGAGCCTGTGGATAAAGAACCCAGGTCTTGCCTTTGATTGTTGATTGTGATGGTAAATGTATGGATGATGAGAACAGATTTTCACTTTATTGATTTCCTGCCAAAGCACAGCATGCTTTATTGTGAAAGGGCGCCTTTTGGCAGCAATGCTAAAAGTGGCAGTTGTTTAGGAGCCCTTTGCCAAGATGAGGTCTAAGACAATACAGAGTGGTAAATACTAAAATAATATCAAGATGAAATGTTATTCTGTAAAAGAAAAAATCAGAACCTCTAACATTTTGGAAATCAGTGACCTTTTCTCCTCAGTAGCACCCCTCCCCCACAAAAGCATGTGCATCCAAGAATCAGGACAAGATGGTTTTAAGAAATGAAAAAAAGCAATATTTCTATATCCTGCCCTAAGTTACTTGCTGATGGTGGCTCATGCAAAATAATGCAGATGTCTAGAATCCTTCAGATAATGACATTTCAGCCAGCATGCTCTACTGGGCCAAGTCTGCAGACTCTGCACTCTCTCTTCTGCCATGTACTGCTTTTTGGTTGAAAATCCGGAAGCACCATTTTTCTTTCTATTTCATTTTTCCCTTTTAGGTCAAAATATTGTATCCAACTATATATAGTTTTCTGCAAAATGCAATATATAAAAGGTCATCTTCTCACAAGTGCTTGGGCTGGATTTCAAAATAGCAAAAGTGGTCCTAAGATCATTTTCCAGATGAAAAACATCTCTTAAATATTGCTGAGACATACTGATTCCCTTCTCTCATCTCAGTTCTGCCCTATAATGGACAATGTATATTCTCATTTTAGCTTGTTCTCAAAATCTTTGTTAAACATGGTAATTTTTTTCCGATAAAATGTAGTGCCTTCTTCCTGCTCCCCAACCCCCGTTTCTCTCCTCAATCCAGGCTTTTCTGAAACACTTCGACTTTTATTCCAGGTTGGATGTTACTGAGGATAGTCACTGACATGGATTACAAACACTGTGGACTCTGCCCCACCCCATCTTTAAATTCTGAACCTGCCCTGTAGAATATTGGTTGGAGCCACGCAAGGCAATGGAAGCAAGCTTGGCAATCACTTCTGTCTGCTTTTCTGTCCAACGTGAAGTGTCTACTGCTTTGTTACACCGATCCTTCTTCATAAGAAAAAAATCAATGATATCTACATCTTCTCTGCTATTTGAGTTGGTTTATCTATAGTTAAACAAACCCTACAGCTAGTACTATAAACAGAATGTAAGTAGACATCTGGAGTTTTAGTGTATCCAGAACAACTTACCTCCACTTTTCTGGTAACAGAACCCTCTTTTCCCAGGGGACCTCATTCTATGTGATGATGACATTGGCCCTGCTCTCCGGCACCATCCAAAGGGATTGGTTCAGGAATGGGCACTGGACATGACCCTAGGAATTATCTGGAATTGCTGTCAGGAAAGACCAGTCTGTTCTCTGGAGTTATTAATCTGGTAGTGAATAGAGTCTGTCCAAGAAAGGGAGGGAGAGTGGCAGAACTTCACCAATGTCATTTGAGCCTGTGGATCCAGCCATATCTAAAATTAGAGGCACCTCTGAACTTGCCAGCTTAGTGAATCCATAGATTCTACCCTTTCTCTTTTTTATTAAGCTAAATTGAGCTGGGTTTCTGTCATGTGAAATCCTAAAAGTTTGACTTAATTCAGAAAGAAACTCAATACAGAATAATTGAATAAGTGTGGAAAATTGAGCTTTTTTATACTGGGAGTGAAGATCCAGATTCCAGTCATGACATTGTCTGTAGGTTGCAGTTTTCTCATTTTTTTTAAAAAAGGGCCATACTAGAGAATGTATAAGGCCCTTCAAATCTACTTTACCCATTCATTTATTCATTCACTTACTTATTTAAAAAATGTTTAATACAGACTATTGACTGGCACTATAGTAAGCACTAGAAACACAGAAATGAACAAAATAGAAAAAAAATCCTGCCCTCATAGCACTTACATTCAAATTAGTAGTGACAGATAGATAAATAATTAAACAAGTATCAGGAAACAGTTGAAATTTCAAATCGTGCTTCAGTTATCTATTACTGTGTAACTTCATGACTTAAAACAACAAGTATTTGCTATTTTTCCACAATTCCATGGGTCAATAATTAGGACTGAGCTCAGCTGAGAGGCTTTTCTGCTGATCTTGCCTGGGGTCACTCATATGACAGCAGTCATCTGGCAGCTTGGCTGAGGCTGGAAAGTCTAAGATGGTCTCACTCAAGTGCCTGGGGCTTGATGCAGGCTGTCTGCCAGGCCTCTCCCTTGATGTAGGCTCTCATCTTTCAGTGTCTAGCCAAGCATCCCAAGACAGCAAAGGCAGAATCTGCCAAATCTCTTGAGGCCTAGGCTTTAAAACTCATAAGCATCACTTTTACCACATTCTATTGGTCCAAACTAGTCACAAGGTCAAATAAGATTCAAGTGGTGGGAAAATAGATTCCACCTTTTTCTGAGAGGAGCTGCAAAATATGGCCGTGTTTTTCAAACCACCATAGGTAGGGTGGCCAGAGAAGTCCTCACTGAAAAAAGTGGTCTTTGTATAAACTCCTGAGCTATGCCTGTATTTGGGGGAAGACCATTCCAAGCACAGTGAATGAGTATAAGGACCCAAGGTAGAAGCAGGAATGTATTAGTTCATTCTTGCATTGCTATACATACCTGAGGCTGGGTAATTTATGAAGAAAAGAGGTTTAATTGGCTCATGGTGCTGCAGGATTTACAGGAAGTGTGGTGCTGACACCTGCTTCTGGTGAGGCCTTAGGAAGGTTACAATTACGGCAGAAGGCAATGGGGAGCCAGTATGACACACGGCGAAAGTGGCAGCAAGAGGGGCGGCAGGAGGTGCCACACACTTTTAAACAACTATATCTCACATGAACTCAGGACGAGCCCTCAGTCATTACCAAGGGTATGGCACTGAGCCATTCATGAAGGATCCACTCCCATAATCCAAACACCTCCCACCAGGCCCCATTTTGAACACTGGGGATTACATTTCAACATGATATTTGCAGGGGGAAAACATCCAAACCATATCGAGTAGGAGATGCAGGAAGCAGAGGAAGAAGGCCAGTGTGGTGGAATAAGCAAGGTGGAAAGTAGGAGCCTATGAGCTCAGAATGATGATGGGGAGCTGGGCCTTGTAGAGGGTTTTAAGGCCTCTGCCTTTGAGTCAAAGGAGAAGCCCCTGGGAGTTTGAGCAAAGGAGTGATATCATTTGACTTACATAGTGGAAAAGGGTCACTCTAACTACTGGGTTTGCAGAGATTAAATGGGTCAAGAGCAGAAGAGAGATCAGTTAGGAGACTATTGCTATGAAACAGGAAAGGGAAGAGAAGATGGTGACATAGCCTAGGTAGCCGTGGTGGCAGTAATGAGAAGTGGTCTGTTTCTGGGTATATAGAATTAATAGAATTTGCTGATATAGGGTGTGAAGGAAAGAGAAAAGTTGAGAATTAGTGTAAGGTTCTTAACTTAAGCAACTGAAAGAATAGAATTGCCATTCATTGCAATGATAAAAACTATAGGAGGAGCAGTTTGGGGAGAGAGGATTGGGAGCTTTGTTTTGGACATGTTGCATTTGCAATGTCTGACAGGTATATCAGTGGTGCTGTTGAGTAAGCAGTGGATGTTTCATCAGATTATTGTGAATGTCCACCCTAATAGCTTTGAAAAGTATGATCATCTATGCAAATACAATTTTTAAACCATATTCCTATAAACACAGTAGAGCCCATGTGTTTAAGTCGGCATTTTCCAAAGGGGTGTATCCAGCTGTTATAGGTTTCCAGGTACATCTGCCTATATATTTCATAAGCTTTTAAAAACTCGCCAGTCACTCTAAAAATTATCATATTGCAGGTTTTTTTTCATTGTCACTCTTTAAAATCAGCATCTGTTGATTTTTTTTTTCTTTTAAAATCCTCCTTGTCCAACTATTTCTTTCCCTAGACTTAAATGGGAAAGAAAAAGTAAGGTGAGCCACTGAAGCATTGTGTTACAGAAGACAAACCCTGCAGAGGGTAGAGATTTTTCATAGAGATTTGGTACTGTGGATTGTGGCTTATGGGTGCTTATTCTGTGCCAGACTCTTGATAAGCACTGGGGATATGGAAGTCAATAAAATAGTACCTAATCTAAAGGGCTCACATTGTGGTGGAAAAGACAGATGGTAGTAGATGATTATAATATTTAAAATTATTACAGCTGTGGTAGAAACATGCACATGGAGCACAGGAGATGGATAACTTGCCAAGCCTGTGAAAGGGTCTAGTTAAGGAAGTTTTCCAAAAAATACAATGCCTGAACTGAGAAAGGGTAAATGGAAATTAGCCAAGGGAAGTGGGTATTTCATGCAAGGAGGATGGCTTAATCAAAGGCCCAATGACAAGTAATCTTGTGTATTTAGGAAACTGTAGTTCAACACAATAGAACCAAAAAGTTGGAGACAGGTAGTAGCACAAGGAGCAACTTAAGAGGTAGGCAGGAAGTTCACCATGGAAGACCTTCTGTGCCTTGGGAAGACCTTGACTTGTATCCTAGAGGTGATTGGGGAGACGTTGAAGGTTGAAAGAAAAGGAATCAAATAGTAAGATTTCTATATGGGAAAGATCACTGTGGTGATTGGATTGGGGTGGGGGTGAAGGTGTCAAACAGGAAAGTGAATGGTGTTGCTACAGTGACCCTGAGGAGAGAGGATGAGATGGGGTGGGAGGGACTGCTATACAGAATGGAAAAAAGGGAAAGAACCAAGAAATATTTAAGATACAAAATTGTTAGGACCAAGTAACTAATGGGAGCTAGGGGCTGAAGGAGAGAGTTTCAGTGGAAATTGGTGCCACAAACTGATACAGAGAATTTGGGAGAAGGAACTCATTCAGGGAAAAGGAGATGAACTCAGGTAGAGACAAGGGTGAGTTGGGACATCCATGTGCAACCTTTATTCAGTCTGTACAAAAAGCTTGCATTTGAGACTTAAAATGGTGAATAGATTTGCCCAGGGTTACCCAGAACCAGGATTACCAACTCAGGCCTTCTTGACTCTAGTCATCACCATCCCCTCACCTCAGCCTGTAAGTACATTCAGCATCTTGAAGGTTTTGCAGAGCTAGAATAATAATATGATGATTCATCGAGTACTCATTCAGCCCCTAAAAATCTTAAGTTGCTCTGGTAACCCAAAAGTGAATTGGAGACAGACTCTATCCACCAGAGTTCATACTATATTGAGAGATAAGAGATGCAGATAAATTATTATGATACAGTATAAAAAAGAAGTAGAGAAAAGGAGTCACAGTGTTATATCAATTTAGAAGAAGGAGAAATTATCTTATGCAAAGACACTTGTGAAGTGTGTAATGCTAAGTACTAAGCCTTATGGATATCCAAGCATACAACACTTGTGGTACCTATGCTCAATGGTTATTCACCTCAAACTTACGGTAACTGTGGTAGGTCTCAAACAACATGTGGAATTTAGATACAAATGCAGGATGCAGATGGGGGTGGGAAAGGCATTCTGATTAATGGAGCCCAGGAAGAATAGCATGGAGATGGGAATACTTCCTGGTGGCTTTGGCAGGTGAAAATGCAGGAATGCAGAGCTGCTGGATTTAGCTGGCATGGAAGGAACATTGAAGGAGAAGAGTGAAAAATGAGCTCCAACAGTGGTTTGGAGCCAGTTTGTGGAAGATCCAGAATGCTAAGGAGTGGGCTGGCATGGGCAATGTGTTTCTCACAGTTTGAACTCTGAATTTCTTATCACACACAAAAATAAAGGAGGACGGATAGTAGGGACTAGTTTCAGTCTGTGAGTTATATTTACTATTTCAGAAAGTTTAAAACATTAGTCTTTTTTTTTGCTTTTGGTTAGAATTATGTATCACCTTTTCCTTAGGGAAACTGGTTAGATCATGTTGGGAAGAAGCTTGGCTTGACTGTTGCTGGCTTCATAGGCATTTGTGGGATGGGATTGGGACACCTGGCTGTGTTATCCTATCAACAGGCTAGCAGTCACTGCAGAGCATTTCACAAGCAATAGCTTCATTGCTTTTTCACATTGTAGGTTAATTATTTTACATGATTGTGCAACTCTGATAGCCATTGGTTATTCATGAAAACTTGACTCGATATTTAAGTAGAAAGTATGCCAACACTTACTAAATGCTGTTTGTTTGGTACATAGCTTTCAGAACATGGTGTCCACAGGCAGTGTGGATGTTGTCCAGGGAAGTGAGTGAAAGAGGTCCTTAGTGGAAAAAAGATTAGGTAACACTAATATATGCCCTGCCATGGGGACATTTCATAAAGAAACCTTTTAACTTAAATTGATTGCTTTTAGTTTAAGAGTAATAATGAAAGATATTGATCCTTTATTGTAATTCTTGTTGGACCTAGATGAGGCATAAGTTATAAATAACAATGTCCAATATGTCTGATTTTTTAGTTGTTACATAGTTTTGGTATCTTAGGGGAGAAAATAGGGAGGAAACAGTTTTCCTGCTTTTGATTTTGATCTACGAACAATTTCCTAGAGTCACTAACCTGATGGAATTACTTTTCAAGCTATTGAAACTTTCAAAGGTCATAAATATATAACACTAGGGGATTAACTGATATATTATGGAACATCTGTAATGAGAATACGATATAGCCATTAAAGATGATTTTGTAAAACATTTATTGAGTGAACAAATTTAAACTGCAAAACCTTGGACATTTTATGATTACATTTTTTATAAATGTGTATGTGTGTGAATATACAAATACGTGCTTCAGAAAAACAGATAATTTTTAAAGGTAGTTATTTCTAGGTGGTGAAATATAGGGGCTTTATTCTAAAAATGTATTTATATATTATATATTTGTATATAATGAGCATGCATTTGTATAATTTTTACTGCTTGACACAAAAACTTAATGAAGAAGACATTAATATGGTAAACTTACCTTTCACACCAGCTATCTTAACTTTGGCTCATCAGGCAAGATAAATTAAAAGAAAAGGCAGCCGAGACCCTCCCAAGTGGTTCCTTCAAGCACTGTGTGTGACAGGGGTCTGAGGAGTACCTTTTGGCCATCTTGCATCTCACATTGAATTCTTTTTTATAAAACATCCATTAACATCATCAAGGACTGGGGTTCAAAGAAATCCAATTTATGAAACCTGATCTAGACATTTACAAAATTGCAAATCACGGTTATCGAAAGCCTTCTAGAAAACGCCTTGCAACAAGACTGATTAAATACATTGCAGTGGGGAAGGAAGGGCTGGAAAAGGTGAAGGAGATGAAGAATTTTTAATGAAAATTGTAATTGAGGAATCTGGAAAATAGAAACCCTTTTCTTATTGTACTTATCTTAATCTTATAAACCGGAGAAACAACACACCAATAAAAGAGATCTGGTTGCATCTGCTAGATTGAACTGTTAAAAACTTTTATTTAGGAAGCTTTGTAATAATAAGAATTAACTTCCCTCTCCCTTTGCAATAGAAGCACAGTTTTAGATTTAGATATACTGCTGGTCTTCTTTACTCATGACCTTATTCTCTTGCTTTCTGACAAATCTAGAGAGTATAGTTATGGGTTCCTTTGAATGAAGAGGCTAAAGAAGTACCTGTATTTCTCAGGAGTTGAGTGATACTTTGGAACAATGCAGAAATAAGTTGCATATGCTTTATCCTTGCTCTCGTGGCATTCACTTAGGGCATTAGCACTATATTTGATATCATCAAATAAATAACATTCTATATTCATACCGATATTATTTTATTAATGTTGATTGTTCTTGATCATGGAAAATGCAGTCTTTCTCTTTAGGGAAGGATTTTTGGTCAGCTGATCTTGTGAGAATGGAGAGGTTTAAGAACAATGATGTCTGTGTTTCCTCTTTTAAATCAAAGTAGCCTTGATGTCATTTAGCAATTGGATTATATGAAAAATCCCAACACGGCATAGCTCTTCTGTTGAAATTGGATTGATTTCTTTAGAGACCATCTGATCTCAACAGCAGTCTGTAAAAAATCCTCTGGACCTCAAAAGGAACTAAAATTAATGGATTTTTAAAAACCTAAGCTGTCAGTTTTTTTGAGCATGTAAAGACCCCTCCTCCCAGTAATTTGCATCTCAAAACAGAAGTGAAAGTGTGCGTGTCTATACATATAAAAACCTAATACTTCACTCTTACCTTGTGCTGAACTTTTTGATTTCTCTATTTACTAAAGAGAATAACCATATTTTCAAACATACTAAAAAATGTTTTGAAATATCTCACCAGCTCCAAATTCCAAAGTTCTGTGAATTGCATATACTTTTTAAAAAATGAAGTACATACTTTTGTATTTTTTGTTTTGTTTTGTTTTTTTGAGACAAGGTCTCACTCTGTCACCCAGGCTTGAGTGCAGGCAATCATGGTTCACTGTAGCCTTGATCTACCAGGCTCAAGCAATCCTCCCATCTCAGCCTCCTGGGTAGCTGGAAGTATAGGCATGTGGCACTACAACTGGCTAATTTTTGTATTTTTGTAGAGACAGGGTCTCATCCTGTTGCCCAGACTGGTCTCGAACTCCTGAGTTCAAGCAATCTGCCCGCCTCGGCGTTACAAAGTGTTGGGATTATAGGCATGAGCCACTGTGCCCGGCCTGCATACTTTTTAGAAAAGGGACTATAATGTGCCTTTCACTCTTGTAATGTGCAGAGACTCATTAGGTATCCTTCCACTCTACATTAAGACTCTAAATTGAAATGCATATGTCCTTCTCTTAAAGCAACTTGAAGTCAAAACATGAAATTTTGAGACATTTACTATAAAGAGTGATTATATTATATTAATAATTCGAGTTACAAAAAGATTTATTATAGTTTTTAAAATTTGTTACCTTCTCTAAAAATTTTAAAGCAATTTAATTTGGAAACTTTTTGTACTTTTTAGAAATACATATATTGTGTGAAGCAACATTTCCCAAACCTCCATTTTTTGCATACCACTTTTTTTTTTTTTTTTTTTTTTTTTTGAGAGGGAGTCTCACTCTGGCACCCAGGCTGGAGTGCAGTGGCACAATCTCGGCTCACTGCAGCCTCCATCTCCTGGGTTCAAGCAATTCTCCTGCCTCAGCCTCCCGAGTAGCTGGGGTTACAGGTGCCCACCCCCATGCCCGGCTAAATATTTTTTGTATTTTTAGTAGAGAGGGGGTTTCACCACGTGGGCCAGGCTGGTCTCAGATTCTTAAGCTCAAGCGATCAACCTGCCTTGGCCTCCCAAAGTGTTGGGGTTACAGGCGTGAGCCACTGTGCCCAGCTGCATACCACATTTTTTGCCATATCTGTGCATCAGTCGTTTATTATTTGCATTATGGTTTTCTTTAAAAGGCCGTTAAACCAAGTCACTTTTGTTATTGTTTTTTAACTTAGACTCATCCTAAGAAATAATATCCATGAAATTATGGGTTCGATTATGTTCATTGTTAATTCTTCTGATATAAAATAAAATAAAGATATAACCATTAAAATAATTATTTTCATGCATATACTCTCAGGAACCAATGATATACATATTCTAGTTTGGGAAATGCTGGCATTGAGAAGCTACTTCTGTATCTCCTTGCTTTTCTTCAACGGTAACATGAGTTTTCTTGTGTGCAGGTGGCATATGTGGGTAAGCCTTGTCCTAAACCTTCCACAGTTAACTAAGAGTTGCAATTCAGTCTGCTGTCTTTGGGCTAGAGGCCCACAGTGAGGTCTTGGTATAAAAGACCATATTTCCCAGCATTCCTAGAGTGGGCTCTGCACACCACCAGCAGTTCTCCACACCTGCAGCTTCTCACTGCTCAGGACAAGGAGTCCCAATTACTTGGACAAGTGTTTCACTTTCTTATGGTGATTTTGGGTCTATATGGAAAACTAGAGTTGCTGGCTTTTCTAGATCTCTGGAACTGCCTTGTATTTCTTTTAAAATGGGTTCAAATGACCTTGGCAATATGTATCAAAAGCCTTGAAAATGCACATGTTTTTTGACCTGGCAATTCCACTTCTAAGACTCTATTCTGGGAAAGAATCAGACATTTGGACAAATATTAATTTATAAGGATGTTGACTGCAGTATTGTTTATACCAGTGAACATAAGGAATGTGAGAAATAATCTGAACTATAGGAGATTGATTAAAGTGCTGTACATACATGTGATGGTATATTATGAAGATATTTCAAAAATCAACTTAAAGTATTTACAAAAGTGTTCATGATATAGCAAGTAATATATAAAGGCCAGGGAGGGATATGGGAACTCTCCAAACTTTCTACTTATTTTTCTGTAAACTTAAAACTGCTCTAAAAAATAAACTCTATTATTTTTTTAAAAACTATGTAAACTATAAATAAATAAATGTTACAAAGCAGTATGTTTTGTATGATTCCTATTTATAAAGCCAAAAGACTACATTTTGTATATATATATTTTGAGACAGAGTCTTGCTGTCACCCAGGCTGGAGTGTAGTGGTGCAATCTCGGCTCACTGCAACCTCCACCTCCCAGGTTCAAGTGATTCTCCTGCCTCAGCCTCCCGAGTAGCTGCGATTACAGGCATGCACCACTGTGCCAGGCTAATTTTTATATTTTTAGTAGAGGCAGGGTTTCACCAGCTTGGCCAGGCTGATCTCAAACTCCTGACCTCAGGTGATCTGCCTGCCTTGGCCTCCCAAAGTGCTGGGATTACAGGCATGAGCCACCACAACTGGCTTATATTACCAAAATATTAATAGTGGTTTTCCAGTATTACAAATGATAATGACTTTCTTTTTTATATATTTCTACATTCTTCAAATTTCCAAATGATAAGCATAGCAATTTTAAAATCAGAAGAAGAAAACTAGACAAGCAATAAATATTATTTTTTAAAAAGTAGAGTGGTAGTAGGGTTGGAGAGACTATGTCCTGGGTGGCTGAAAACTAGTACAGACTTTAGGGACCAAATGGAGAAAACTCAGGACTGCGTGAGCCCTGCCACTGAACTTAGTGAAATTTATCAAGGGAAAAAAGGTCTTCAGAACGACAAGTTATAATTCCTAGAGGAATCCTTCAGAATGTCACAGTACTCTAAAGACCAGGACTCTATTTCAGCTCACCTCATACCATCTGCAGTATCTTAATCTATACCATCCTTTCCTGCAGTAAAGAAGGTCTCTTTAAGGAGATTGTCCTGGGCAGCAAGGACAGTCTAGAGAGCTAGGAGCCCACAAGCAAGAGATGGATTTTTAAAGTCTTGCCCTGGGTTTAAGGGAGAAACTCTAGTTTCCCTCAAGGATGTTCCCATTGGTTCTTCTGAGAAGGAACGAAGGCCAGGGTTTCTGGCAGAAGCCCTGTTCAGAAATGAAGTTTTTTGTCTTTGATGCAGATGTTTCTGTACTGATTTGGAAATATGTCCAGGATACATTGTTAAGGAAGAAAAATTATGCTTAGAACAACATACAGTATGCTAATTTTGGCTAAGAAAGAAAAGAGAAAAACAAAACAACAACAAATATACATATACACTTACATTTCCCTAAAGAAATATTGAGATAATATACAAAAACTAATAAAAGGATTTACCAAAAGGGAGATGGGAAATGGAGTGGACAGAGATGCAGTTATGAACTATGAGCAAGTTTTCTCAATGAGTATATTTATATCATTTTGATTTTTGACCAGTATTGTCTATTCAAAATAAACAAAATTCTGCCACAGACTGGGGGAAAATAAGAATTGTCTCTTTGATGGGGATGGCCATGTGCCTATCTCTCAGAAATCCCACATGGGGAACAGGAGGCTAGGACTTCCAGGTGGCATAGCATTTTCAACACAAGTCACGTTCATCACAAGCTGGGGGAATTATCAGAGGGTTCCTTTGATGGATGGGATGTGGAGGTGGCCACTTAGGGTCTGGAGGTCAACCTCACAGTATGCTGGGAATCTGTTTGGCATCTTACCAGATTCTGACCCTTGTTGCCAGCCAGGTATTTGGACCCACAGCTACTTCTCCACGAGAGAGGCCAAAAAGGCATGTAGTGCCTGGGATACAAGCTACTGACCTGCAAGTCTGGGATGCACAGAACCTGGGATGTGTCTGAAGCAGAGCACCTATAGCTGGGCCCAGATTATAGGCCACTTCCAGGTTAAGAGGCCAAGACCTGCAGCCTCCCCTGCTAATTCAAAACCGCCTGGGGGATCTACTACTGCCACTGCACCTTACTTGTTCATGAGCACGAAAAGATTGGAAAATGTGACTCATATACCCTTAGGTATATGTGTTATGTTTATATCTATAGTCAATTCCTGGTTACCTACAAGTGGAATTGTCTGGCTGGCAAGGATATGGTCAATCAGAAGAAGGTTGGGGCTGGATATGACAAATTGGAATTTGTGTATATAAAGGATAAAAAAGTGAGTGTACTGAGGAGAAAGGAGAGAGAGATTAATTGCATGCCAAAAACAATAGAAAGAGTTCGGCTTCCCTTTTCATTAACCTGGATATGGAGAGGTCAGATCAGACGCCAGAGAAGTTTAGGTGTTGGAGGGATGTTAGAAATAAACTAGTGGAGCTGCTTCATTTTATAAATGAGGAAACCGAATATAGAACATCCATGCAGTTGGTGAAGGAAGGTGTATACATATGCACAGAGCTGGAACACGTATGTATTATCTACTCAAAGATACATCTTAGAGTGCTTTTCCATTTCTCAGGCAACTTAATGTATCCTCAGTTTCCTTTAAAATTTTATTATTAGCTCATTCTCATTGCCACAATGAGTCATGAATACCAGGTTTCAATGTCCATTTATTATTTTGAAGCAACTGCCAAACACTGTGGAAATGGTTCCACTTACCTCCAGAATTTGCCAAAAGAAAAAAAAAAGTCCAATGATGACTGAAACCAGTAATGACTATTTTCTATTTTCTTTTTCCTAAGTAATTGACCATTAATTATAATATCAATAGGCAGTGGATAAGGAAAGCAGACCCATGTAAGGGCTACATTTCATTTGTAACTGTTTTGTATATATCATAAATCTCTAATATTGGGCTATTGTCACCCTTGATGAATTATTGTAAGCATGTCAGCACATGGTGGAAGTCAAGTACATTCAAATACTACTCAGTCAGAATTGAATTTGGCATGATAGTCTCATAAAAGGGGGCTCAATTGAGAGTTTCCACTTGCCTGCTCTAAACTTGTCACTTGTAGGTGCTAAAGAGCTTGTTGTGTTGGTTTAATTAGTCAACAAATCGGTCCTTACTTGATTGCGTGGTCGTATCACATATGTTAACACTTCAGTGTTTGATGGAGATATTAACAAGTGACAAGAGTCTCTTGGTCTGTGGACTTTAAAGAAGAGAAGCTCTTCTATATTATTTCATTTGGCCCTGCCAATATTTATTAGATCATGCAGCCCGCAGGCTGCCAGTTAAAGAAAGACAACACAAACATTTTTCAGGGTTATGCTCATCTGTATCCCAAAGAAGGGTCACAGAACAATCGATGGGAGAAGAGCATAAGAAAGATAAGTGTTTTCTTCCACCGCTTACAAATTCATTATTTGATACAGTTTGCTGCAGACCTCCTTTGAGCTTTTTTCACTTAAAGATAATTTATGACAAGAACAGAGAGGTTCTTGAAAATGCTATAGCAACTGAAGCTGAATGATACCACTCTGGTGCAAGACGCAGTACCAGAGGCTGGTAAATAGGAAGTTTGCATTTGTATGAAGAACTGTATTAGTTAAGCATTCACCCATGGTGGATAAAACAATCATATTAATAGTCAATAAGAGATTAAAGGGAAAAAAATTAATAATCAAAATGATTATTTCCAGAAGTGGGGGTAGGGAATAAAAAGTCGGTACCCTGAAAGCCTGCAAAAGACCCGTCTATTCATTTTTTTCTATAGCAGAACAAACAAAAAGGCAGTGCTTACTTTAAAGGACAGGCTTCATTTGTTCCGTCACCGTTCTGTTATGGCTTTTATCTGTGCATTAGCAAGAATCAGGTTTCCACACCATGTGCAGTCATGATGTGAAGTCTATGGACCAGAGCCACCAGATAGTTCCTTTGGGCAGGACATTGCTTTGCAAAAAACACTTAAATGACTGCCAACAATTCGAACACTGTCAGCGGTGACTTGACTAGTGAAGATAATGGGACATAAAACCATAAGTCAAGAGTTTTCTGTCAAGACTCCCTAGTGGGAACTTTAAAAATCCAATTTATTTATCTCTCTTAGGAAACTGCTTGACAACCAAAAGATCCTTGTCTCCTTACCTCACAAAGTAAAGAATTTGCCATTCCTCTGCTTGGAAGAGCTCACGTTGATTTATTCAGGTTTTTTGTTTGTTTGTTTTTTGTTTTTTGTTTTTTTTGAGACAGAGTTTCACTCTGTCGCCCAGGCTGGAGTGCAGTGGCGCCATCTCGGCTCACTGCAAGCTCTGCCTTGCGGGTTCACGCCATTCTCCTGCCTCAGCCTCCCGAGTAGCTGGGACTACAGGCACCCACCACCACGCCCAGCTAATTTTTTTGTATTTTTAGTAGAGACGGGGTTTCACCATGTTAGCCAGGATGGTCTTGATCTCCTGACCTCGTGATCCGCCCTCCTCAGCCTCCCAAAGTGCTGGGATTACAGGCGTGAGCCACCGCGCCCGCCGATTTATTCAGTTTTTAATTATCTGTTGGTCACCACGTTGTCAGAGGGTCGAAGCCCAACCCTTGTCCCTTCCTTAATTACCATGTGGAAACTCTCCTGGGCCTAGCCTAAATGTTCAGCTACTGACAAGTTGGAGGAGGTGCACAAGAATAATTAAGGCAACAGTGTCTTTACACAAACATTCTCTACACATACAAATGTGAAAATCACAAATAGCAATAGTTTATGAATATTTTATCTGGGCTAAAAAAAATACTCTTCTGATAGTTATAGCGTCTTCCCAGGGCCACTCCATTTTTAGCCAAGCCCTAGTATTGGAGCAGCTGCAGCCTCCCTGATAATGCTGTTTTCCACTCTTGAGTCAGCAAAGAGAGAGTTAAAGGAGGGAAGCACTCTTTGTCACTTACCTTCACCTCAGTTTTTGCTTAGCCTCGACTGCAAACTAAGGCACTTTAGAAAGTGATTAAACTTTGTAACTTCCTTATCCCACTCTCCATCATTGCAAATATTTTTCATTATAATTATAAATCAACCCCCCAAACCAGCCAATCAGGTTTTACTGGGAAGCAGGCCTTCAATGAATGCTCGTTGATTAATTGATTGATTGACAAGGGTAAATTATGGGTGTTAGCCTAACCAATAGAAACAAAAAATAATTTGACTGAGTGACAGTGTTAATCGTGAAAGGTTAAAGAGGGCAAGATGGGGTGCAGTATGAGGTAGCACAAATTCTTATGTTAAGGATGTGAAAGCTTTGGGAGAATATTTTACTTTGAGGAGGAGAGGGAAAATGGGTTGGTTGGCCTACAAAAGATATGGGTACCCTCAGTGCAAGAATTTTTCTGCACTGAGCTCTAAAGAAAAAAAGAAGAAAGGCAAAGGATACAGAGAATAAAAAGCCATTTGATGTGAGGTGAAGAGGGAGGATTAGGGGGAGGGGAGGGGAGTAAAAGCTGTTTAAGGGAAGCAAAGGAAGGAAGAAGGGAAACAGGCTCCTGTGTGACTTAATTTAAGGCTCAAACTCCTAGTGTTTCCCATTTTTTTCCTATTCTCACTATGCTGTAAAGAATATCCTTGTGCATATAGCTTTGTGTACTTTGGAAAATTACTGGAGGGAATGGAAATATAAGAGCCTTCCTTACTACTTTCTGTAGTTCTTTAATGTTAGAATTTCATATAATCAAAATGTGTTGTTTTTACAATCAGAAAAAAACAATTCAGAGAAATTAAGTTTAAAAAAAGCTTCAGAGCCGTGACTATCCTCAAAGAGAAGAAAGTAGGAATATCAAATAGGTTTAGCAAGTTAAAGAAGTCATGGCTATTAAAATTTTTAGTTTACTCAAAAATATTTACTTTAGCTTCCACGAATGGTTTACTTTTTTAAAGCATATCTACTTTCAGAAAACTTTGTAATTTCCTTCAGTTCTTTGCTTGCTGCCTCAAATAAGAATGAAACCATTTTTCTCAAACTGGTAGAAAAACCTTATTTCAATTATTTTTTCTAGTCCTATACTTCCAGAGGATGGGAAACTGTTCTTAAAAGTGCAATGGGCTAACAGAAAGCAGATCCGTGGTTGCCTCCAGGGCTGGGGGAGGGGATTGACTGCAAAGGGGTGCACGGGAATTTACTGGGGTGACAGAAAGATTCCACATCACAATTAAGGTGATGGTTACATGATTGTATACATTTGCCAAAATTTACTACATTTACAATTAAAATGAATGGATTTTATTATACATTGCTCAATAAAACTATTTTTAAATAGCTTTAGTAATAAGTGGACTAGTGCTTTTTTTTTTGGTAATCATTTGCAAGAATGCTCCGAATTCAGTAAGAACCAGGATTCTCTTTTCAAAAGTCTAAAAACTAGTAACAAGTGCTGTGTTAGATTTGAAGAGCTGGAAGGACTTTACATACTTGAATTCCATTTTAATCTAGTTGAAACTCCCATAGAAAGAAGAAAAAAATACATTTTTAAAGTACAGATTTTTACTCAATAATTATTTAGATCTTTTCTCTTTTAATTTCCCTGGGGGCAGCAGGGAACTCTCATTCTGGTATCGATATTTTGATTAAAACAAATATCCACCCATTCATTAAAAGTTTCTCTCATATAAAGGAATTCATTTTTTTTCTTGATTGGTGCTAGACTCACAGACAGACAGAAATAAGCTGCCATTCTTCCATTTGATAGCCAGACGCTGCCAGTTGTAGCCAGGGCAGTCATGCTGTTAAATTAGGTCTAATGAAGGAGTAATTGCTTTAGATATAGTGAACCATTTCAAAGAAAACAAGGATTCTAATTGATTTGCAATTTGTTTGGCACATTGCATTGTCTGCGGCTATTGATTAGTCTTCTGGATTTCACACTGCATGTGTTTCCCTTTATTAAGGGAATAACAGGTTACTGATTACTTTCTTTCTGGGTTTAATGTAGCGGTTAATGTCTACTTTGTTCTTGTGTCATGTCACAGGCGAGGAAGGAATAATAGGCAAGTGGGTGGCCCTTTGCTAAGCAACTTCCCTGCTGCTCTGAGCTGTGTGCTCTGAGACAGGCTGAAAAGCAGATCAAGAGAAAGGGTTAGAATAGCAGGACTCACAAGTTAAGGCCTGAGTCAGGCTAGACCCAGCTCGAAACTTGGCTTTCCCCTCCCAGTCAAAGCATAGCATGGGACAAAGCAGCTGGTGGTAGATTTGTTCTTGTATCGTTCGATTATTTGTAGACAGGATATGAATCTATGCCGATTGTTTTGCTTAATAGGTATGCATACTAAATGGGCGCAGAAAAAGAATATTTGAGGGTGAGGCCTTTTGGTTCATTTAACCCTTTGGAAAGTGACATTTTGTTGGCACCTGGGAAGCACTTGTTGCTGAGGTGTCGATATGATCATCAAAATGGCTCTTATGTTTATACCAACTGCAGGGGAGGGAGAAAAAGTTCTCAGGGTTGCAGTCATTTCATTGCCCTCAAAGCACAGCAGGAATTATTAGCTTACCCTGGCGTGCCCCTTTGTTTTCCTAGGGCTTTGCTCCTCCAGCAGATACTCATTTAAGGCGAATCCACTGCTTTCTGAAATGTGTTTTGCAATGGTGCACAGAACAGGCACTCACTTAGCGGATCTAATCCTTTCACGGCTCAGCTTGTTAATGTAGCAAACTGCTGAAAATGGGAAATGGATTCTTTAATGAGAACAGTCCCTTCATGGCTTTATTCTCCCAGTCCAACCCCCAGGCATTCATTCAAGTCCCCCCACCCCCAACCTCCCATGCCAGGATCAGGCACCCCCACTTCCCACCCAGCAAGCAGCCGATTTTCCAGCATGAAGTCCCCCATCTCTAGGCCCCTTGCTTCCCCATGACCTTCCCAGAGCCCTTGGAAGCTCACAAATAACAAAGGGGTGTGGGCAGTAAAAGATTCCCTTTCTCTGCTTCAGTTACCTCCTTCCGAAGCCTAAGCCCATCTTTTCCTGTGCTTCAAATCTGACTTGGTTATAGATAGGAACCTTTTCCTGATAAATTGCAAAGTAGCTAACACCCAGGGATTACATCTAAATTTATCAAAGAAACACACTTTTGATATAAACATACTACCCAAGGTATTATAGATTTAATATCTTTCTTTAACATAGCTTTTGTACTATACAGGTTGAATATCCTTGGGACTAGAAATGTTTTGGATATTTTTGGATTTTGGACTATTTGCATATACATAATGAGGTCTCTTGGGATGAGACTCAGGTCTCAACATGAAGTTTATTTACGTTTCATATACACCTTATACACATAGCCTGAAGGTAATTTTAGACAATACGATACTAATTTTGTGCATGAAACAATGTTTGTGTTAAGTGCTATTAAGACTTTTTTTAAAGTGTTAAGACTTTTCCACTTGTGGCATCATGTGAGTGCTCAAAAAGTTTTAAATTTTGGAGGATTTTGGGTTTTGGATTTTCAGATTAAGGATGCTCAACCTGAATTGGATTTTATAATGATGCTGATTGCCAAGGGTTTCAAAATGGAGCCAATCAGTGAAAGTTAACTTGGACTCTGGTCTTAATTATTTTTCTTTTACGATTTTTACTCCTGTGGGTCTTCCCGAAGCTTTGGTACTTCTCTAGAAATCCACTCCAAAAAAAAAAAAAAAAAAAATCAGGCCCGGCACAGTGGTTCACATCTGTAATTCCAGCACTTTGGGAGGCCGAGGTGAGAGGATCACCTGAGGTCAGGAGTTCAAAACCAGCCTGGCCAACATGGCAAAATCCCATCTCTACTAAAAATACAAAAATTAGCTGGGCGTAGTGGTGCATACCTGTAATCCCAGCTTACCCGGGAGGCTGAGGCAGGAGAATCACTTGAACCTGGGAGGTGAAGGTTGCATTGAGCCGACCGAGATCGCCCCACTGCACTCCAGCCTGGGCGACAGAGGGAGACTGTCTCAAAAAAAAAAAAAAAAAATACTCGAAGCAGGTAAAATTTAGGTTAAGAAGATATTCAAGATTACTTGGAAGTCATGACAGGGCAGCCTGGAGTTTGAAGTGTGCATTTAAAAGAGAAAATGAGGATAGTTATGCCCATTTTGCCTTAGAGATAGGAAAGTAAATTATGTATACATGAGCTCAGGTCTTTCCCTTGTCCAAGTTCTTAACTTTGTGTGTGTGTGCCATGGAATCCTTTGGCAATCTGGTGAAGCCTGCCGACCCCTTCTCAGAATAATATTTTTAAATGCATAAAACAAAATACCCAGAATTACAAAGAAAACCAATTGTATTGAAATAAACTTATTAAAATATTTTAAAAACAAATTCATATTCAGCAAGTTCTTTATTGTTTTTTGTTATTAATGAATTTATTGCTTTAAATAACAAGATCTATGGATGGGTGTAGCAATTCCCATAATTTTAAAGTAAGAATGAGTGAGTAATTAAATGTTAATATCTATAATTATGTGTTATTTTTAAAATCTGTGATTTCTTTTGGTGACATAGTCACAGGTACTGATAATGATTGTTTTTGTTGCCCATATCCATAATTGAAAAAAGTTATGAAAATAAATATAATTTTTTCCATCCAAATTTATGGGCCCCCTAAGTTCTGTCTACAAACCCACAGGATTCTGCCTCCTGCAGTACTAGCCTCTTTCAGTGCTCCATTAGGTGACTGTCATCAGAGCTGTGGGGAGAAGAAACCCAAGAGAAATGGGCATTGGAGGTGCCCAATTGGTGATGCCCTAGACTTTACCCCATCCCACATTATGATTGTCCTGATTTTCATGAAGCAGGGATTTTCACCAAATCTTCCCAGGCATTTGCTCCTCCCATTGTCCCCCCATCTATAAAACTCATGTCTATGTAAGTCAAGCCCATGCACCATGACACGTGAAGAGAGGAGAGGCTGGCAAAAGCAAAATAGAACAAGCAATAAATTGTGCTTCTTTGCATTATAGGCACTTGATTACAAGACTCACAAGTTTACAAGAACACTTACAATTCAATGAATAAAATCTTTGCAGAGATTAATAAAATGTGAAAGTGATATAGAGATTATCAAGAAGAACTTAGTTCACATTTAGGTAACAAGAGTTGCCAGATTTAGTAAATAAAAATACAAATATTGCGTGGAACATACTTTTATGCTAAAAAAAATTTTCTTATTTATCTGAAATTCAGGTTTAACTGGCTGTTCTGTATTTTATCTGGAAATCCTAAATTGACATATTATATGTGGCAAGTAAATCCAAGCAGAGATTATAATTAAGTGACATGAGAGAATTTTTGTTTTAAAAGTCAAATAATTTGAACTAAATTCAGAAGTAGCAAGTAAAAACTGTAAAAAGATGGTTTGTTTAAAAATTAAAGAGGACTTTGAGAATTGAAGGAATAAACAGAGGAGAGGGAGTTAAAGGGTAAGAAGGAGGAATAAGGTGAGTCAAAAAGCAGGATGGAGGATAGCTAGTAGCAAGCATAGAAAGGTATCCTGACGAAAACACAGGGAAACTTCTGGCAGCACCTTACTCACTAACTTTCTCCCTCATGAGCACCACTCTGCCCAGACTCTTTTGAAATGGATGAAGCAAATGTTGCCTAGGTTTCTGCTTCATCCTCTCAGAGATAAAGGAACCAAGGAACCAAGGCTCAGAGAGATTAAGCAATTTGCCAGAAGTTGCCCAGCTGGCAAGTTGCAGAGCTGTGATTCCAATCCAGGGCTGACACACAGTATCTTGCTGCCTCTGTAGCAATTAATGCCTGAGGATTTATTAACCCTACTCCTTCTGTTGCCACCTCTCCTGTTTAATATAGAGGATGGAAACTGTCAGGGCCTAATAGGTTTGTACCATATGTCAAAAACTCTGAAAGCCCTGTTCTCTGGGGGCCTTTCCATTGTCCAAGGGAGGGCAATTCAATTAATCAGCTGGAAAGCTCACTTCCTGGGAAGGGAGAGACAAGCTCAGTCTAGTTCCTTATTAACAACAACAATAACAACAAAGCAAAGCCACATCGTGCCAACATATCCCAGCTTTTCATTTACTTCTGGGTCTTGTGAACTTTAAAACTTAGAGTTTTAAAGTTGAGGAGGGCAGGCTTAGATCTCAGTAGCTGGTGATAGATCTGTGGGCATCTCTTCCGTGCCAGTGCTGCATCATAGAGCTATCTGGAACAACAGGTTCTAGAGGCCCCAAAATAAAGATCTCCTTATAGCAAGGGAAAGTGTTATTTTATTATTTCTTTTTATGCCCCAGAGCACAGAAGTGAAGGCACACTTCAGGTCTTCTCTTTGGAAGTCCAGAGTTCCTATAAAACACTTAAGATGATGTGGGGTCATCTTGGGTGTTTTATAGGTGTTCACATCTTGGATGTGATGCGGGGTCAGCCCAGCCAGAGCCCTGCCGTCTCCCACAGGGAGCATGCCTGTGTTTAAAGCTGCTCCAAGGAGAAGCTCCCCTGAGTGAAGTTCCAACCATCTGACCTTATCTAAACCCTGGATCCCATCATCCCATGTTGATATTCAGATATTTCCCCCCTTTGTAGAGGCATTTTCTCTTGCTTTATTACAAGTGGTATCAATAGGTTATTTATATTTTCAACCCTATTGAAAAGAGGATTATACCAGGGCATTCAATTTCAGTTAAGAAAATATAGAAATTACTCCCACGTATGAAAAGCAGTGCTTTAAAATGAAAGAAAATAGTTCACTTCTCGCTGTCACAGCAGTTGCACTGGTAAGTACTCCTAAATTGCTCCACTTTGCTATTGTCTGAAGTCCTTGATAAGCATTCTGCATTTTAAAGCTTTATCTATTTCTCATCATTAAAAAGCTCATTAGTTAGTCAGCATACTGGCACTTTCTTTACAGTTCATAAATTCAGATTAGAACCTTGTGTCCTCTAAATGGTGCCACTCATTAAATCATCCAAAACACTAGTATGGAGATATTTAATGGTAAGATTTAAAATTAGATTTGTAGATTTAGAAGTCTCAATAAAATACCCCAACTGCCTAAAAGTTTTTAAAATGACATGTAAAATCAACAGGATTTTGGTATGTGACAGAATTCTGAGCTTCTCCACGTGCTATCACAAAGATGAAATGAGATTGCCCGTGATCAACACTTCATGTGTTGTACTTGAATGAGGACATAGGGAGTTAGCGCATCCAGGACTAAATTTCTAATGCCAAGGTTTTCTTTTCCTGATACAATGTAATAGCACTTCCTGTTTCCACAGTGGTCAAATTTTGTAGTGATGTCCCTTCCAATATGGCTTTATTGTGAAGTGAATATGTCCTCATTTGAACCCAGGTTCTTTTTTAAAATTTTATTTATTTATTTATATTTATTTATTTATTGAGACGGAGTCTTGCTCTGTCACCCAGGCTGGAGTGCAGTGGTGCAAGCTCAGCTCTCTGCAGCCTCCGCCTCCCGGGTTCAAGCGATTCTCCTGCCTCAGTATCCCAAGTAGCTGGGACTACAGGTGCGTACCACCATGCACGGCTAATTTTTATATTTTTAGTAGAGACGGGGTTTCGCCATGTTGGCCAGGCTGGTCTCGACCTCCTGACCTCAGGTAAGCCACCCACCTCAGCCTCCCAAAGTGCTGGGATTACAAGTGTGAGCCACCACATCTGGCCTATTTCTTTCTTTTTTTTTTTATTGAAGTAAAATATACATATAAAATTTACCATCTTTACCATTTTTAAGTGTACAATTCAGTGGTAATAAATACATTTATATTCTTTTCCTCATTCATCTCCAGAATTCTTGAACACTATTGGGACAGTCTATATACTGGAAGCCCATCAGTCACAGAGCAACAAGCCATGGGCAGGTAGGAACCCAGTGACCTCATTGGCCCTGATTCACCCCAGGTAACCTCAAGATGCGGAGAACCTGCCTGAGGATATGGCATAGTGCTGTATATCTTGTTCCGACAGTAGTAATTGGGAGGAAGAGGGGAAAGTGGCAGACTGCCTTGGAAAAGTGATGTACATAGACAAAACATTATCTGTCATTCTGGCTTAAACCAAGGAGCAAATGCAGCCCTGTCAGTCTGTGTTTGAAGTGGAAGTTGAGAAAACTAAGCTCCCATAAAAACCAGGATTGACATTGGATGAAAAAGAATCAAGATAGCAAGCATTTCTGAGAGTCCCTAATACACACTCTCTCACACACACACACACACACCTCCTTCATATTCTCCTTTTTTCCTTTTTTTTTTTCTCATTTCATTTTGAGACAGGGTCTTGCTCTGTCATGCAGGCTGAAGGGCAATGGTGCCATCACAGCACACTGCAGCCTCAACCCCCTGGGCTCAAAACAATCCTCCTTCCTCAGCCTTCTGAGTAGCTGGGACTACTGGCACACACAACAATGCCTGGCTCATTTTTGTATTTTTTTGTAGAGGCAGGGCCTCACTTTGTTGTCCAGGCTGGTCTAAACCCCCTGGCCTCAAGCTATTCTCCTGCCTCGGCCTTCCAAAGTGCTCGGATTATAGATGTGAGCCACTGCTCCTGGCCTCTTCTTTCCATTTGCTATTTCACCCTGAGGTGGGTACTCCTGACCCACAGTCGATCCATAACACATTTATACTGCCATCTTTCCCTCAAGTAGCCTACCCAATTCCATTCCGTGTCCTCAAATAGTGAACTAGCTCCTGGTGCAGAGGGGTGAGATAATGAGGCTGAAGGAGGACGGCAGAGCAGCATGGGGGCAGGGGCACAGGTGGGAGTGGTTCTGGGTGCATGCCTAGGAAGCATGGTGTCCCCCAACAAACTGCTCTAGGCTGGGTACAAAGTTTCTTATGGAGAACTTTAGGGATTATGCCTAAGTCCTGTGCTGAACTTGACAAGTAGGCGAGTTAAGTTATTTGAGGATGAGTAAACTTGACTCTTATTATTGCGCTCACAAAAACTATCTAGAGTGGGGAGAGTGTTCCCTTCTCTGGCTACTTAGCCCCTTGTCCTTCCACGTCCTTCATGGTGACTTTTTGTTTTCTTTCCAAATGGAACCCTCTATTTTATTTTCTAATTTTTATTTGTTACTTGACAAACACAAATTGTATGTTTATGGTGTACAAGTTATAGTGACTTGGCAGTTTTTCTCCTCGGCCATCCCTGACCACAAGGTGGCATTTAGTGGATGGTTAATCATTTTTATCCATTGAAGCTTGTCTTTAAGAATCTTCTGTGACCCCCAAGACCTGGGGTTGCATGGTCCCTTGCTTTGGAAAAAGCATACATGGTTCATTGTTTCCTAAATACTATCCTCTCCCTCTCCACTGCCACTCCCCCACCTTCCATACCCATATACCCTGAACTTCCTCACCTCCTCCACCCCCAATACAGTGAACATGAAGCCCAAAGAGACCGGTATGAGAGTACAAGTTGGGAATCCTAGGTTCTCTTCCCAACTCTTCCAAGCATCTGGGAACCCAAAGTATTTTCTAAACCACTGTCTTGACATTTCTGTCTGTAAATTTAAAAAATAATAATAATGACTTGGAATATTGGTAAGATGTCACCATTGAAGAATTACTGCTAGTTCTTGGAGAATGAAAAAGGCTGTCTGCATGCTATAAGCCACTGTAGCTCTTCTACATAAGCCACAGTTGTTCTTATGTGAGATAATGAAAATCCTCCGGTAAGGTACCTTCAAACTGGAATACATGTTTCCTTAGACATGCTGCCTTGCTTTAGTGCCATCATTCTAATACCTTGCTTCACCACTGGAGGGGTGTAGCCTCTCCCAAACTTTCTTCCCACATCTTGGTCAGCCTCTTGGGCTGCGAAACACACCTCGGGAGTTTAGCAAAGCATTTTGAAGCTTTGGTTCCATCCTTCCCGAAAGTTCTCTTGGTTCACTGTTTTTCAGGAACCTTAGCTTATATGGACAGCTCACTTTATGCAACAGATGTGTTATTGGGAGTGGACAATACATTTTGTGTGTGTGTATGGAATTCTGTGTTACACACATAAGAGAAGCTCACTATATCAACAACCTATTTATTTTATTTTATTTTATCTTATTTTATTTTTTGAGGCAGGGTCTCACTCTATCACCGAGGCTTGTCTCGAGCTCAAGCTCAAGTGATCCTCCTGTCTCAGCCTCCTGAGTAGCTGGGATTACACGTGTGAGCCACCACACCCAGCTTCAACAATCTATGTGGTGAATTATTTTATAAATCAAAGAATCCAATACATTTCTCTTTTGAAGAGTAGATTTTCTTAAAACAAGGTACACCTCCATACCCCATGTCTTTTTGCCATTTAACAAGGACCATCTTAGACTGTGTGGTCTCACCTTATTGAAACTCAGTAGCGATTAGCTCTCAGGATGCCTGACTCCCGCCTGCCTACCTCCTCTGGGCAGATCCTACTCATTCCAGTTTCCTCCCACTTAAACAAACAGAATGTGTTGCTGTGTTTTCTCACCACAGGCCTGGCTCCAGCCTCTTCCACAGCTCACTTCCCTGACCTCTCCTGCTAAACCGGGCCCTCCTGAGTCTCTGCAGCCTGCAGCAGGTCCCAAGGTCCAGATTCTCTGGGCCTTGCTGAGAAACATCTGTCAAAGCCGTGTTGAGCCCTGAAAATCAGCTCACACCTGGACAAGGTGGCAGCACTTCTCAGGAATGCAGCTGTACCTCTCTGTCGCTACATTTTAGTAGTTAGGACTGCAATGGGCAGAGTTTCTTATGTTGTTCAGGGTTTCTGTGGGCAGCAGCCTGTATCACTCATTCTCACAGTAAGTAAGCCAGAATGCTGCAGCCCAACACTGTAATAAAGCACAGAACACATGATGATAGCTCTTAGCCAGGCCAAGCCTGCACTCTGAAAAGTGCCACTTCCAACAAGAGGGTGAGAAGGCCCTCCAAACTCAGGAGCCTGGGAACGGTAGGACAAAGCATGACCTGCACTGGCTCCATCTTCAGTTGGGGGACGTGGCACACGAAGGCCAGAAAGAGTTTATTGTCTATGGAAACCATTGAAATCCATTGTCCCACCCCCTCCCCACCACTTCCAAGTAATTCAATCCCTGACATTAAACATGCACTGACTCTCTAGGGTAGAAAAGCACAAACTTACTCTATGTATATTTTCATTGGTTTGTGTGACAGGCCGAATAATGGCCCTCCAAAAACGTCCGTGTCCTAATCCCTGGAACCCGTTACATTACATTACATGAGAAAAGAGACTTTGCAGTCATGATTAAATTAAGGACCTTGAGAGGAGGGGATGATCTTGGACTACCCAGGTGGGCCCAATGTAATCACACAGGTCCTTAAAATTGGAGAATTTTCCCAGCTGTGGTCAGAGGGAGGCTTGGCTGCGGAATAGTGAGAGAGACGCAATGTTACTGGCTTTGAAGATGCAATGGTGTTTGGCTCCTTTAAGCCAAGGAGTGAGGAAACGGTAAGGAAACAGATTCAGCCCCAGAGCCTTAAGAAGGAACACAGCCCTGGCAACATCTGGATTTCAGCCTAGGGAGACCCATTTTGGCCTTCTGACCTCCAGAACTGTAAGCTCATAAATGTGTATTGTTTATGCCATTAAATCTGTAGTAATTTTTTGGACACGATAGGAAATTAATATAGTTTGGAATTACAATTTGTTAAATTTTTTTTTGCCACAATTTATCTTACTTGAATTCTGTGAGTGCCTTAAACACGTTTCTGTCTCCCAGAGGATGTCTGGAAACAAATGATTCCTTTGCCTTTAATTTTTTTCCTTCGGCATGTAGGCTGAGGCCTTCCTTATTCTATCCATTCAAAGGCTCTAGCAGTATTATCTCAGCATACACCCCTGACGAGAACAAGCCACACAGGATGCAACATTTTCTCAGTAAGGGCGAGTGGGGGGCGTCGTGCGGGGGCAGTGAATGCATTAACCAAAGACACACTCCAGGGAAGAAGAATGAAAGGAAGATGTTTTGACCAGCTTGACTGTGGCACTTCATCCCTGGAGTTGTTCCCTAGAGTCTAAATTGCCACTGACTGGGCAGTTTTCCTTCTAAAAGCTTCAGGACGGCTGAGTGTGCCGGCCTGGAGGAAGGCCCTAGGGAAGAAGACAATAGCTATGAGAGAATCACAGATCTCACCCCTACCACTCCCCTCCCCAACAATGAAAAGTTCAGAAAACAACCAAATGCGTGCCTCACAAAAATGCCTAGTCAAGCAGTTGTTTCACTTCTGCCTGTTGAACATTTGGGTTGCCCGATGCAAATGTTAAAGCTGTGTTCAAACCAGAAAAAATAAAAATAATAAGCTGTCAGAATAATTACTAAGAACATGCAAGGATTCTACAAAGTAAACTGCAGCCTGCAAAAAAGAGAATTGCATGTTAGCTAATTGTTAATTTTAGCGATCGCAGTGGCTAATTACCGTGGCACACATTGACTATTAGCTTGACGCCCTAGCACCTGCTTTCTCCAATGAACAGATTTCTTCATCGCTAGCACAGGAGCAAAATGTGTAATTATTGGCCATCATTGGGGCGATTTTTCAGTGATTCTTTTGTGCGATGTGAATAAAGCATAATGACATATTTTATTAGAGGGCAAATAGCTGTTTGTTAATGGAAATGATTTGAAATCCAAAAAACTAGAAGCTAGGAGCATGTTTTCGGTATCAGCGTGAATTCAAATGTATTTTCTTTTAACTCTTTATAAAAGGAGCATAGAAATCAAATCTAAACTGAGCATAATATATTTAATGATATGTACAAACACAGCATTGATTAATTACCTCAAATGCTTTCAGTAGTACACCATTTATTTTGTTTCAGTCATGTGTTAAATTTTAGTATTTCATATTTAAATCCTTATTTCTTGGTCCAAGAGTCTTGGCGAAGCTGGCCTGCGTCACACCTCATTTCCTGAAGAACTCTCTTTTTATTGGTGTATGTGGTACTTGCAGAGAGTGCTGTATAAATCCAGGCTTCACCACTTCCAGAGCTAGGCATGCCAGCATCACCCTGAAGAGAAAAGCATGGATTAGGTTATCAACACCCTACTTACTGTCAGCCAAGGGGTAGAGTATATATTGTCAATAGGGTGCCCTAAGGACAGTACCGGAATTCTTGCAGCCTTGGAAATAATATTTGTTTCCTTTTCATGACAAAATTAGTAGATCATTGCTACAAGATGCTATAAAAGCATAAAAGCAATATCTATTTTCACTGATAGCATATATGATCACATGAGAGAGAGAGAGAGAGAGTGTGTGTGTGTGTGTGTGAGAGAGAGAGAGATAGAGAGAGAGAGAGAGAGAATATGTCTAATTGGAAACAGAACTTTCATCGACAAAGATGCAGTATAGGAAATAGGGTCTTTCCTTTCACCTCTGTTCCTAACCTGGCTCTCAGACTTCTGTCTACCTCCATTTTCTTTTTTTCTTCCCAATCTTTGTATTTGCATAATCCATATTCTATTAATAATAGAATAATAGTTCTAAATATGGTGCTATGAAGCTTAAGTCTCAAGTTCTCTGGAACTCTCAAAGAAAACATTTGAGGATGGATTAATGAAGAAATAATACTAACTGATCAACATATCTCTGTTTTGATCAAGCTCAGGGAAAAAACTGGTTTGAAGAGACTGTTTAATTTCACTGCATATTTAGGCCTTATTTGTATTTCTAACTCTGAACACTCTGTGCTGAATTCCTCCTAAGCCATGACACAAGAAAACACGCCTCTTGTTCTCAGGAAAGATTAAAGGGCTGCACTTGGGATGTGTGTTTGCCGAGCTTTCGTCACTTCGTTCCACTCTTGGGTTTGGTTATGAAAGTTGTATATTTTCAAAGGTCGTTGAAAGGCAACCACCTCTGTTTTCTGAGCATGGGGAACTTGCTCCTAATGGCCAGGCTTATTGTTTTATTGCCACTGTTTACAAACAGGGAGAAACTCCCTTGAATGGGCACTTCCTTTTTTACCACTGGCTTCCCCACTATTTTAAGATGTAGATAAGTTCAGTATTCAGGTTCACTGTTTGACCCATTAAACTGGTATTGAGGTATAATTTGTGTGTTTTCCCAGTACCGTTGCCCATAGAATGGGGTTCATTTCCACACGTTTGAATAAATTTATCCAGTTCAGTGAACCTGTTGTGAAGCTCAGCAAAACTCAGTAGGTGGCTTTAAAGTCCTGTAATTAGCCCATTATAGAAAATCTGTACTTTAGATTTTTGCACATTGGTTAATAAGCATAACATGCTTCATATATAAATAACGTTACATTAAATGATGTAATATAAAGGAATTAAAGGCCAATGGAGTTAAACAAAATACTTAAAAGAGACCTCAAATTAGCATGTTTAATTCCAACTCACTGCACAGGAAAAGCTGCTTGCTCTTACTGTACCAGTTCCACACCAGCTCACAATAACATGGGCTGTGCCCACAGTGCCCAGCTCTCTCTACAACCAACCTGTCTTCTGTCAGCTCTATGAGCTAGGGATGGACTTACCTTTACCTCATTTCCTTTCATTTCTGATCATAGACAAGGAGGTGAGCTGAAGGGGTAGAAGAAAATAAAAGAAAAAGTCCCGCCATGACTTTTTCATGATGCTTGCCTGAGCACTTCCTCTGATTCACAGAGGTAGATAGGCCTGGCCAGGCACTTCCTTCCTCTGCTTGCTTTTCTCACTCAAGTCAGCTTGGCAATCATTTCAGAATGAATTGCTGTGCAAATGTCACGTATGCAAGAACTTACCTTTAGGATTTTAAACATTTTATCAGAAATTTTACCCTCAAACAACCCTGTGGAATATTGCCTCACTCTGGCCTATTTGAAAAGGTGTTTTCGTCTCTTTATGGAATGAAGTTATAGTTTCATTCAAATAGTTCCCAAATATGGTATAACGGTAAAGTTAACCTGTTCCTCTGAATCCAAGAATAAGTGAACATATAGAAGTTGCGCTATAGTTATATAACCAATAACAGAAATATGGTTGGACTATAACTCACTCTACACTAGAATGTAAGCTCTATGAAGCCAGTAGTATTGGTGGTTATATTTAACCACCAATATTCGCCTCACTCGAAACCATTCATTCATTCATCAGCTATTTATGGAGTACCTACTGTACCAAGCACTGCAGCAGACTTTGGAGATACAAACCCTATCCTAAATAAAAGAACTTGACAAGTTGGCCAAAAATCAACACACAAAATCAGTAAGTGATCAATTTACTGAATCACTAATTTGCCAAAGTTACCAAATGCAATGATTTACCAAAAACATGTTTCTTTTAACTATTTCTAAAATTTGCAACAATTTGTATAGGATTGTTTTAGTTGACCAGTTGTTATTTGCTTTTTATAGCAGCATTTTAAGGAATAGTTTTTTTTGTCAAGACTAAGAATAATTTACTCTTCTTATGTATAAATTTTATCATATATTTAATTGACAGATAATATACGTATTTTTAAGTGGTATAATGTGATATTTTGCCATATGTTTGCATTGTGGAGTGATTAAATCAAGCTAATTAACATACCCATCACATCACATACTTATCATTTTTGTGGTGATAACTTTTAAAGTCCAATCTTTAAGCAACTGTGGAAGATACAATTCACTATTATTAATTATAGCCACAGTTCTGTGTAATTAGATCACTGAAGCTTATTCTTCCTAGCTCGCTGAAACTTTGTACCATGTGATCAATGTCTCCCCTTTTCCTATCCACCTCACTCCTCTGGGCTCTGATAACCACCATTTTACTCTCTACTCCTATGAGTTGAATATATTTTATAGTCATAAAATATTTCATGTTTTTACACAAAATTATAATTATTTTCTCTAGAAATATTCAGCCTTAAATAGATTTCTTTTTAAAGTCATTTACAGGTTTGTCAACTACTTAGCACTTACACGATTTTTTCTGTTAATTTTAATTAATATTTAAATAATTTTAATTTTAATTTCTGAGAGTGATAATGGCCTTAGTATATGATATTATTGCTTCATTGTTTCCTAGTTCTTTCTCATTTTGCCTATCTTTTAGCATTTTTAGGATTTTAAACCAATCTTTTAAAATCTTTTTTTGGTTTTTGCAAGTTTAGAATTATGGTAATATATAAATCAAATTTGAGGTTTTATCATTCATTTCATTATGCCAATTCCCCTAATTCTCCTCACTTCTTTTATGCATTTTAAGCATATGTGCCCTTTCATTTCAAATCTTTTGGTGCATTAAAACCAGGTAAAAATATCTCAATTTCTCCTTGTTAGAAAATAAAAACTGAGCATTTCATCTTCAGCTTCTACTTCTAGTTTCTGTGGTTTTCTAATTTTTTCAAATTATAACAATGATTAATATTCTTTTTGTAATTGTTCAGTGGCTGGTGGACTTAATTTTAGCCTGTGGCAATTAAAATTTTAAATTTCAGCATGACGCATGGAATGAGATTGTTTCAATTGACTTAGAGTTTTTCCCTATCTTTCTAAATGTAATTTACAATTTCTCTTCCAGCACTGTTATATTTTTTCACCAATACCTCAAATGGCAGATCAGCCTTGATTTTATATTACTAATAATTAATACCTGAAATCTCTAATTTCGCATTGATTTGGTTGCTCTGAATCCTTCTTTAGTAATTTCGTGCTTAGGGAAATAAATATCAGAATTGGGATACTAATCTTGAGTAAAGTTTTGATTACTGATTTCTAAATACCCTTTCCTGAACAATTAAATATATACTCTAAAAGACTAAACCATTTTATCACTCTTGGCTGTTAACAAATGAACCTCTTTAAAATGATATTATGAAGGCAAAATTAAAACCAATCAACTAAACCTTCACAGAAATCATCAAAAGCTGTTAAAACATTCTATCCAATACAGTTTAGTGTTTAATTTATAAACAGAAAAATAATCTACTCTGTTAAACTGGTACCTTGCTAAATGTGGCAAAGTGTTATTTAGAACACTGTATTTTAGCAAATTATTTTTAAGTGACTTGGAGTTAAAAATAACATGATCCCTGCCCTCATGGAGTTTACAAGCAGTGGGGAGAAGGGCATTAACTCAGGAATCACATTTGACAGGTTTATGATGCCATCAGGGCACAGCCTGGTGGAACTGACCTCATTAGGGAGGACAGGCCTGGGGGAGTAAAGTTGACTGGGCAAAGCTGGAAGATAGGAAGAAAGAGAAGCTTAAGCAAGGCCCAGGTCCTAAAACATAGTGCAAACAAAAGAAGTTCTCTACAACTGCAGAATGAATGAATGATTGGTTGTCAGAGACTTAAGATACTCTGAGTACTCCTTCACAAGACAGTCGTCCTTGAAAGCTAAGGGGTGCTGCCTCATTGAGAGGGTGCCTGGAAGCCTGCCCAGCCAAGACCAGCAGGGGACACATCAGAGTGTCATCTCACCCACCCTCAGTCCTGCCTAAAACTTTTCCTACAAGTGGATATTGAAGGAATGTAGAAAACTTGGGGGCAGTAGCCACAGACATGGTCAACCATTGCTAGTGCTTCAAAAATGAGCATTCCTGGAGAATAATATAATTAATTAGGCTTTACAGCCTGGTATGGTGGCATGGGCCTGTAGTCCCAGCTACTTTGGAGGCTGAAGCAGGAAGATCCCTTGAGGCCAGGAGGTCTAGGCTGCAGTGAGCTATGATCGCTCCACTGCACTCCAACCTGGGTGACAGAGTGAAACCCCATCTCTAAATAAATAAATAAATAAATAAATAAATAGGCTTCACCTCAGCCCCACAGAATGTCAGCTCTCCAAGGACTCACCAACTCCAGGCTTGTTTTCTCAGCATTTACCTCTCTGATGAGGGACATGAGAATCTCTTCGGGTGTTGTCCAAAACAGAGTCCAGGAACCCACCCCAAACCCACAGAATCAGAATTTTAGGGCATAGGAACTGGGAAAATGCATTTTAACAACCTCCCCAGGTTATTTTGCTCCCTAAATTTTGAGAACTGCTAGTATAAATGCTAAATAAATAAAACTTGAAGAGGATATTGTGGCAGGGTTTACCAGCTGGGGTCTGACCTATTTCTTTGAGAGAATTGTTCAGTTTCACTCCCTCCCTCATATTGGAAAATGTGTTTTGGAGCAAAGGTCGTCACCGTTCTTTCCCTTCCTCCCCCTACCTGCTCTAAGTGTTAGGTATTATCTCCTAATACCTAGAAGTCCTCTCCAGGAGCTGAGTTCTGGGCTCCATGGGTCAGCATGGATCTACCTTGGCCACACCAGGGTTTGGAGTATCCTGGGCCTCAGATGGTTCAGAGCCATAGCTGGGCTAGGAAGTCCCCTCCTACACACCTGGGCCCTCCTTTCTGGTGTAAACCCATTTCTTGCTCATCTGGGTGACTGTGCTGTCCCTCAGGCATGGAGAGAAATGTCTGCACCTTCATTCTTTGTGGGCTATGGAACCACCCCTCCCCCGCAGCTGGCCAGTCTCCTTTTGTTCCTTAACTGCCCCTCCCACACAACTCGCCTTTCACAGAATTAAGTAAACATGAGATTTTGTGACAAGAATTAAGTAAACATGAGATTTTGTGACAATTGTTTTTGGTTGAAAATGGTGTTTTGCTGGTCTCCTCATGTGTCATTGCCCATAGGCCACTGGAGTTGGCGAAGAAACTTTGAAGCCAGAGAGAAGGAAGAGTAAGGGCTAAGAGCTCAGACTCTGGATTTGCACAGACCTGGGGCCTGCACTGCTCTCTCCCAGAGTCGCCATAGAACTTGGGAAAGCTATCCAACCTCTGGGCTCAGTTTACTCACCAGTCGCGTGTGAGGAAGAATAATCTCTCCCGCCTGTGACTATTGTGAGGACCAAATGAGACCATTTTTGTAAAGTCTTGCCACACAGCCCTCAAAAAATGTTAGGTAGGTTTTACTATTTTTGTTAATAAATGACGTTTTCTGCCAGATGCAAATAAACATTCATGAAAGAAGCCAGGGTTTGTTAGGGATTGTCCGCCTTCAACAAGCCGTGGGGAGAGGCTGCCACAATGTCATCCCGTACCGTACACCAATTTTGTTTTGCCATAGGAGGAGGGGCACTTTAGAATCCAGCCATCTGTCAAGGAAAGGAGCATAACAGAAGCACAATTGAAACTTTCAGACTCTAAACAGCGTGAAAAACCAGATTCTATAAAGCATAAGCATCAGGAATGAATTGAAAAATGTTCAGATTTATATTGTGGTTATTCAATATATAGAAATTGCTTCTTAAAATGTTTAAAATTTTGAGGGAAGGAAAAACCAAGTCTAGAAAGGTCTTCAGAGCCTAGAACTCTAGTCCAATGGGAAGACCATTTGATAAGCCTCCTCTAGAAAGGTCTTCAGAGCCTAGGACACTAGTCCAATGGGAAGACCATTTGATAAGCCTCCTCTGCACACCTCCACAGCCTTCCTTCTGAAATATGCACCAAAAACTTGTTCTGATATCTTTCCAGAAATCCCACCCCAGAGAACTGACCAGAAAGCCAAAAGTAAGAGAAATGTCATTTTCCCTTAAGACAAGGAAGTGGCAAATCCCTACCATTTAGAACACTATGCAGAATTTCAGGATGTTAATTTCAGAGATTCACAGCCCTTTGTAGCAGCCTGTGGTTGTTTGATAAACATTTAAAAAACACTTTAATCACAGGATACATACCCTATACAAGAGAAGACTGATTTCCTTCAATGGCACCATCTCTCAATAATCCATGATTAAAATAGAATAAGTTGTATTTCTTGATCGTATGTGAATGAGCTCTCACTTTGATGTATACCTTTGTGGATGTGACTTATTTTCTGATAATTACATCTCAACTGCTACCTCTTGCTTGTATTGAGAATAAACAGGTAGCTAAATTGTGGTGGAGACACAACCTCAATTCTTCATTCATTTAACTAGATTTCACTGAGCACTTACTATGTGCCAGGACTCAGGCACTGGGGATACAGAAATAAATAGGAGCTTGGCCTTGCCCTCACATGGGACATAGTCTAGTGTTGGAGACAGACTGTTTTCTGATTATTATAATACAATGAGATATGTGTTCACAAAAGTGGGCTGATTCCTCAGAACTTATTTTTGACAGCCTTGCCATAATTTTACCATTTTTCTATCCATTAGGCACTTTTATCTCATTTAATCTAATTTAATCATGTGAAACAAGTATTATTGTCCCCAGTTTATAGCTGGGGAAACTAAGGCTTAGCAAGATATATAACTTGTTCAGAATCACAGAGGTCCATCTCTGTGACATTCATGATTGAGGGTTGGTTGAAAAGAATTGTTAATCTATGTTTTGAATTGCTTGCACGGGAGCTCTGTAGCAAAAGATCCCAGCTGAGTTGCCAGCTATTTTGTCTTTGGTCCAGATAAATCCAAAGCACCCTGCTATCTGGAAACTTATGAGAATAATAGAAAAGCTCAATGCTGTATTCTAGAGAATGGATAAAGTCATTCCTGGAATGTTTGTATTTCCTTGGTTGTTTGGAGCTTTTCACCATGTAATAATGGATCACTGACCAGCATTAAATTTTACCAATTTATTCATTCAAGAAGTATTTTTTGTACACTCACAAAGTATAAGGCACTAGAATTTGTGCAGACTTGAATCTTACTCCCAAGAAGCCAGTAGTCAAGCACGGGGGTGATCAAGTGTACATAAATACAAGAGGAAGAAAGGTAAATTGCTCTTCTGGTTTCGGAGAGGAATTCCTTCTAACTAGGACAGCAGAGAGAGCTTAATGGGGGAGAGAACATTTGACCTAGGTGTTGAAAGAGAGAAGAAATTGGACAACCAGGGGTGGGAATGAAGAGAAGACTCCCAGAGTGGAGACCCATCCTAAGGGAAGGCAGAATGAGGAGAACAAGAAGAGACAGGGAAAATGGTGAGTCATTCCATTTGGGTGAACTGCAATGAAGCCCTTTCCTAGAGTTTCCTTGGGACAGAAAAAGTAAGGTTCCTTTTTTGAAGTAGACACTCAAAGCAGGAAGCACTCCCTATGTAGATATTCGGCTCAACTTTTGAAAGAGAAAGGTTATACCCAAGTAAATGTTCCAGGTAAGAATACTGTCATCTAATTTTATAGCAATAATGTAAAACTTTCAATGATACTGAGAATAATAGCTTAATGTACAACCAATTTTCACTACTTGTACCTCCCTTTTTAGAATGAACTATCCTTAAAATCACCTGCTTACCTCTCAGGATATGTTAAAGAGCTATTAGATGATCAGAATTACCTGAAATATCTTGAAAAGAGTTATCGGCTGGGTGCGACAGCTCACACCTGTAATCCCAGCGTTTTGGGAGGCCGAGGTGGGTACATCTCTTGAGCCAGGAGTTTGATACCAGCCTGGCCAAGATGGTGAAACCCTACAAAAAATACAAATATTACCGGGCGTGCACACACCTCTATTCCCAGCTACTCTAGAGGTGTTTGCACGCCAGGAGGCTGAAGTGGGAAGATCCCTTGAGCCCAGGATGTCAAGTCTGCAGTGAAGCATGATCATGCCATTGTACTCCAGCCGGGGCCACAGGGCAAGACCCTGTCTCAAAGAAAAAAAAAAAAGAAAAGAATTATTCAAGGCATCATTCCTTAACAGCAGCAATATGAAAATACAGTTAACATTTCTTTCTGTGTTTTAATGTACCAATATCTTTACCCATACAGTTATCTATACTGCACTTACCTATACCTCACGAATATGTGGATGAAATTTTGCCCTTAGTCCTCCACATTCTTCTCCTTTGGAAAGTTTCATGAGGAATATTTCAGAAAGGAATAATTAGAAAGAAAAATGTTATATCTCATTTTCTTTCATTTCACATATATAATTTTAAAAATTAATTTATTCTTGTAGTCAACTACCTGGGTCTACTGTAAATCACTTCAAATATTAAAAATATGATTGATTGTGACTTGGTATTTGCCCCATTGGAAAAAAATATGGAGGCATTAAAGTGGGACAGAAATCATATACAATTCTTTGTGGCCAGTGGCTATGCAATTTTCTGAAGACTTTGAGCATGATCATTAGGCAAAGACAGTAATATAATGGCCCAGCACCCTCCCTGAGGCCTGATGTGAAGTCCAACTGATGAGCCTTGCTTACTGAGCAATGAAGGATAGGTATCTTCTTGCTATATGAGAACATCACTTTACCCAGATTAAATTAACGGTGACTAATTGGGGTTATTTCTAATTTTGTAGAAACACAGGTTGGATTTAACATATGAGTTTCATCATTTGGTAATCAGTGCCTTCATTATAGTATTTGGCAGACGAATTTTTGGCATCACTCAATTGTAGAAAGAAAAGCAGTTTGAGTAAAAAGTTGTATATGCTTAGCTTTTAAGTAAAATGAAAATTAAGGTAGACGAATTAATTTTGTGAAAAAAAACCCTAAAAATGTAAGTTTAGAGATAAAAATAATTCTTGGGCTGGAAAAGTTGCCTAGGGAATTTTTTTTTTTTAATTCTTGAAATTTAAGATATGATGCAGAATATGTGAAATTAGAATATGTAAGTAGAATGTGTGAGGGACTGGAATAAGAAGAAAGAATTTGAAAATGTAGAAAGAGAAAATACAAGAAACTGACTAAAGTGGTTACATCTTGTAGGAGAACTGAGGACTGGTAGAACTAGGGACTAGTGGTAGCCAGTGGGCAAAAGGGACTTTTAAAAAACTGTTTGAATAGTTCATCTTTAAATTCTTTTAAGTTAAAAATAACTTTCAAGACATTAGTCAAATGTTTTTAGTATTTGTAGTGTTTGCCTTTTAAATTATTATTTACTATGTGCTTATCTAAAATCAATTTTCAGAAGTTGTTGGATTATAAATGATAAATGAAAAATTAAATACACAAAACCTTGTAAGAAGGCTATGGGAGTAGGGTGGGCTGAGGGGGATTTTTAAAAAGTATTTCTTTGCTCTAAATTTTTTACTCACCCCTTTTTTATATTCCACATTCTAAGCCTCATAGAATCTCTCTGCAGCTTTCATAATTTCAGTTTTACCCAACTCATCTACCTTATAATTATGAATATATGGACATAATTAACTGAATCACTTTGAGAGAGAAAAAAATACCCTACTTAAGGCTAATTAGATGGATCATGAATGCCTGGAAGACTGCATTTCAATAAGGTGAAAAACTTCTGATAAAAATTTAATGAAGTTTCCAGTTGACCACAGAGAATATTGATAAGTATTCACTTCATGCAGATTATTAAATTGTATTGATTTAGGATCCCAAACTCTAAACACTGCTGTTGCCTCCAGAGGAGACCTGATTGCACTTACATGTCACATTCATAAAAAACATGGTGCACTAATTGGGAGTCTCCCGCCATCTGCACACCTGCTTCCAGGCGCACATGAAATGATCAATGGGAAAGCAGGTCAATCCAGGCAGACTGTGAGTGAAATTAAAATAATAAAATGTCTAAACATTTAACTGCAAATAGGAAATCTTTATACCCACCCACACCCTATTCTGTAGCATAAAGCTAAGGCACAATTATTCATATACCTCAAGTAATTTGCAGGCTCCATACAAAATCTCATTTAAAATAAGAAATTGCTATTTCTGCACATTTATTCTACCAAATGCCAGCTAATTGCTGCAATGGCCATTATAAAGAATAATTTTCGCTTAGTGAAAAAAAAAAAAAGGAATGAAGAGAACATTTTCTGGTTTTGTTCCACTGCGAAGGCTCTATTCAGTGAATACTGAATGCACAGCGTTTCACTGCTACATTTATTATGCTGAGAGGTCAAGTATTACACAGCATCTTGTATTACGCTTTGCATGCTAAGTATTTCACTTCACAAATTGACCCTCCGGTGTACTTACTACATAATGCTTTAAAAACCCAGCTAAAACGCAGGACAATTAGCAATACTTTCACTCCCAGTTAACAATGAGAACACCAATGTAGGTGATTGCATTTACAGTGTAGCTTTCTTCACAAAACATTTTTGACACATTAAGGTGCTTTGGAATTGTGCAGTACCAGTCCTCTCTTGTGAATGGCTTTCCAGCATTTGCAGAGAGAAACAGTTACTGTATGTTAGAGCTTAATTGAAAAGAATTCAGCCACGGCCTATGAAGCACCAATTAGGGTGATATTATATCATAAAAAGCTGTAATATCCATTTTCAGACTTGTGCATCAGCCAATACAAAGTAGGACACAATTAAAAAGGTATACGGTTTAAACTCTTGAAACTGTTAAATTTAATTAGGAGTTCAGTATGAGAAAAAAAAAAAAGTGTTGTTGGGGCGGTGCACGGTGATGGTGGCAGAGAAAAGGAAGTTCTCTATAGGGCTGGAAGACCAGCAGGCATTAGCAGCCCAGGAGGACTACATAAGTTGGTCCTTCTTTAAACCACCTTTAGTTAGTGTAAGTGTAGGGTGTTTACTTTGTCCAGCGACTAGTTTCTGAGATCAGATGAATATTCATGCAAGTTAGAAAGTGCTGCTTTCCAGTAATTCTGATGTCTGCTGACATCTGAGAGGGAGAGAGTGCAGAACCTGCTCTGGACTAGGGAAGAGAGAGTACAGTATTGAAGATCTCTTGCCTACACAGTTCAAACACAATTAAAAGGGAGTTAAGTGCATTGCTTTTCATGAAGAAAGACAGAGATAACTGTGAAATAAAATGGGCATGGCCAGATTGGTGTAAGTGTCTTTGCAGGCTTGGCCGTGAATGTAATATTTAAATACTGGAACCTGCATGAAATCCCACTTTGAGGTGACAGCCGGCAGGTAATTATCAGTAAAACAACATTATCAAAGTTCTCGTGCATAGCATGTTTGACTGACTGGAGTGCTTCTCCTTACAAATCCCGCTAATATCCATTTCAATCTGCTTTAATATGTTCACAAGTTGGGGCTTATTTTGAATTCCACTGGGTAAATGAGGACAGCACACTTTGAATTTACATACTATACACATTCCTTTCATTTATAAAGGGTTTCCAGAGTATTTTTAAAGGAAACTGCTAACCCAGAATAAAAAAAAAAAAAAAAATGCCTCCACTATAACTAGAATGAAAATAAAAAGCTCACTTATCTATTCTATTTATTCCATTTGAAGTTATATGACCCATCTATAAAAACAGTCTGTATTTTGTTTGAAAAAGAAAAAGTTATTTTAATAATTTACCAGTGATAATGCAATTTTCTAAGGGGATTTTTAAAAAAAGTCTGTGTTTGAAAAATGTCGTTGGAAAAGTTCTCATTTCTGATCTGAGAAGGTCTCTTTTCAGTCTATAAGTTTACTCCAGGCCTTTTTAAATTTCTGCCTCTTTCCAGTCCAACAAAGAAACAGAGCTGAAGTGATATTTTATTGATGAGATAAATCTGAATTTGGGATGATTTAAAACCAGATACTTCATGTCCCTTTCTTTCTCAGCCAACTCCTCATGACCTTTAAAATATGAAACAGAAGGACGTATCTCATTGAAGATCCTAGGATGCCCCACTCTCAAACCCACTGTCAGTGCCAGATAATTCAGAAGACACAATCGTTACCTTGGCACACTATCTGACACTCACCTTCGGTTTCCAATGCGTTAAATTAATTTAGGATATTAATAAAATTGTGATAGGTACCATGGAAATCTGCAGGAAGATTACATTAAACTTTAAAGGCTGTTTTTGTTTCATTGGTTGAACATAAAACAAGAGGCATATTTGTACTGGGAGATTCTGCCTTTGAAAACTGGGTCAGTTAGCAGACCCTAAAGTGGGAATGGCCTGAAGATGTTTTTTCTTTTAATGAAAATGGAGCCAAAATGATAAAAGTGATTAACGTAAGAGGGATTTCAAGGGATATGAATGTGAAAGGTTTTAGATAATGCTCAAGCAATTGCATAGAAATTATACATTGAACAATCTAGATTCTAGACCTTTCTGTCCAGTCCCTTTTCTGTTATCCTTCTTCCTAAATGAACAAAATCGGGGAGGGTCAGTTTGCAACTTTAAAATGCAGTTCAGTAGCTTGTTGTATTAAGATTCTTCCTAGGCAACAAGATGTTTTTCAACTGTTTTCCTAAGTTCATTTCTGACTAATGGTATTTCTGGGATTCTCACCCTCTGAGGGGGCCAAGAGAATTAATTAGCCTGTGTGGTCTGTAACTGATTTGATGATGAAAATTGCTGCTGAGGTATCAAAGACCTATTTTTATTCTTTTCTGCAGGAAGATAAATGTCTCTTCCTCCGCTAACTGGTTCTATCAAAATGATACCAAATGGCTTAGTTATCAGTACCCTACTTTTCCCTCCGTTGTAGCATTTTGCCTTCTTTGTATCTAGAGCTCACTATACCAAACTGCTGAAGAAATGCAGTAGTCCTCCCTTATTCTTGGCTTAGCTTTTCGTAGTTTCAGTTACCCATAATCAACCATGGTCCAAAAATATTAAATGGAAAATTCCAGAAATAAATAATTTATAAGTTTTAAGTTGTGAGCCATTCTGGGTGGTGTGATGAAATCTTGTATTGTCCTGTTTGGGACATGAATCATCACTTTGTCCACCCTATCCACACTGTATAAGCTACCTGCCTATGAGTCACTTAGTCAACTGGGTTATCAGCTGGAAAAAACGTACTATATGTAGGTCTTAGTACTATCTGTGGTTTCAAGCATCCACTGGAGGTCTTAGAACCTATTCCCCACAGATAAGGGGGGAACACTGTAATCAAATTTTAATTTACTATAAATCCCCAGGGGTCATCTATTCCTATGCAACTCTGAACCAACAGGAAATGCAAACAGGTGAAGTGAACTAGGTGGGTGTAAGACAGCAAAGGGTAGGGCCGGGCGCAGTGGCTCACGCCTGTAATCCCAGCACTTTGGGAGGCCGAGGCGGGTGGATCACGAGGTCAAGAGACTGAGACCATCCTGGCCAACATGATGAAACCCCATCTCTACAAAAAATACAAAAAATTAGCCAGGCATGGTGATGCGTGCCTGTAGTCCCAGCTACTTGGGAGGCTGAGGCAGGAGGATCGCTTGAACCCAGGAGGCGGAGCTTGCAGTGAGCTGAATCATGCCACTGCACTCCAGCCTGGTGACAGAGCAAGACTCCATCTAAAAAAAAAAAAAAAAGACAGCAAGGGGTAGGGAAACTCTGGTGAACTAGACAATGCAATTACTTAGCTCCAGAGATTTTGGTCATGCAGAAATGTGATTTTAGGGTTGTAAGATCTTAGAGTTTTTTCAAGAGAAGCCAGAAGTAAGTGTGTGTGAGAGAGTGTGTGTGTGAGTGTAAATGTGTGTGAGTGTGAATGTGTGTGTGTTTTTCCCTGATTTTTAAAATACTGTCATCAAAATAAAACGTGTATGTTCCAGATTTGGCCCACAGGCTACTAGTTTGCAATTCCTAATATAAATCATTATCTTCAAATGTGTTTTAAGTTTCCTTCCTTATATTCATGGACTTTCATTTTAGCAAGGTGAAGTGGCTTGCATTTAACAGGAATTAAACTCTTAACTACAGTATAGAGCAATGTTGAGCAGGCAGGGCAGGTATTTCTTTTGGTACATGTATCTTCTTAACCACCTGAAATTAAACCACCCGGCAGGAAAGTCCTGTTCTGTCTCAAGACACAAGGGTAGCTTTATTATTGTTGTTATTTGCTCATAATTTTAATTATATTGGCCAGTATTTATTGATATGTAAGTTGATTTGTGACTTTGAATATGTGTTTTTATGTATGTCATCTGACATAAGTCTCACAGCATTCTCATCAGTCAGAATGAGCTGGGTGATACTGCAGTAACAAATCGCTCAGAATCTCTGTGACTTAACACAACTAAAATTTATTTCTTGCTCCTTCTGTGTGTCCAACATGGGTAATCAGGGTGGCTCTGCTCATCTTTGTCACTCAAAAACCCAAGCTGAAAGTTTTATCTCAACAAGTGTTTCTGTCATCACTAAGATAAGAAAAGAGAGGGAAGCAAATCACATACTGCTGCTGAAGCTTCTGACCAGGAGAAACACACATAACTTCTGTTCACATTCATTGACCCTAACATTTACTTAAATGAACAAATGCCTGAAAGTATCATTTTTAAATAAAAGAAAAAGAATAATTAGGAAGGACAAGCTTTACCAAATATCAGAAGATATTATAAAGGCTCTAAAAACAAATCAGGTATTTGCAGAGGAATAAACAAATCAGTGGAACAGGACATAGAACCCAGAAATAGATCCTAATATATATGAGGATTTAATACATGATGAAAATGATAGTTCAATTCAGTAGGAAAGGTGATTGTTTTAAAAATAGTATAGAAAACTAAAGTTGAACTCATATACAAAAATAATTTCAGATGGATTAAAAACTAGACATAAAAATAAGAGAAGTTTTTCGAGAATGTACGTATATGGGTAAGTCTCCATAAGTAAACAGTAAACCTAGAAGCTGTTAAGAAAAAAATGTAAAAGAAGCAGGCGTGTCCAACCTGCATCCCGTGGGCCACATGCAGCTCAGGACAGCTTTGAATTTGGCCCAACGCAAATTCATAAACTTTCCTAAAACGTTATGAGATTTTTGTGTGTGTGATTTTTTTTTAAAGCTCATCAGCTATCATTAGCGTTAGTGTACTTTCTGTGCAGCCCAAGACAATTCTTCTTCCTATGTGGCCCAGGGAAGTCAAAAGATTGGACACCCCTCAAAGATTTAGATATATTAAAATATGTGTGTTTCACATAATAATAGAAACCAGACAAGTGGTAAGTTAAAAATATTTTAACACAGATGGAAAATACAATATTAATATATGAGCTCTTCCAATATACAACCCAAAATAAAAAGAAAACAACTCACAAAGGAGCAAAGCCACATGGCCTACAAACTTGTGAAAAGGTGTCTAAACTTGCTAGTAATTAGGAAAATGGAAAATAAAGTAACAATGAGGTTTAAACTCATCAGTCTGGTAAAAATATAAGTGTGATAATATCCATTTTGGTATGGCTGCTGGAGGAAAATGCTGTTCTCATCGCTGTTGGAAATAAGAATTTTTTTTTTTTGGGGGAAATAAGAATTGTTACAATCCTTTTTGGAAAACAATTGGGCAACATTTATTTTGTTATTATTGTTAGCTTGTTTAGACATTAGGGTCTTGCTCTATTGCCTGGGCCGGAGTGCAGTGGTACAATCATAGCTCACTACAGCCTTGACCTGCTGGGCTCAAGTGATCCTCCCTCCTCAGCCTCCCAAGTAGCTGGGATTACAGGCATGTGCCACTATCCCTCGCTATGGGCAATGTTTATTAAAATTAAATATCCACATTTCTTTGACTCAGAATTTACACTTCAGAAAATCTAACTTATAAAAATGAAAGTCCTAGTACACAGGAACACATGTGCAAGGGAGTTAATCTGAGCATTATTCAGTGTAGCAGAAAACTGGAAACAAAGTAAATCATAATACAGCCATACAATAAATGAAGTAGAACTGTATTTCCTCGTGAAAATGAAAAGTCTGGAAAAAGAGTGTATAATATAACCCTGCTTTCCTAAAAAATGGCCCCAAAATTCTAAGTGTAGGAATGTATATAGATTTTTTATACATATATATGCTTAGATAATATTATATGAGCATGCATTTTTAAAATACTTGAAGAAAAAAATAAAATACTGAAGATACATGCTAGTTTTGTAGCATGGGTTGTGGCAGGGGTGGGGCAGCAGGAAAAGAGATGGGGAGGGAGGAGATTTGCCAAAAGGAAAAAGAAAAGAGGTAGTTTGCACAAAAAAAACCCCAGCATGTATGCTATAATCCCATCTATTCATTAATGCAGTGCTCACTTGACTATGATTTAGGCTTTAGATTGAGGAAGGTCAATCGCTTATCCCAGCAAACACTAGCAAGGACTTAAACTGTTGTTATACCTGATGGCAGGTGCCTCCCAGAGGTAGATGACATCCATGTAGGCAGGCAAAGCTTCTCAATGCTCATGAAAGGATACCAGTTTGGCTGTATATTTGTTGGACCTCCAAAGTTGATGGCTCTGCAATCAACTAGACTCGCTCTGTCCCTACTCTTCAGATTCTTGTCAGAGAAAATAACCTCACACTCCCCATTAGCCACATGGGCTGAAAGCTATGCCAGTTGGCTGTCTTCAAATAGGAGAATGGCTTCATCATAGTGACTCTTAGCTAATAATTTTAATAATGATGGTTTAACTTAGGTTTTCTTCTAATTGATAGGTCTGGCAAACCTATCTGGGCAAAAGTTTGTAAAAGGAACAAGCGACTTGTTTCACAGTAATGTAGACTCGAGAAACCTGTTGAACCTGGTTGCAGCCTGAAAGTTTTGAATAAATAATAGTCTTGCTGTAGCTACTAAGGAATTGCTCTTCTTTAATCATAGACTTTGCTATCCCTGCAGACCATTTTCAGCCTCTAGTCAACCACATTGTAAGCACAGGGACCTTAACCAATGAAGAAAACCATTTTCAAAAGTTCGAAGTTTCCTTTCTTAGTGCAGATCATTGGGTGTCTCCCAAGGTGTCTCACAGGCTGCCCAAGGTTCTAAAGTAGTGCACAAGCCCAGGGGGGAGTTCATGGCTTTCTGATTTCTATCACTCAGCCCTTACTATGGACCTAAACTTAACAGCTAAGCTAATGAGACAGAGAGAACATGTGACCAAGTCTAGTGCCAGCCCTACAGCATACACTTTGTTTTGTTTTCTTTTGTTTAATAGTACTTTTCTTTTGTTTAATAGTACTTATACAAATTTGTAATTATATGCTTATGTGTATAATTGTTTAATTGCCTATCTCTTCCACTAAAGCATAATCTCTATACAGATAGGGACAATATACTATATCCCTAACGTCTAACATGATGGCTGGCACATATTCAAATTCAATAAAAATTTATTAATTTAATTAATAAGTAAATGTATAAAATGAGAAAGATGATTTCAAATATCCTACCAGCTCTAACAGCATATGATTCTCTAAATGCAAAAGGCTTTTATTTTTAAAATTAGGTCATAGTCTTCCTTTGCCCAAACATCATTGAGTAGATTAAGTGCCTAAGTGAGCATGTCTCTGCTCTACATAATTACTCAAAAAAAAAAAAAAAACTTAACCTATTAATCATAGTTTCTACTAAGGTTTGTTTGGTCCCACCATATCTCATTTTGAAAGCTGATTTCCAGTGTTGGAGGTGGGGCCTGGTGTGAGGTGTTTGGATCATGGGGTTGAATCCCTCATGAATGTCTTGGTGCCATCCTCACAGTAAACAGCGAGTTCCCACTCTTAGATCCCATGAGAGTTGCCCTGAGAGCTGGTTGTTAAAAAAGCCTGGCACCTTCCCATCTCTCTTGTTTCTTCTCTCTTGACATGTGGTCTGTATGTGCTGGCTCCTTTTCTTCTTCTGCCATGGTCACCAGATACAGATGCTGATGTCATGCGTCTTGTACAGCCTGCAGAACTGTGAACCAAATAAACCTCTTTTCTTCATAAATTACCCAGCCTTAGGTATCCTTTAAAGCAACACAAACGGACTAAGACAGTCCCATATATCTGAAAGCGTTTAAGATGCCATTTCACCCATAGCTTTGCCTCTTAGCTGAACTACCATTTATGCAAGATAGGTGTTTGTTGTGTGTCCTAAAAGATTTTCAATCTCCCTTGCTGTGTTGTTCCTGGATCTTGAAATCCTAACAATAATTGAAACATAAAAAGAAAAAAACTTAGGATTGTCTAGTCCAGTGATTTTCAAACTGTATTTTAGCAGAAGAACCCTATTTTGCAAAAAGAAATTTTATCTAGAGGCCCAATATTTCCATTCAAAAATGTATGTCTGTGTAAATAGATACAGTTTGGAGGGAGGGAAGGAAGGGGGGGAAAAGGCAGGCAGGAAAAAAGGCAGGCAGGAAAAAAGAAAAGATATGCCCTGGTTGATGTGAGAAAGGGAACTGCAGAGCCCTCCCCTGCAGGCTTTGCCTCGACCTCCCTATTGGGCCATACTCCCCTCACTGCCCTCTCCACCTGCCCTGCCTGCCCTATACTCCCCTCACTGCCCTCTCCACCTGCCCTGCCTGCCCTATAGTGCCCTATAGTGCCTGTAAGGCACTACTAAGACTAGTAGCCTACGAACAGGTTGAAAGCCACCAGTTTGAATGACTGTCTCCTTTTAACAGAAGGAAACTAAGCCTTGATGACTGAATCATATTCTTCTTTAGTATTCCAAATCCTTCCTGCAAAAAGTAAATTGCCTTTTTTTGTTTCTTATTAGATTATTCTGTACAGCCTTCCCCGAAGTAATTTCATACAAATCAGATTATCAGTGTTCAGTATACTCTTCTTATAGTTAAACCACCATCATTTAACTTTACTCATAAAATTTTATTTGAACAAAACAATTTTTGAAAATATAAAAATTTCATAAGCACTGCTTTCCTGTTAGATACAAAATTTATTTTAAAAATAAATAATTATATTGACATTTACATCACATGTCTAAATTTTACTCGTGTTTATTATGAAGACACAGAGGTGAATTAAAAGAGTATATCATTATACATTGTCAAATAAAGCAAAGGTTTCCTTATCCAAATAGAGAGAATATATATGTGATTACTTAATATAAAGCAAAAGCTATTTCTACCAAAGAACAGACATGCAGTTATTGATCTGGAATTGGCGTGATTACAAACTACTCTGCAATTCTTCCTCTCCCCAATTAAGGTGTCTCTCTTGAACTGATTGAAAGCTGTTTGATAAGTATACTTTTTTCAAGATGGTGTGCTCAGTTGGGGGTCTTTTTATTAAACTGAAATTCTGTCATTAGCTCTGACTAGCACCAGCTGCTGTATAAATTCTGTGTTGATGTAGACCTCCATTGGTGTTCCAAATATTGCAGATGAATCTCTCTCTGCCTCCAAAATCCTCAGTCATGCAGTATGAATAATTAACATCTGAAAATGCAGAACAAAAATGACTTTTATTAGAAGACATGGTACTGGGATCACAATTCCACCTTAACTCCTCAGAACAATTAACCAAATAGGACTTTAGCAGTTAAACAAAAGTGTTTCTAAATCTCTCTATATTATGTTTTTCCCTATACCTGATCAGAAATGTTAACATTAAGACACAAATTAAATGTTTTAGTTGTACAGCAAAGTTAAAGACAGAATCCAAGCGGCAGCACATTTTAACTAATGTTTTTCTGAATGTTCTAATTCCAGATAAATTCAAAGCCTTTAGGACTCATGTCTGCCATGATTATTCTTTCTTCTAAATAGTTCATAATCCATCACTTGTTTTTTTTTTTTAGGACGGAGTCTCTCTCTGTCATCCAGGCTGGAATGCAGCAGTGGCACCATCTCTGCTCACTGCAACCTCTGACTGCCAGGTTCAAGCGATTCTCCTGCCTCAGCCTCCTGAATAGCTAGGATTACAGGTCTGCACCACAATGTCCAGCTAATGTTTTGTATTTTTAGTAGAGACAGGGTTTCACCATGTTGGTCAGGCTGGTCTCGAACTCCTGACTTCGTGATCTGCCCCCCCTTGGCCTCGCATAGTGCTGGGATTACAGGCATGAGCCACCATGCCCAGCCAGTCCATCACTTTTAAGAAAAACCTTTCCTATTCCTGAATCTAATATTATTTCTACAAGATGTATAAGTACAGCACAAAACAGTTACATGAAATGTCTTTATGGAGTTGAACTTATAAAAACATCTACCTTGTGTGGGAGATGTGCCAAGTGGGACTTTTCCTTAATGTATTTGATAGGTTTTAGCAGACAGATTTTTAAACTTGTCAAAGGACATTGATAAACTTGAATCCATGAAATGATGCAATACATAAAGATAAAATATGCCATAATAGTACAGTGGCTAAGAGCAAAGCATTCTGGAGATCAATTTCTGGGCCTCAGTTTCTCCATCTGTAAATGAAGATAATATTAGTATCAGGCTTATGACGTTACTTGAAGCACTAAGAGATCATGCATATGATCATTAGCACAGCACCGCGTATTTGTTTTCTATTACTGCATATTTTGTGGCTCAAAACAACAACTACTTATTATCTTACAGTTTCTAGGTAAGGGCATGGCTTAGATGGGCCCTCTGCTTAGAGTCTTACAACACTGTAATCAAGGTGACACCTGGACAGTGTTCTCATCTGGAGATTTGACTGAGGAAGAAACCCCTTTTAAGCTCGCTCAGGTTATTGGCAGAATTCATTTCCATACTGCTCTAAGACCACGTATCCAGGCTTCTTTCTGACTGCTGGCTGGAGTTTGCCCAAGGTTCCTCACCATGACAGCTTCCTCAACATGACTGCTTACTTCATCAAGCCAACAAGGAGAGTGTCTGGAGTGAGTCTACTAGCAAGACAGCGTCTTATATTATGTAACACAATCACAGGAAGAACATCCCACCACTTTTGCCGTATTCTGTTGGTTAGAAGCAAGTCCCAGGTCCTGCCTACACACAAGTGAACACACCAGGAAGCAAGGATCCCTGGTGGTCACCCTAGAGTTTGTGTGCCAAATATACTAAATGAATGAATAAATGAAAGTATGAGTGAGTGAATAAGTAAATGAGTAAGTGAATGAGTGAAGTTGAGTGTGAATGTTGTAAGCCCCTTGGACAACAGAAAACATGGGAAATAGTTGTAAATACAGGATAAATAGGTAGGTAGTAGACTGTAAGGTAACTGCTCAGTTGAAGTCATAGCGCAAGCATCTAACCTTTGTGAAAATAATGTGTTGAATAATTATAGGGCCCGGGCTGTAAGGCCCAGAGAATGTCAGAGTAAAATCTCAGGGATGGTGGGAAATAGAGGCCTAAAAGAATATATAGGGCTTTTAGTCTCACTTTAAAGTGATAATTTTCTTACAATCAGAGCAAATGGAGAAATTAGAAATGAAATGAAATGTAATGGTCAAATATAATTACATAAATTTTTAACTTGTAAGTAATAGAAATAACTGACAATAAAAACCAAAAAAATCAACACACATGAAAAATAGAATTATCAGCACCAAGTATATGAAAATTTATTCAAACATACATGTGAACACTAATAATATTCCCAATGGATAAATGGACAAAGGACATGGTTATATGATTCATGCACAGGAAATATGAATAGTAAAATAAATTTGAAAAACAGTTTAAATTTAATATGAATAAGGGAAAAGCCTCACAAAGAAAAAAAATTTAAGTACCAATTCAATCCATCTTTTTTTTTTTTTTTTTTTTTTTTGAGACGGAGTCTTGGTCTGTTACCCAGGCTGGAGTGCAGTGGCACAATCTTGGCTAGTTGCAAGCTCCACCTCCGGGTTCATGCCATTCTCCTGCCTCAGCTTCCTGAGTAGCTGGGACTACAGGCGCCCGCCACCATGCCCAGCTAATTTTTTTTTTTTTTTTTTTTTTTGTATTTTTAGTAGAGACAGGGTTTCACCGTGTTAGCCAGGATGGTCTCGATCTCCTGATCTCATGATCCGCCCACCTCGGCCTCCCAAAGTGCTGGGATTACAGGCGTGAGCCACCGCGCCTGGCCAACCCAATCCATCTTATTTTACCAGCTGATTACTTTAAGATGAGAGAGTAAACAGTAAAGTTAATTGCATTAGTATTATTAACCAAAACACCTGGTATAACTTATAACTCACCCTGGGTGGGTGGATATTCGATAATAATTAACTGTCAGTAGTGAGTGGTAGGAGAGCTAGTATGGATAACTGCAGTCGCCAAATCATCAAAACACTTATTTGCAGACCATAAGACCACATTAACGTGAGGCAGCTAACATGGGGGGAAAAGCTGTTTAGAATTCTTTCAGTTTTACTTATACCACTTTGGTAGCTGGACTGCAGTAAAAGAGATAGAGATCAGACCCCGGAAGAACAGGAAAACAGGCAAACAGGCTGGATACTCCACAGGAAGAGAATCTGCCCAAGAACAGAGTCAGCGTCCCTACTTTAACGAATATTCTGATGACAACACCTCGGCCTCGGATGAACTCCTGCTTTGTGACAGCGTCGTGGGATGCAGCAGGGCTGTGTGGACTGTTCTGGACTTGGCACACAAACAGCGACACAGGTGGGTATCCGCTTTTCCCTCTCCCTCGGGCCTGTTCTGGGTAGACAGGGAAAATCAGTTTTGATGCCAGTGATGATATGCCCAATATGTTTGTGCACGTGTGTCCTCAGGTTTCTTTAGGAGTAAGCTATGGCATGTCTCTCATCATGGTCAGGGATGGAAGGGCCAACAATTAAATGAATAATAGTAAGCACTCACTAAGTATTTATTGTGGTTATTAATGTTGCTTTTACCTTCAGTGGGAAGAAGGCAAATAAAGATGAGTTTGTTCCTGGAATCTAGATGGGTTCTCTTGTGGTGTCAGAGAGGGCGGGCACCCATGGGACAGCTGCAGCAGAGGGCAGGCGGACGAGGCCCACAGGGGAGCCCAGCACCTGAAGATGATGACGGGCAGCAGAAGATGGTGTCTGGGAGGTCTGACAGCCACAGTCAGGGCCTGTGGTTTTCAAACACAACTCCAGGCTGACTCATTGAGGGAGACCCAGTAAGCTCTTCAAACCAGTGCCACCTACCACCCCCACAGATTAAGGGCAGGATTCATCGGAGACCTGAGACAAGGCTAGGGGACAGAAGGTGATACGGCAAAGAGGAGTCAAGAGGGAAATGGGGGAGGAAGTTGGAGAGCCAAGCAAGTGGTGGTCACAGTACCTTTCTGAGAGCAGTCATTGGTTATTATGCTCTGAAAGAGAGGAGGAAATACATAACAACAGAGACCTACAGAGGGAATGAGCAGATCGCACATTCGTTCTTTCCATATATCCAGGTGAAGACTGGATGTCAAGCTGGTCCCCACCCGTCTCCTCCCCTCCTCCATCTATAAAATAAATGTACTTTGGTCCTAATATTTTAAGCACAATTACCCTAAACTCATTTGGAGGTCCATCCATGGGGTACTTTTAATAGTTATTGTCTGCATTTGGTGAATCTTCACATCGGTATATCTTCCTTGGAATGTAAATGTTTGGAATGAAGGAATCAGAGCTATGTGATTCTCTGAACAGTGTATAACACTGTAAACAATTAGATGACTTATATTTTTAAGATGAAGATGATGCTACTTATAAAATGAATGAGATTTGTGAAGCCATTCTTTTTTGTCGTAATATGAATGGGACTTGAAAAGTTAGTATTCTGCTGGTGAGAAAACAGCAGTATCACTTCTAGTTCTTAATGTGAAACTAGCTTTTGTATTCCTCTTAAAATGCTTACCATTGTAATCCCACTTCTAGAAGCCTTAGGTAGGGAAATAATAAACAATGTGAACAAAGATATATGTGTAAACACATGAGGACCTAGATGCTTAATCATAGGAAAATGGCCAGGTGAAGCTTGGTACAGCTGTAAGATAAAATATCTAGCAGTTATCAAAATTATAGTTAATAATTTTAACAGGAAAATAATTAAGTTAAAATGGCAAGTGAAAAAAAAATGCAGTATTTTTTTCAATTATATTTTTCCAAAGCATAAAAATAATTGGAAAGAAACATAACGAACTGCTAAAAAAAAAAAAAAAAAAAAAAAAAAAAAAAAGAGGGCATGAGGAGGAGGGCCTGTATGACAAAAAAATGGCTAAGAGGTGAGCAATGAGGAAATGAAATGTGTCAAACAGAACTAAGGAAAGGAAAATTCAGTTTTTTGAAAACTCTGTGCAAGCAATGAAGTAAGCATTTAATAATTCTTGTTAATAATTAACGATAAACATTGGAATAAGGCTACGAGGAGAAAAGAGCCTCTTTCCACAACTACCAGAAACCTCCCATCTTGGCATAGTTGAAAAAATGGAAAGCTAAGATACTTTGAAGTCTGAATGAGTACATGAGATGACTCAGGTGTGGTTAGGAGCCCATCACCTCTGCTGAGCAGCTAAACATGACAGTGAAAATGAGAGTACACATTTGAGAAATGGAATTTGCTGAGGCCATGTATGGGAAGAGGGGAAAGGCAAGTCATTAAACCAGTCTCTACTAGTTTCTAAACCTAGATGCCCATCCAGAATTGCATGAATAAGTATCTAAAACCACAGGTATGCAGCCAAAAAGGCACAGGCCAAAGTAATTATACCAGGGCAGAGATGAAACAAAATAGGGGATGCGCAGAGCATAGAGAATGAAAGGAACTAACAATGGGACAGTCACCACTCACTGCAGCCTCAACCTCCTGGGCTCAAGTGATTCCCATGCCTCAGCCTCCCAAGTAGCTGTGACTACAGGCATGAACCACCGTGCCCAGCTAATTTTAGTATTTTTTGCAGAGACAGGGTTTTGCCATGTTGCCCAGGCTGGTCTTGAACTCCTGAGCACAAGCAATCCGCCCACCTCGGCCTCCCAAAGTGTTGGGATTACAGACGTGGGCCACCGTGCCTGGCAGAGCATAATTCTTTACGTGGGCTTACTCACTTATCCCCTCACAACAGCGTTCCATAATAAGTGTGGGTTTCTGCGTTTAACCCCCTCATTATTTGCTCCCTTATGTTTGCAGCCTTTACCTTTCTACTGACTCATCTTACTAATGCTTAAATATGTTCTTCATCCCCTACTCCTCTTTCAGCTACTCTGGCAATTACCCTACTCTGTCCTCCCCTTCAAAGCCCAAATTCTCTAAATGATTAAGTACCCATGGTCATTTCCTCATGCTCACAGGCTCCTCAACCCATTACCATTGGGCTCATGTGCCTACCTGCTTTCTAAAGCTGCTTTCACCAATGTTACCAGGGGCCTCCTCATTGATAAAACTCATTGGATACTTTCCATTCCTTACATTATATGACTTTTTGGCCACTTTAACCTCTGAGATCCAGTTTTAGAGTTACATATCTAGCTACTTAATGGACATCCCACAGCTTCATTAGACCTCAAATTCAATATATTCTAAGTTTACCTCATCTTCTTTCCAAAGCTACTCTTGTTCCATGTTCTCTATTTCAGCAAATGACACCATCACCAAAGTTGGTCTTCCTTTTTTCCTTCACCCCCAAATACACTTGGCCACTAAACCCCTGTACAGTCTACCCCCTACCTGCCTCTCAGAGCTGAGGTGTACTCTTCTCCATCCCTATAGTACTAGGCTCATATCACCACTCCCTTGGTAGCCCCATCACTGGACTTCCTACCCTTCACCCCTCCACTGCCCTACCACCATCTCTATTCTGGTCCCTGGAATGCAGTCCAGGGGATCTTTCTAAAACACAGGTCTGATTATGTCAGTCCTCTACTTAAAAATTTTCCATGGCTTTCCACTGTCCCTAAAATAAAGTCTAAGCTTCTTAACATGGTTAACATGATCCTCTCCAAGTTTCATCTCCAACACATCCCCTTCTGCACGCCACACTCCAGCAATACTTCTTGCTGTTCCTCCGATGTAGGTGCTGTCTTCTCTCTCTGGTTGTTTCCAGTGCTTGAAACAGATCTTCTGACTTTTCTTCTGGCTAAGTCCTGCCACATCTTTAGATCTCAACTTATGTCACCTCCCCTGGAAAGACATTCCTCAACCCCCAGTCCAGGTTAAGTATCCTTCTTCTGGGCATCCACTGTATTACAAATGCTCTTAAAGTGGCCTCTATTTAACCAGCTTACTTGATACACGTAATTTCCTTTGCAAAGCACACTGACTACAGCCCTGCCCTCTCCAACACTCAAAGCTGATAAGCTGCTGTCTATACACTCATCTTACTACTGCTCTTACCAGTTGAATTGCATTGTATGCCTACCAAGAGTCAGATGGGTTTGGTCTAAGTTCTTTTATAACAATTTTACTTATTGTTATAGCTATGTTATTTGAGGAAATCTTATGTAAATTAATAAAATATAAGTACAGAAAGTTGTTTCTGTAATGTACAAAGACATAAATGTAAGCTACTAAAAGTTGCTTTAATGGATATAAAGTTGTAAATGGAAAGAAATCATTAAAAATCTAAACAGATTCTACTCTGACATAGATTTGTCAGTATCTAAGTTCTTGCTCCAATTTAAAGAAATTAAAATGGAAATAAAATGTGTGTATATACTATGGATGTGGTTTAAATCAGAAAGAGGACCTGGGACTTCAATTATAGGACATATATTTAAGGAAAAATCCTTAGCCTTGCATCAAAAAACTGGCAAAATAATATACATTTATATTTTCATCGAAGTGAAATTCATATAACATACAATTAACCATTTGAAAGTATACAAGTCAATGGCATTTAGTGCATTCATGATGCTGTGCCACTACCAACTCTGTCTAGTTTCAAAACTTGTTCATCACCCCAGAAAAACGCCCTGTACTCTTAAGTAACCATTCCTCATTCCCCTGCTCCCCTGTCTCCTGACAATCTCTAATCTGCTTTAAATTGAAATAGAACATTTAAGGCATGTAGATAACATTTTTAATGACTCTCCACTTTACTGACTTTTTGGATGAGTCTATTAACTATTGGTCCAACCCAAGTTGGATGAGTGGGCATCTGCACATCTGATTTCCTTGCAGCTCTGTATTAACATTGCTCATTTCACTGCCTCCCCTGCCTCCCAGACATTGTGCGCTTTGTAGGCAGGGGCATGTTCAAGCTGTTTATCCATGGGTCTTCAGTAACTAGCACAATGCCTGGCACACAGTGGGCTCCATATTTGTAGGGTTAATTCAGATTACCCAGAAATTAAGTAATATGTCCAAGGACATTAATGGTGAGTCACAATTTAAGCTTAAGTCTCTCTCACAGCACACTAAGCTGTGTGGGAGGTGAACTGAGGCAGCAGTCATATTAGAGTTAATACTGAGAAATGCTTACTATATGCCTGGCACTGTGCTGACCTCTTAACAAGTATTACACTGTTTAATCCTCCTAACAACCCTGCAAGATCAATATTATTATTAACCCAGAAATTCTGGGGAAGGAGTCAGAGATGCCTGAATCCAATTCAAGTATTATAGGACACCAGAGGAAGGCTGTGAGTCCAAAAATAGTTCAGTCAAATTGACTGGAAAGGACAATTATTTTATTACTTTAGTAACAACTTTTAGGACTGATTTTAGAAAAGAGGAAGTCAGGTCAGATGTCTGTAATGGAGCCCTCTCTAGACTTTTTGCCCTTCTCCGCACACACACAGACACACACATGCAACACACATGTCTTGGGTTGTGTCTCGCAATACCTGGTTATAATTCTTGTGGAAGATGCCACTCTTATGCTTTTGTTTTGCTCTGTTGATTACCACTGTGTCCTACAGATACAACCACATCTACTGTAAACTGGAATACTTCTAGATCCTACTGCACTTCAGGGCTCTACCATGTCTGTGCCTCTCTGGAAACAACTGCCTCCTGTATAGCTCCAGGCCCCTTGCCCCTCAGCTGGCCACCACCACTGCATGTTCTAGTGGCACTGCCACCAATACCCCAGAGGACAGATGGGCCAATTCTGCTCAGTGATTTATGGTGCAATGGAGAAGAATGCCTCTTTCTATTTATTCTCTCCATCAGGTATTTCCAAAGCAATATTGCCTGGCTCGCCAAAGTCTCAGAGGCTTGGGTGAAGATGTGTCTTCTGATTTTTATGTACCATCCTCTCTTTCTCCCAGGATCCAGAACTGAGTCCATTGAAATCTGCACCTGGCAAACAACCTGAGGTACTTAGAGTAACTGCTCCACTCCAACAAGTAAAGTTTGATGACTGGGCCAGGCTTATCCCACTTGATCCCTCTCCACTCAGTCCCCAGGCAAGATCAGATGATTCTGAGTTCTAAAGGTAGACACTTTTAATCTAGAGCTGGAACCCTAACTCCCTTACTTTTATGACCAAGTGTGGGAAGTGGAAGTGAAAGAAAAGCAATTCGAGACCCTGTAAAGGATGGAGCTCAGGATTTGGTGACAAAGACTTTTAGCGCCAACCTAGATGCCTTGGTTAAAATGTGTGTGTTGAGTAACACCTCCAGGCAGACCACCATAATAGGCCTCTTTGGGGGATTCTGACAGAGCGGGATGAACTCTGTTCCCTCACAGAGCTCACAATTCACGTGGGGATACAGTGCAACACAAACTAGCATCTCACGAGCATTCCAAACCTCTGGAGGGAAGAGTTAGGGGTGACTGTTATGTTCTCTTTTTTTGCTTATCTATATTCACTAGTTTTCTGTAACATATATGTGTTGGTTATGTGAAGTAAAATTAAACAAGGATAAATGCTCTTCAATCAGAGTTGGCACCCAGTGCTCAGACAGCTCAGCCCTCCCGCAGTCTTCACCAGAGCTGGCCTGGGAGATCCCTTTACCCATCTCCTTGAGCATAGGACACAAGTGCCAAAAAGGAACCCTAGGGCATACAGCCCAGCCTCTTCTCTTGCTCCATCCTCTCTATTATCACTGAACAAATAGATACACTCAACATCTTCTCAAAGCCTTCACTATGCACTGAAAACTCCAAGCTGATTATGGCAATAATAATAATAAATGAGTCTGAAAAGACCTTGCTAATGCTTTTTATAAAATAGATAGGCTGGGTATTGAATCAGTATTGACCCAAAAATAAAAGTAAGTGGCTTTAAACAAAATGTTTCTCAGTGTTCTTCTCTGTTATCCGTGATTTCAATGTGATCCTAAATATTTTACTCCAAACATCCCATTTTTAGACACACAACCTTTTAGTTAGCTGTTTTCTAAAAGTATATGAAATTGGGTTAGTTTTTGGTATCTTTTTTTCTTTTCTCAACCCATATAAGAACAATACTCTTATATATATAGTTCTTGTGAACCAAGTAGGTAGTAAAAAAATTGAGAGTCTAAATTTAAATCTCTTTAATAGTTGACTTCTGTAATGTTTATGTCTTGACCATCATCTTCATCATCACCACTACAAGCATCTGGATTGGACTTGAAGTTTACAAATCATTTCTACAAATAGTATATCTCTTTAGGGTGGCCCTATTATCCCTGTTGTATTGAGGAAGAAACTGGCAAGTCATAGAGGCTAAATGACTTGCCTAGGATCACACAGCTACTTCTGGTACAGAGCTAGGACTTGATCTCAAATCTGCTAACTCTACATTTTTTATTCTTATCCTACCATATTGCTGTTCCCTTTCTTTAGTTCCTGTATTTTAGTGGTAGTGGCATTTGGTTTGACTTAGAAAATCTTAAATTAAATCTTTGAGTAGCTACCTTTACCACAGTTCCAAGAGACCAATCTACAGGTACAAACTTAGTCTGAAAAGAACTCTCCTATCTCATTTCACATCTGTCTACCCTTTAAAATTTAGGCACTAAACCTTAAGGACATGCTTTTGAAAAATCAAAATTGGGCCAGGCGCAGTGGCTCACATCTGTATTCCCAGCACTTTGAGAGGCCGAAGTAGGTGGATCACTTGAGGTCAAGGGTTCAAGACTGGCCATGGCCAACATGGCGAAACCCCGTCTCTACTAAAAATACAAAAACTAGCCAGGTGTGGCTGCATGCACCTGTAGTCCCAGCTACTCAGGAGGCTGAGGCATAAGAATCGCTTGAACCTGGAAGGCAGAGGTTGCAGTGAGCCAAGATAGCGCCACTGCACTCCAGCCTGGGTGACAGAGTGAGACTGTCTGAAAAAAAAAAGAAAGAAAAATCAAAATTGGCATTTAAGTTCAGGCAGAGAGAGAGAGAGAGAGGAACTTAGGTGTTTACATGTTCTCTGTATTACATTTAGTGGCAAGGCAACTGATGTTTCTCTTCGAAAACTAATGTTTAAAAATGCCTTTGAAAATATGTGGTATAAACAAAATGTTCTATGGGGAGGGAGCAAGCTTAGGTAATAGGCAATATCCAATAAGAGATCCAGACCATGGAGCTAGATTGAAATTCTGGATTTGAGGGTTTCAAGTCTGTAAGGCATTTTATCTCAGAGAGTGAGTACATAAGAGTTAGAGCATGTGCCTGTATGATTGAAAGATCCAAGTTCAGTCATGGCAGGCAGGGAAAGGAGGTATTTGAGTATTCTTCAGCACCCATGGGATGCCAGATTTAGAAAAAATAAAAATAAAAAATGTCCAATTACATTTGAATTTCTAATAAACAACTAACTTTTAAAATATAGTATGTTACATTCAATATTTGAGACATGTTTATACTAAAAATTTTTCATTATTTATCTGGAATTAAATTTAACTGAACATCCTGCATTTTTTCTGGCCAACCTACCCTAGGGACTAATCCATAGGGCATCCCTGAGCCAGGCTCAGAGAATACTTCTTTGGTGCCATCCCTGATAAGCCAAGAACTAGAACTGAGCTAAAATGAGAAAGTCTGAATTAAGTCCTTGGTTGTATACATACATCTTTTTTAAGTGTTTCATCATCTGCTTGGGCCTTTTGTCTTTGATTGAAAGTCTCTATAAACTGTGCCTGAATACCACAGCGTTAATCACAAGCCTCCTGAAGTATTTTCATATTGTGTGTAATAAATGCCCATATACTTAGGATTTAAAGTAAGAACTACTCACCACAATATTTAGTTAAAATTACAAAGGGAGTACAAATTAAGCCATCATTTTGTTAAGGTGTATATTGTAAGTCTTATTTAATTTCCCTATGTTCTTATGTGTATGTTTGTATAACTGTTGTGTCAAGACTTTCACTGATAAAGTATTTCAATTAGCTGCTAAAAGAATACATTGAAGGAGTTACAACTGATGTACATTTGGGCTAAATACCTATAATCAGAGTTGTTTCTCACCTGAGTCCTTCTTACTGATGTTATGTAACAAGCGGTCCTGATTGCTAGCAATAACTTGCTTAACATGTTCACATTTGTGTGATAATCACATAAAAATAAAATGACTCACTAGTACTTCAAAAAAGGAACTGATACTAGGTGTAGGCTAGATAAGTTATATGGTCACTTTATCATATCTGAAAGTCTCATTCCTAAATCACTAGGATTTTTCAGACTCTTGTCACAGGACTGATTTGAGACCAGCTGAGAGACGAAATGACGTTTGTGGGGGATGAGGGAAGCAATGAGAGAAACTGGTGAATGGAAGGCAGGGAATCACCCCTTTGTGCTCACCCACCCCCATGCTTCCTGGGTAGCCAGGGCTTATCACCTGGGTGTAGTCTTATGGCCAAAAAGGACTAAAATGAACTGGAAAGCCAGGGCAGTCACAGTAGTAATGAGCTTTGGTGCAGAGACGTACGGGGAAGTATAGTCCTCCTCATCCACCAGGGGCCTTTTATGTCCTTGTGTGACTCCCGTGATGATTATATCACTCTTTAACTATCTTCTAACATTATAATCATGAAATCATCATCAACATTTTTCCTCACAAGTTATTTATTCTCTACCACCTTCTTTCAAAACTTCCTGATTTCACCTTATGGAAGAGACTAGAGAATTCTCAAGATCTAATTCTATCCCACAACCTTTCTGTAAATCACTTTAATGTGATGTTCTAGAAAATTTATGGGACATATCTTTGTTAAAGAAAAGAGGTATTTCTTTGGTGAGGCAGCCAATTTCTCTTATTCATGGATCAGCATGAGACCTTTATTTAAAGCTTTTTGTGTGGGTATGACAGGGTCTTGCTCTGTTGCCCCGGCGGTCACGGCTCACTGCAGACTCCACCTCCTGGGCTCAAACAATCCTCCTACCTCCACCTCCCATATTGCTAGAACTACAGGCGTGCACCCCCACACCCCACTAACATTTTGATTTCTTGTAGAAACAGGGTCTCACTTTGTTGCCCAGGCTGGTCTCTAATTCCTGGGCTGAAGTGATTCTCCCACCTTGGCTTCCCAAAGTGCTGGAATTACAGGCACGAGCCACCATGCCCAGCCTATTTAAAGCTCTAAGAAGAAAAATTTCACATTGCTCAACCTCATGACTTAAGCATGTCAACTCAAGGTATAGGTAAATCGTGCCTTTCCTACCACATCATCATGGGAAACCTGAAGTGGCCACTCTCACAGCCTTGCCTGTAGGACGCTAAAAGAATGAAATCTCCTGAAATTATTCCCACATCTTACATGTGTCCTGTTTATAAGAAATTCCAGGCTGGGTGCCATGGCTCACGCCTGTAATCCCAACACTTTGGGAGGCCAAGGCAGGCAGATCATCTGAAGTCAGGAGTTCGAGACCAGCCTGGCCAACATGGCAAAACCCCATCTCTACTAAAAATACCAAAAAAACAAAACAACAACAAAAAATTAGCCAGGCGAGGTGGCACATGCCTGTAGTCCCAGCTACTTCGGAGGCTGAGGCAGGAGAATTGCTGGAATCCAGCAGGCAGAGGTTGTAGTGAGCTCAGATCGTGCCACTGCACTCCAGCCCAGGTGACAAGAGGGAGACTCTGTCTCAAGCAAAACAAAGCAACAAAACAAAACAAAACAAACAAGCAAAAAAACCCAGAAATTCCATCTCTCAGAATTTCGTGAAGAATAGTATTCTTTATCCTAGCTCTGCCCAAAATCATCTCCATGAGATAGTGGATTTATGAATGTGGTAAGAAAAATTCAGTGGATTCTAAGAAAGTTTCTTTATCGATGAGTTCATGTCCTTTGTAGGGACATGGATGAAGCTAGAAACCATCATTCTGAGCAAACTATCACAAGGACAGAAAACCAAACACCGCATGTTCTCACTCATAGGTGGGAATTGAACAATGAGAACACATGGACATAGGGTGGGAAATGTCATACACCAGGGCCTGTCATGGGGTGGGGGGAGAGGGGAGGGATAGCATTAGGAGAAATACCTAATGTAAAAGACGAGTTAACGTTAACGGGTGCAGCACACCAACATGGCACATGGATACATAAGTAACAAACCTGCACGTTGTGCACATGTACCCTAGAACTTAAAGTATAATAATAATAACAATAATAATAATAATAATAATAAAAGAGAAAGTTTCTTTATCCTGTTCGGAGCCTCCCTTGTCCAGTCCCGTGTAATGTTCTTTATCCCAGATAAATGTAGCCAAGCACTTCCAAATACCTCCGGAAATGCAGAGATTGAAGAGGGGGAAATCTTGTTTTATCATTTAAGTTTTTAATGTAATATTTTTGACTAGATAATGCAATCATATAGCTCAAGAATTAAAATGACATTAAAAGGTATATATTGAAAAGCTGTATTATGTTCCCTTTTCCTATCCACCCCACTAATCCCTGATGCCCCCTATAGGTTAGCACTTGCCCTGTTTTCCTCCGGGCTCTTCCAGTGTTTTTATGTATATACAAGCATTAATGCATATTTTTATTTCCTAGATTTCTTATACAAAAAGCAACATACACCATACGTGTTCTGCAGCTTGATTGCTCATATAAAATATATCCCACAGATCATGCCATGTCAGTATATAGGACTCATAAAATGTCCTTGTTGACAGGATGTTTCTTAACTCTTCCCATAACATACAATGCTGTAGTGAACAACTTGTCTATAAGTCCTTTTGTATGTCTGTAGGATAAATTTCCAGAATTGAGACTTCATAGAATTTTTATTAAATACCTCTGTTTTAATGCTTCTCAGAGTGGCTTGGGTTTGTTAGTGCTTCCTCCTCACCATGGTATACACTTCTGAAGGCATGAACTGTGTTTTATTCTTCTTTGCACCCACAGGGGCTACCATAGTGCCTAGCATGTTAATGCTAAATACAAACCAAACTTCTAGTGTAACTGTAACCCTGAGAACATTCAAGTAACCCCTCAACGTAAAGGCTGAGATCTAGGTGTAGATTAAGAGGCACATCCCAGTTTCTATTTCAAGATGAAAATAGGACTTATAAAGATAAAAGTATTGAATAAGGAGTCAAAATTTCAAGGATGAGGCTATCTCTTCAAATCCGGAGACTGGGTCAATGTCAGGCAAATTTTCTGGGTTAATCACGCAGAGACAATCTAAATGGTAAAATAGAGAGGAAGCCGAGAGAACTCCTGCCTGCTGATGAGCAGCCACAGGTGACTGAGAATAGCACTTCCCTGAAAGCCAGGATGAGCTATGGAGAAAAGGTAAATGCGCACTTGGATTAGAATCTGAGCAGAGACAGAGAGTGTGCCGGAGAAAGCGAGGGTGCACATGGTGCTAATATAGCTGCTTCTCCACTCTCATGACAGCCTATGGGAATGGCTCCTGGTTTTGCTCTTCTGCCCCCACTCTTGTCAGGAAGGCTTCCAGGAAGTGACCTTTGTGAAAACTCAGGCCCAGTCCTAAACCGATGGCAGCCGTACTTCCCTAGCTATTTCTCTCCTCATCCCAGTGCTGCTCCTCCCAGCCACAGCTGCTATCTGAACACATAAGGCCATAGGAGGATTCTTTGTTTCCGCGAGATCATCACTAAGCCTCCCGGCTGCCACTGAACTCTGTTTAGCCAAGTTTGAAGACATGGACTAGAAGGCAGATGTGTCACACACAGAAGTCGTGTCAGTCCTCGTCAAAATCCTCACCTCTCAAAAATTGTCAGTGAAAAATAAAAGGTTACAACTTCTTATGTCAATAATGTGGCAATATAATTTAAAAATTGTAAATGTGTTTTTATCTAGCAATTCTACTTCAAGGAATTGATTCTGCAAGTACACTTATAGAAGAACAAAAAAACTATGCATATGTTTGCTGAAGTATTATTTGTAAAAGCAAAGAAATTAAATAAAAATTACCTACATATCTATCAACATGGTAGTGGCTATATCTATAATACTATATTATGTAATATCTTTTGCAGCTCTAGAAGAATGAGATAAACCCATGTGTAGGGCATGGAGCAACAGCCACATACACTGAGGTGAATAAAAACAAGTTTAATATAGTAAATATATTGTATGATTTTATTTGTGATTTAAAAGATGATGTGCTTGTGTATGAATTTTTTTAATTTGGTAAAAATATATGAGAGACTATTATGGCCACCACTGGGGAACGGGATTGAGAAGACTAGGGTAAAAGAAAGGAACAACTTTTTATTTTCTTAACTTCATATCCTTTTTGTATTGCCTTTGAGAATTAAGAAGTTCACTTGCAGCCCATATATTATTTCTAAGATTCCTGTGGTATATAGATTATGTAGGATTTGGTGATTTTCTTTTTTTGAGACAGGGTCTCATTCTGTCACCAAGGCTGCAGTACAGTGGTACGATCACAGCCCACTGCAGCCTCGACATCTGAGGCTCAGGAGATCCTCCCACTTCAGACTCCCAGGTAGCTGGACTACAGGTGTGCACCACCATGCCCGGCTAATGGTCATACTATGTTGCCCAAGCTGGTCTTGAACTCCTGGGCTCAAGTGACCTGCCTGCCTCGGCCCCCTAAAGTTTTGAGATTACAGGTGTGCATCACTATGCTCAGCCCTAGTGATTGTTTTTTGTCTTTTTTTTCCCCCGAGACAGAGTTTCGCTCTTGTTTCCCAGGCTGGAGTGCAATGGCGCGATCTCCGCTCACTGCAACCTCCGCCTCCTGGGTTCAAGCAATTCTCCTGCCTCAGCCTCCCAAGTAGCTGGGATTACAAGCGCCTGCCACCATGCCCAGCTAATTTTTGTATTTTTAGTAGAGACGGGGCTTTGCCACGTTGGCCAGGCTAGTCTCGAACTCCTGACCTCAGGTGATCTGCCCACCTTGGCCTCCCAAAGTGCTAGGATTACAGGCATGAGTCACTGTGCCCGGCCCCTAGTGATCATTTTTTAATCAGAATAGCTATCACTTAAAAAAAAATTTTTTTAACTTTCTTCTTGGCTGAGTAAAACATCTATGGTTGACCTTAATTGAGGTTCACAGAACCAACTTCAGCTTTGTGGACATATACTCGAAACCCGACTCACACGGAAAGCCTAGTATAATTTTCTGTGATTACAAAAATCAAAGTGTTGAGTCTTCAGACTATTGATTAGGTTGTCAACAATTTTAGTAACACCCTTGACCACCAACAAACTTCCATTTGTCACTTACCTGAACATATCTTTTAAGGAATGCTTTTTAGTTCTTATGTTGTGTTTCCTGCAAAATCTCCCATGCGGTGGACTTATTAATCATGAAAAAAATTTGTCATATTTTACAAGGTCAGAGAGAAGTAAAGAAGAAAAGGTGATCCCATATTATGCAAGTGTCCTGTTGCTAAAGAAAACACTGCTCAGGGCAGACTTACACAAAGTGGTAGATTCTGATACTGGGTTTTCAAATCCTGATAATTGGAGCCATTCAGTCAGTCTCTGTGCCTGATCCTGAAGAAAAAGAACCTGAGACGAAAAGCAAGAAGATGAGAAAATGTTAAGACAATAAAAAACATTTGGCAAATGCAATTGGCAGTAGACTCAACATACATTCTCTTGAGGCAAAGCTTTAATGAAGCAGCTCAAATGTAGCAGAATATTGTTTGGAACACCAATTTCCAGGTCACCTACCTTCTCCAAGACTTTCTGTTGCTAAGATGATGATGTCTTTTGTTACTATAATTTAACAAAGTTTTCCAGTATCAAAAAGTTTTAGCAATTTGCCTTTCTGCAATGCAGGAAAAAGAAAAGCTGTAGGATGTGCAATGTTTATTCAATTGCCTTGTTGTTTTATTGCTCTTCTTTCTGGAATAGTATTTTGGGTTTGCAAATGTAGAAAAACCTACATTTTCCTGGTATAGACCTGTGATGACAGGTCTACCGTATAAGCGAATAGACAGACATATCAAGCAAGCTGATAGTTCATCTTGCTGTAATTAACCAGATATAGTTTATGGAAGTGATTTAAGCCTAAGATTCACAAACAACCTCATGAAATTTTCAGAACCAATGTATGCTTTTGGGGTTAGCCTCAAAACCTTTAAGATCTTCCACTTCACAGCCAAATGCTAAAGCACAATAATCATGGGAATAAGGCAAAGGGAGATTAAATGATCAGTAAATGAGGAAGAAACAACAGAGAAAAATAGAGAAAAACAGAGAAAGCAGTGGTGTAGCAATAAGGAGAGCCTTACATGCCTAGTTCACTTATTATCAGATGATTCATCTTCTACAATAATAAAAAATGATTGTAGCCTTCCAAGAAAAGTTGCTTCTTCAAAATGAATAGGTTCTAAGCATGTTTGGTAATTTAATTTCAAATAGATGTGTTGGTATAATTTGGGGTTTTAAGGCACTAGCCCTCAATATTTAGATTTTGGTTTCCAGAAATAAATTATCTTGACAACTAACATAAAGGCCAATGTATACTGGCCCCAATTATTGGAATGGTATGGATGAATGTATATTTTTGAACTCAATTATCCAGGTAACTTGCACATAAATATACCAAACCAAAGACCACAGGGTGGGATACTGCCTCAAATTCATTTTAGTACAGATTGTTTTCTCCTTTGAACCACTAATCAACTTTACTATGTGCAGTTTCTACAATATAAGCCTATTTTCCTCAACATCTTAGCATCATAGTATCCTCTCATCAGAATATTGGTTAGGTTCCCTAGTGTGAATCACTTATCCAGTTGCTTGCCTGATTATTCGCATGTTTTTGAGATTTGTGAAATGTAGCAGATAAACAGGTTTATGCTGTGTGTAACTTGGAGGGCAGCCAATGTCTGTCTGCCTATACAGTATATTTACTCTCCTTCCTCAAATCTCTCTCCCATACAGAGAAGCTGTATTTTAAGACCAAAATCAGTGTAGAATGCAATCCAGTAATGTCACTGCAGAAAACAGCAGGTGCTCATCCACTCATTTGCAGTGATTCTTGCAGTGAAGAAAGTGAATCAATGATTCATCTAATGGACAAAGAAACGCCACAGTGAACATTTGGAAAAATCAAATGAGGGAAAGGAACATTCTCTTGTAAAGGTGGGCTCTGATTTTGGAAAGCAAAACCTCCCACATGAAAATCAGGAATTTTGTTGTGTTCTGGTTGTAACTGCAGTAAGCAATGGCTTGTTCCCTCTCTCCCTGCTTCCTCTGTTTTATTGCTTTTGTGTTGCACTTCTAAAATAAATATCAATAAATCATTGCAGTTAGATACTCTAATATAGACAGAAATGTACTTGACTCCCTACAGTCATTACAATTGGAGGGGACTCTGATTAGGATGCTTTACTTAATTAAGTGATATCGTCTAAAGAGAGTTCTTCCCTCCATTTTCTGTTTAACAGTCTTACAAAACACCAACAGAGGAAATTCATTCTGTTGTTTGCTTTTCTTATTGTAAATGGTTTCTCCTCATTCATATTTTGCAGAAGATGATGTCGTGTTAATGAAATGGCTAATAAGCCAAAGACTGTGGTTCAGCTACACACAGAGTCTTGTTCAAATCAGCCCAGGCTACATAGACTGAAAACGTTTTCCCCCCATCTCAAAAATGTATTTTTACAGCATCTGTAACCTAAAATTAAGAAGATCCAAAAGAAAGTCTTTTCTGAAAAGTCACATTTCACCTACTTTATGTATGGTTCAGCGGAGACCTTAAAAATCTGTTTCTTTGAGAAAACAGAAAAAAATGGACAAAGAATAAGCAATCCTTATGCATTAAATATTATTTGTGAGGCATTTTGATTTTACTGAAAGAAGTCATTAAATTTGGATTGCCAATACAAATATGATTATATATGTTTTCTAAATAAAATGTTATTATGTTGTAACTGAACTCATCCATTTATTGTTTGTTTACCTAGTGCTCAAATGCATGTTTTATTCATAGATGTCTGGGAGAAAAAAATTTGCTTGATAATCACACCAAGCATATTTAACAAAAGCGATTCTCCTTTTATTAGTGAACAGGTTTAAGCAGAATGATTTCATTTTTTCCCCCATTTAGTTAATTCAGACTTGCAGGATCCTTAGCTTACAGCTTTTGTTTCTCCTCCCGCTGCCTTTTATGCCTTTAATGTATGCATGCCTATCCACTGATGGGAAAATATCATTTCCTGAAACTCTTCCTTTTTTCCTTCTTGACTACTCTCTCCGTTGATTTCTAGCTTTGGTTAGTTTTCACTAGTTAGTTCTGTCAAATCACTGTATGTACAAGACAGATAAATTGAAGCCAAGCAAATAGTTAATTATCCTGTTGAAAAATTTAAACTGTGTTTCCTTAGAGTGAATTGGAATTCTAATTTTCTCATTCCTTTACAAACAAATAATATATTTATATATTTAAAGCAATTAAAAAGTGTATAGGACAGAAAGTCATAAAGTTAAGATTTATTAATATCTATGAAATTTTTTATTGCCAAAACATTTTAACAAAATATTTGCAACTTTAACAAATTAACAATTGCCTTGTATTGAATTTAGCAACTTTATTTCTGTCTATTAAAAAGCAACATTAAATGTAAACACTCTCTTAAATGAACTCAACCAGCTTAAAATAGATTATTTTCACCTTAATACAACATGCAGCTAAAAGCAATTAATAAACTGTAAAACTTAAATGCATGTCTGAAGATATAAAAGTGAATATTCATGAATCAGATGCAAGGGGTTTATAATTAATTGCTAAATTATTAAAAGAACATTTTATAACACAGCTAGAAATCTGAATTATTTGAATTATTTAATAGCTTGGTCATTTATCAAACAAAATAATAATAGCAACAATAATACATAATTGCCAAATGAGTTAATTAATGTTGTTTGACTCTAAGATTTTGTCTTGTCTTGTTTTAACTGCATACCGTCCTGCTTAAAAATGTTTCCTTAAGCTGGATACGCTCTGAAGTTACATAATTTTTCTTAATTTGGAAGTTAAGAAAATCACAGAAGAATAGTAAAACAATGTGCCTGCTCAACATGTTACCCAAAGTGAATTCCAGAAGTTGTTCATAATTGCTTTTATTATTTTTAAAAGATGTCCTTTATTAAAAATTAGCCTCATATTAGTTTTAAAGTTCGTTCAATGTTAGTTTTTTCCTCCTGGTTTTGTAATCTAGATAATTTTAACAACTAAAAGCTTAGTTAGCCTACTATCTGTTAAGCAAACTTCTTTATAGATTTTCTTTAAGCTCTTCATTTTAAAAGGTGCCTTTGTCCTGAAACTAAACATATGAACTCCTGTCCCCTAAGAAAATTTTTGAGAAATTGAATAACAGCAAGTAAAATCCGATAGAGAATTTTTATCCCATTCCTGCTGTTTACTTATTTTAAAATAATTGTTTAAAGATAAAGAATGTGTCTTTTTTCTTAAGTCTTTAAGAAAAATGAGAACTGTGTCTAATAAGCCACTACTGAAGTTAGAATAGCCACTGAATTATTATCTGGCAGAAGAATGTGAGTTCTATTTTGCCTGAACCAATTATCTTTATCAAATGACTTTTCTACCTAAATTGTTTGCTTAAGATATTATAGATAAGCAGAGTTATTGTAACATGCATTTTTAGGCCATTATTATTTAAATTCCTATAAATCAAACTAGATGTAACAGAGCCAATTTCAGGTTATTTGTTGAAACTGCTTTTCTTTGGAGCAATTAACATTTGGAGCTAATGCTTCAATCCTAACAGGCAAATATATCAAATGTTTAAAATATAAACACAAATATTATTGCCTTTAATAGGCTATTTAGTAAGAAAAAGATTTACATCCTAACATGGGCTTTTTTCTGTGTTTGTAAGATGAGTGCTCTAAATAAAGTATTTGTCATCAAAGCTGTCTGTGTAAATTAGTAGAAACAGTAACTTTCCTAAAGAGAACCTATCTAAGAGACACCTCTTGCAATGGAAGTAGATCGAATCTGTTCAAAGAAAAGGTCAAAGAAAATTTATTGCTAGTGTGAAGACAGTTTCTTGAAACTATTTTTTTTTTCTACAGAAACCAGAGTATTACCAGAGTATTCAAGAAAGACAATATTTAGCAATGGGCTTTTGGGGGTTGGGAGGAGAAAAACATCTTGTGTGATGTAAAGGGAGAAAACATACAGACCACAAAGAAATAAACAAACATTTTCTTTTGGCAAGAGATGACTGCAGAGTTCGAAGAGTAAATTACTTCCATCAGCGAGTTGTACCTTATAAATTTAGGAGAATGGATCATCAACTCATTTGGAAGACAATTCTCTTTTTAATAGCAACAGTTTCACAGCTAGTTTTGTCTCTAAAAAGGATACCTGCTAGACATCCATAAATTAGCTTTTAAGAGGAAGCAAAACTTGATGGCAAACTATTGTCAAGTTGTATACATTTCTGATTCAAGTTAAACATATTTTTAACAAACTGTCTTATGAACCTGTTTTGAAGCACTTCAGCGGCCCAGGGGGAGCTCTACCTTTAATATATAGACAAGGTAACAAATACTGTCAAAAAAAAAGAAAAAAAAAAAAGTAAGATGCAGGGAAGAAAAAAAAGGAAACAAATGTCTATAAGGAACAAATTACAAACTTAACAAAAATATGACAAAAGCAATATAATATTTTCTCCTAGTAGAACAATTAGTGAGTATAATAAATGAAACTAAAGCAAAACTTTTCTGGGTTGAACCAGGCATTGAATGAATTGTAGAAACAGAATACTGTTAAATATTGCATATTCGTTTAAAACATTTATGATATAGATGTTACTGCAGTTAATTTAGTTCAGTGTTCTGTTAATATGAAAACAGCTATAATGTAGTACTTCGTTATTTATAGTGTACTAATTAATGATTCATAATATAATGCTTTACACAGGAAAAGCTCAGTTATCTTTCACAAGTACAACAGCCATATATTAAACATATAATAATTCAAATTCATGCCCTTAATATTATTCTTAAAAATCAGTATTTTTCTCAGGTTCAAATACAGATAAAATTAAAACAAAATTAAAACAAAACAAAAAAGGTAACTAAGATTGTCCCCCTTAAAGTGCAAATAGAACAGCCTTTGGGGATTTTCAAGATCTTATGTTCATAACAGTAACTTGAAAATAATTATTAGAAAGCACTGTTAAAAAGCATCATATATTTTTGATGAGTCAAATATTTATTTCCAGTCCTTTTTGCATCAAGACTGTGGGAAATGTGTATTATGAAGATCAGATGGTGCACTGATGTGAGAAATGTTGCAAAGCATCCTGTTGATTTGTTCTAATTAACTGCAATGCTCTTGTGTTCTCAGTTTTAGCCGGCATACACCACACAATGCCTTTTATTTTGCTTTGAATGGATTTTTACTTAAAAACAGCTGATCTCAGTAACCACAGTATTTTGGGATTTTTTATTTTTGTGAATTTCCCTGCAATGTTTTCTTTTCAATTTTAAAAGAAAAATTTGAAAATATTTCTAAATCATAAAGTATAACCAGTTAAATTACCAGCACTCATGTGGTCTTCCACATGTATTTTGCATGTTCTGTAGTATGCGACTATATTCTCAAACTACATTTCAATTCCTCTTTAAAAGTTATATATCTGAGCAGTGGTTTAAGCAGAAAATTCTGAAAAGCAATTTAGAACACACTGCTAATTTTTTATTTTTGTAATCAGACTGTTAAGTAGAACAGAGCTAAAACCTGGGACCATGAGCAAGAAATGAGAAGGATTCCAGAATAAAAGTATCAAATAAAATTCTTTGCACTCACCTTTCTCTGATGATTTAAACTCAAGCAGCTCTGACAGAGAGAAGTCATGAATTTTCATCAACTTCACACATGTCATACATTTAAAAACATTTTGATTTGCTCTGGGACCCCTGTATGTCTCTGAAGCATAGTAATAGTGCTGGGATGTTTTCTAGGTACAAACCCTATAAACTCCCAGGGCTCTAGAAGATATATTACTAATGTAAACAGGCCCTTAAGTGGAAAAAAAATTAAATAACAGGAAATTTCCAAAGAAATGCAGAATTTAAATTAAGGAGGCTATTTTTAGAAGCAGCACACTTTCTATGATTTTAATGGTCACAATTGTATCCACACACTAGCTTTTGGAGAACATGCAGTTATTTGTCTCGAGAAATAGAATCATTTTGGACAGGAAAATCTATAATCTAAAAATTAGAGCTAAATCATTCATTAGCCTAGTAGACCTTAAAAGTGATTAAATAGTCGTCTTTTTGTTCATGTAAGGATAAAATGTGACTCGTGAGCAGTCCAGTGTTTCAAAATGGCTACCAACATCCTTACTCTTTCCAGGAGAAAGGCTAACTGTATAAAGTGGAGTAGAGTCAACATAGAATTTTACCCCACGTAACACCTCTAAAGGTTATCTTCCAAATATTTCTGTCCTTCTTAAAATTGTAAAAAAAAAAAATCATTAAGATGGGGTAAGAAATAAACATTAGGAGAGATTAATAAGTGCAAACAAAGCTGCCAATATAAAATGATATAAATAAAGTGCCATTACAAATAATTTACATTGTGCCCCTCATTTTACAACCAAGGAAACGGAGGCTAAAAGAGGTAAAGTGACTTTCTCAAGGTCTTACAAAGACGAAGGTGTAAAGTTAAACTACTGGCAAGTCTCTTGAGTCCTGGTAATATTCTTTCTACAATACTACACAGTCTTTCTTTTGTTTAATACAGTAACAAAAATGTCCTCAGGTGGGTGTCAGTCATATAATTAAGCAAAACAAAGTATGTATGTAAAAGGTATGTGCAGGTCTTACCAAATTAATTGGCCATCTTTACACAGTGTAAAGTCTTTTTCTTTAAAAAGATGTTTCTTTGGAGAATATCTTTACGCCTTCATTCTTGCCAGGCTTTGAGGATTTATATCTATTTAATGAAAGGTGGTTCTCTTTAGCACACTTACACCAAGCATGCAGGTGAAAACAATCACCATATAGTCTCACTGTCACTAGTTTGCCCCCATTTCCATTCCATTCTTCACTCTGCTGACTGCCTGGCCTTTCTAAAATGCACATCTGATCATGTTTGAGTTTTTTCAATGGCTTTCCATGTGCTACATAAGGTAAAATCTACACTTCTTAGGCTGGCATTCAGGGGTCTTCGAAATGTTTAGCCTGTACCACCCCTTCAGTTTCACTTCTAACACTCTCCTCACATTTTATGTTCTGGCAATGCAAACTAGGAATGATTCCCTGAACATGATATGCCTTCTCATTACCCCTGGGCCTTTGTGCATGCTGTTCCCTCCACCTGCAATGCCTGATAAAATCCTACTCCTCCTTGAAGAGTGAGCTCAAGCACCACCTTTTCTCCTCCTGCCAAATATAAATACTTCTGGGATTCCACGGCATCTTGCACAGACCTCACATTGCTCCACCCATTGCATTGAACTGTAAGTGTCTATTTACATGCCTATCTCTCCACACACATTATCTTTGAGGTTAAAGACATATCTTTCCCTCCATGCCTAGTACTTTGCCTGGTGTAAACATTGAGTGGATGTTTACTGACTAAATAAATGAATCAATGTAAAGAGACCACCAATTTTGTTTTCTTATTACAAAATCTGTAAGCCTTGGGGTGACATCCCTCAGTTCTTTTTTATAATATCTAAAGTGAGTGCACATGACAAAAGAATATTTTTACCAACCTCTTTTTAAGGTTTCTATTATATTAACCGTTGCCTACAAGTACAGTTTTTAAATCACTCTTGCTTTGTAGTGAATTGACTTGACTTTGGCACCAATTTGGTAGTGAAATATAAGTTGGTATCTTCATGTGAATGAAGAGGAGAATTCTCAGGTAAACAGTGCGCCACTGCTGTTCCAGATGTTGGTAAAGAGAATTGCCTTTTACGGCTCCATTTCTTATTAGGAACACAAGTTACAGGGTAACCTGCAACCCATTAGGACTGTAAATGCATATTTGGGTATAAACATGAAGTGGTATCAGAATTTTTATGCCAAGTGAGTGCTTTAAAAGAGAATTTTTTTAATTAGAGGCGGGGTCCCAGACTACCGTGCATTGGCAATTCACAGGCATGATCACAGTGCACTGCAGACTTGAACTCCTAGGTTCAAACAATCCTCCCGCCTCACCTTAGCCTCCCAAGTGGCTGGGACTACAGGTGTGTGCCACCATGACTGGCTGAGAATTTTTAGTTTTAAACTAATGGAACTTAGATTTCAGATTTAGCTTATTTGACGTTCAATTGCTGTTTGACTCTGTCCAGTCTTCTGCATTTTGCTGAACAGGCACTGCCAATGATGCAAATGTCTTCTAAAGGAGCCTGCTCAGCTGAAGCCAGGGATGCCCTTGATACAAAAACCCACACTTTCCACCTGCAATGATACCCTCATATTTACTGGTAAAATAATTCACATTTAACATTAAAAAGATTTTGCCAGCATATTCTTCCCCTAACATGCAGATAATCTTGAGCCAGGCCCCCAAGTCAATGAAAAGATGCTTCAGTTGTTTGGGTTACTATAAGGCACAGGGCATCTCAATCCAGAAGCCACTTCCAATCTTATGATTCCCCCCACCTGACTCCACACCATTGGCTCCATTGTGCCCCAAGGTTATAGCCCCAACTCACATGTGAGGAATGTTCACCAAGGGACAGCAATTAGGAGGACACTAATAGTAGACATTGCTCTTGTGTAATGGGTTCCCCTTGGTCATCAGAACCCCTCTACAGAGCAGCCCTGTGTGGCATTATCATTAACAATCAACGCTGGTTTTTAAATTCTTTTCTGGTAGATAAAAAGAAATCGTCAATTCCCGCCTCTACTCCCTACAGAATGATAGGATTTGTGAACCCCTCATCATTTTAGAAGATGGTTACCCTTTAGAATCTTAAAGATCTTGAATGGTGAGTGTGTTAGGAAAATTTAAGTCTGGAATGTAGAAAGAGATGAACTCTAAGGATTTTCTAACTTATTAATTGTTGGAATTCATTTTGTGTTGTATCTGGGATTTTGTTTGTTTTAAACAGTACAGCATCACCTCACATAGTTTTAATTTATGTAGCCAGGGAAATATAAAAGACTCTTCTCTTACTAACTAACAAAGAATTGGCCCTCTCTTCTGTCATTTTTGAATCAAACTGACCTAGGCTTTTAATAATTTTTGTTTACATAAAAAGAAGAAAAATGCTAATAATACTTCCTTACTTTTATATTTTGCATATCAGAAAGGATTACAACAAGAGAAGTACTGAAAAATGTTTTCTAAATTCATTGATTCAGAAAATATTTACTGAGCAAATATTATGTACCAGGCTCTATAACAAGGTACTAACAGCAGATTTACAGCAGATAAAGAGAGAAAGAATATGGTTGTTTACAGCTCTAAATTTAAGAATGTAAAATGTGAACACCTATCAAATCACATAGTCTTGGAATTTCCTTTTGTGTACTTGCTCTCTGCTCTCTTAAAAGAAAAAACTTTGTTCTTATTCATTAGAGTAAGTTTCAACTTTATAACTTAATAAGAAAAAGTATATCTATGTCTCCAACTCAGGTGGGGCCATTTGAAGTTCTTCATAAATGTATAAAAAGACAAGGGCTTTGGTTTTCTTGTAGGTGTGAAATGAATCCATTACATTAAAATGACTTGTAATAGCAAGAGCAAGTAATGATTTGTATTATAAGCTAATAAAATGGGGGTTTAGGCATATTTGTACAATAAGGTCTTTTTAAATTCACTTGTACACACATTCCCTCTCATTCCTGCTTAAATGAACTTGGAAGATTGTTCATCATTTAGTATTGTTTAAATTACAAGGCACAAATCTGTCATCTGATTTTAAAATATTTTTCTCCCTTGGTAATGTAGATGACTAATGTCTATCTTTATTCTTCAAAGAATATGATAATGTGATAACATAATTTGGGAAAAAATTAGTTTTTTAATATCTCACATCTAAAGACCCCTTGGCATATTAGAAAATATAATATTCTTCTAAAAACACATTTTGCTAGCCCTCCTGGCCACTCATACTTCAGTAAACTGTACCTTTCTTTTCTGTTCAAAAAGTGCCACAAGGCCTCTCATACAAGCCAGTCCCCTTCATTGATGAAACCAGCCTACTTTCCATGGTACCTAACAATAAATGTTATGGCTTTGCCTTTAGTGATGGTAGTTCATTTTAGATCCCCAAACCACTTCCAATGTAAGAGTATGAGAAAAGAGCCTATCTACCAACAAAGGGAACCCAGGATGTCTTGTCTCAGCCTTACGATTCTTTTATGTTACATTCCCAGATTTTACATCCTCAAGAACACAACGCTAATATTTGAGAGAGATGTGTTTTGCTTTTACAATGCCCCTGTATGCAAGATACCTGCTTGTTTTAATTTGAAGAAGAAAAAAACTATGTTTACGTAATTTCAATTTCACATTACTCAAAATTGAGTACCTAAATCTTATCCATGTAGTAATAATTTCTCTATTGGAGTAATTGTTAAAAGCCAGAAGTTTGCTCTGTTGAAAGAAAGTGATAGTCCTCCAAATTTCATTGAAAGCTCTTGATTTTTTCCCCTTATTACTGTCTGATAAGAGAAACTCTTCCTGATTTTTGTTCCCTATTAGTAATGAGAATCCTACTTCTATTTGTGACAGTTTTCAAAACTGGAACTATCAAGTAATGCACTTAAACTTACTTTCCAAGGAAACTGAGTGAGAGCTCCTATACCTAAGTCACCTCTTATCATTCTCCTCCTTGCCCTTCCCAGAATGAATTCCCCAGTGATTTATTATATGAGATAGCAGACTTAGAGATGGGGCTGACTGGTGGACCTGCCCACTGCCACTGAAGTTTTCCTCATACCCTTTACATGCTCCCACAGGATTTCGTGTGATTCACTCCTCTCCAAGTCTCCTGGCAGCTAAATGGGAATATTGGAGAGCTGCCAGAGGGGTAGGTAGCCAACCTGCTTGCCCTTAATTGTGCCTGCCAGCTTTTAAATAACAGAAGTAGGGTCAAGTAAGTGAAATCATGAACTGAGGAGAATATTCTGAGAATGCAAAGGCAGTTAATGTCCTTCCAAGCCTCAGATGGCTGGCAACCCTTGGCAGAGTAATCTATGATTTGTGGCACCTGACCCTTCCACTGTGACTGTTATCTTGTATTCACTAGAAACATATTTACAGAATCTCTCCATTAGCAAAGATGCCTTGTGTGTGATTACCCAATTGTCGTGGTCACACTAGGGTTTTGATACAGTTCCTATTCACAAATGAAAAACTGCACTAAACTGCACACAGGATTGGTTTGAAGCAGGAATCCTCAATCAAGGACCAAGACTTCTCCTGGTAGATCTCAAAGAGATTATTACACCACAGCCTTGCACCCCTTCCTCTCTAAAACTGCTTTCCCACATCCCCACCATCCAATCTCAAAACAGAGGCTCTCTCATTTATTCCCTTGAATTCTTAAAGATTCTTAATAAAGTTAAGAGTAACTAGCTATAAGAATGATCTAAAGAGGTGGGTCTGTTTTTAAGCAGACTGCACCTCAGAAAGTATTGGGAGGGCTCCCTGCTTAAACCAGTTACTATGGCTCTGCATTTACATAGTACTTAGTCTCAGCAAAGTATTTCCTCCTCAAATTTTTTTAATCAGGAATACAGATAGAGATAGTTTGCAGGCTGACTTTATTCTTATGGAATTAAATACAATAATTTTTTAAAAATATCTTCTTTGAGTCAAGTGACCATGAGAGCACCTGTTATTTAAAAGTTTATTGGGTAGTTTAAAAAGCAGTGTCTCCCTCTTCCCCCTTCAAAAATAAATGGCATTGAAGTCCTCCGTTTCTCTTGTTTAGATCCTGCAGTTGGCTTGCTCATGAACATTAACTGAGAAAGGTGAAGCAGTAATTTAGGGAATCGAATCAAACTCACTAGGAGCAAATAAGTGGTCCTGAATCAAAATGGAATAAACGATAACCCAGAGTCATTGTCAAGTCTCCCAAATGAAGAGATGTTCTGGGTAAATAAAAGTGGCAAAGTCGTACCACATAAACAAATGTAGAAGATAGATGCCACAGATCAAGAAATACTACTCAAGTGACCTGACTTGACAGTAATTGCAGGCAGCTTTTGAGAACTGCATGGGGGTTAAACGGCAGAGATCCTGACAACCTGGGCGACCGGCCCTGCGCAGCCCGGCAGGAGGCTGCGCCCAGAATCCTGGGCTTTGGGCCTCTGGGGCCCAGCGAGGAGATGAAGAAGTCAAGCCTCGAGCTCCCCGGAGGTTCGATGGCCGCCGGGCCAGTCCGGGCCAGTGCGGGCTCAGAGGAAGACCCTGCAAAAAAGAGCGCTCGCCCCCACCCCTGGAGCCGACCCTGCGCAGTAGGGCCGCAGCCGGTCCCCGCGGGCGGCTCAGCGGGCGCGGGCGGGAGGCTCCCCGAACGCACGCTGAGGTCAGGCTGACCACGCCGCCTCCTCAGTCGCCGTATCGCGGGGCTGGCGGCCAGCGCCTTAGAAGCGCCTGCTCCGCCGCAGGAAGAAAGACGCCCGACGGGCGCCCACTGCCCGAGCCCACGCGGGGGCCAGTCAGCCAGCGGGCCGGGTTGGGAAAGCTCCGCGCGGCAGCGGGACGTAGGATCCCCATCGGGGACCTGGGCGACGGCCTGAGCTTGGGCGCCCCTCCAGCTGGGCGTCATCTCCACACGGTTCTTCCCATGCGCCGCGAATTCAGCCCCTGTGAAGACGCTTTGGGCATTGGCGAGCAACAGGGGAAAAAAGGAGTCACTTAAATGGGAGAAGGAAGGGGGTGGTCATGAGCACTTGCAGGAAACCACACGGAAAAGAAATCCTCATCACTACCAAAAGTATTTCTAAGAAGTCCTAAGGTTTTATGCCTGGAGATTTCACTTTAAAAGCTGGAAAAAAATTATTCCACTGCTTTTAATTGAAGTAAACAAAGTGCAACAAATCCTAACTCAAATATGATTGCAGTGAGATTAGGGTCTAATTGCTTAGGGTTCAGGTGGAATCTGCGGGCTAAATCCTACAGGGCCAATCTGAATTTCACAATCATTCTGTCAAAAAGAGAGCGATGAGAGCCCACACGCTTCCTAACAAGTCATTTTTAACAGTTACAAGCTTCGCACAAAGACCACACAGGGCGTCTAAGAGATGCAAATCTAATCCCTGGTCATTCTACAGGCCTTCAACAAAGATGTGCTAAACCCTAATAGAAAAGAAATCAGTTCTCTGTCACCAGCCCCTGGTAAAATCTATTAGAGAATGGACAGAGCCGCATCTACAGCAGTTGCTGCAAAGGTTAAGGACAAGTACAAATAAGAGGGACCCAGTTTTGTTTTCCGTGTGAAATATCGGGAGAAGCTAACCCCCAAAGAGTGACGGGATTCGATCCGTGGCTTCGCATTCATTTGAATGCTAGAAAAAATAAACACACATTAAGACTTTTGAAGGCTCCATTTCTGAATTCAAGAGAGATGAAACAAATTCGCCCAAAAGATAGAAATCTTTGCCTCGGAAATTATCGGAGAATATTAACGGAGAGGGAGGGGAGCGCGCCGGTCGCGGAGGAAGGACGCGGGTACGGCCCCTTGCTTTGGGGTGGCAGAGCCGGGCTCAGGAGCCGGCCAAGCTGACTTCGCGAGGTGGCGCCTGGGCCTTTCCGGGGAAAGCCCCGACGGCGGAGCCGCGGCCGGGCGGGGACTCAAATGCTGGCGGCATCTGGGCTGGGGCCGAGCAGAGGGTGCAGACCGCGGGAACTCTGGGCGGCCGCCTTCTCACCCAGACGAGCCAGTGCTGGGCCGCGGTCCCTCTCAGCTACCTCGCCTGCCCGCCTCGGGGCTGCTGGAGAGGGGTCTGTGCCTCCCGGGCAGGGAAGCGTCTTGATGTGCACCCCGGGGTTCACCAACCAAATAAGGGCCTCGCTCACACAGTCGGTGTCATGCTGGGTATTAAAAGGGTTGTGCTGCAGCTAAAATATCTCACAGTGTGTGTGAACTTCATAAAAGGGAGGACCCGGGTTCCAAGCCCCTCGAAGTCCCCAAGCAGCCTGGAGGGTGGGGAACTCCCCTCTCCTTCTCTCCACACTGAGCCCCCGGGCAAGCCCAGGTCTCCTCCTGCGCCGGGGTCCCCGGGCTCCGAAACTGCGAAAGCCCTGCGGAGCCCGGCCAGAGGGGCAGAGGGTGGGGGCTGGGGGCGGGGACCTGGGGGGTGCAGCCCAGCCAGAACCCGCGGCCTAGCCTGATCGCGGGGAGCCGGGATCGGCCTTCCATCCTGGGAAACGACTCGGGTTAGGGAAGCGGGGTGGGCTCGGCTCGGAGTTCCCAGGCAGCTGGGGCGCCCTCCAAGTGACGCCTTTGTCCAGGCCGCGCTCGCGGAGAATAAAGGGGGCGCTGTTCAACCTCAGGGTCGGGGAAAACCAAGGGACTCTTTTTCTAAAATGCCCTCTCCAAACTACAGGGAGGAGGAATGGGACACGTGTGCAGAAAATGAGTTTTGCCTGTCTCCACAGAAGTTTCTAGAAGCTATTTCCTCTCCCCTTGGCCTTGCCCTCTGCCCCCAAGTTCCCTTGAATCTGTTCCTCTACAGTGTACAGAATCCGGAGCGGTCCACGGTGGAGGAGCAGGCTGGAGTCCGGCAGGCGAACTCCCGGTCCTGACCCCTGGGCTCCACAGTCTTTCAATT